>NC_136633.1:26168334-26595834 GCF_933228915.1 Telmatherina bonti | reverse complement strand
GCAACTGTCAGCATGATGGATTCCTTGCAGCTCCTGCAGCAATCAGACAGCAAAATACAGCAAATTATGATAAAATACAATAATAATGATAATAACAATATCAAATAATGTAGAAAAATCAGCAAAGCGACAGGAACATGAGAAGTTTGGTTGAAATGTAAAAAGAGCTTTACAGCAACAAGAGCCATTACGTTAAATCTAGAACTGTCAAGTATCTCGTTTTGACTAAAAAAACTTGTATTTTTCCCCGTTTCCCAACGTCGTCCCGGAACACCCCCTCCCCTCACGATTGGGAACAACCCCTCTCCGACTCCCACCACGACTCTCTGGCCCGTTTCCAGTGAATTTCCCATATTATAAAGTCCAGAACTTGACAGGTATGATCCGGAGGCTTTCACACACAAACACACTTATTAGCTTCCTCTGGGAATTAAACAAAAAAAGAGTGACTGTGTTCTTAACAAGTCAAACATAACTTCAGACATAACAAGTTGTGCACTCTGAAACAAACTTCTAATCAAACTTCCTCCTGAGCTGATCTCAGAATTTAGCCGATGAGAGAAAATTCAGCTGATGAGTCTTTGCTCAAACTTGGAAAGAACTTAATTGGAGTGACAATCATTTTAATAAATATTCAATTCAGCCTTTTGTTTAGTTGCTGTGAATAAAGTAGAACCTGTCAATTAAAATGGTTTAAAATCTTCCACAGTGAAGATGCTTCAAGTAAATATTATGCTTGTTTTGTTTGAAAGCAGAGAAAGTAAAGTGTAAATGTTTGGGCACCCCAAGTCTAAGTCTTTAGTTAGCATACAAATTCTCAAACCTTATCCCAGCAGTCAGAAACCACAAGAAAAGCAGCAGGTTTTTTTTTTCTTTTTTATGGGTGTGCTCTCAATACTTCATGTAACTAAAGCAATACTATGTAAGTTTCCTTTAAAGTTTGTGTTTCTGACTCATTTATGAATATTTCCTGGAACATGTCCTTCAGCATCTTGAGGCTGAGAAACACAACTGTGTGTTCCAGCCCAGGGCTTCACTTCACAGCTGCTCATTTGTTTATATTACACGCCAGCAACTGGATATAAACACATATGCGGTATAGTTCATGCAGCAAAGAAACCCGAGAGAACTTTACCAGGAAGAAAAAGAAAGAGAGAAAGTGACAAAGCAAAATATAATGCATAAGTCAACACTGAAATTAGGGCTGGGCGATATGACGATATATGTCGTTTGGACGACAGAAAATATCCATCGTTTCATATGAGGCTCCATCGTTTACGCCACGATAAGGTGCTTTACTGCAGTATTTTAAGATACACTTTACGGCACGCTGCAATACATAAGCAAACATGGAGGAAGACGGTAGCAGACGTGTTTCAGAGGATAATTCACTAAAAGATGAGCAGCCAACCCAAACTGATGAGCTTGTTCCTAAAAGAAGGGAATTTCTGTCTGGATGCGGTTTGGATATAAGAAGTTCGATGTGGAACCGACAACAGACTAGCTCACAGTCCCAACAACGGACTCCGACACAACTAACTCATTTTATCACCTGTGCAGGAATCAGGATAAAGAATACAGAATAAAGAATAGAGTCAATGAGCAAAAGCTGCGTCAGGTGGAGGCGAAAGCTCATAATAAACTCCAGACACAAACTCTGCAGCAGGTATTTGCCTGTGGAACGTCATACAGCCATAGTTCCCCCATATGGAAGGAGATCACTGATGCTGTTGCCTAGCAACATCTGATACATAACTGATGGCTGACACAACATTACACACACAGTTTTATATGGTCATGTATATCGTTATGGGGATATAAAATGAACTATATCTGGATATGAGGTTTTGGTCGTATCGTCCAGTCCTAATTGAACTGACTTTTATTGGTGGACGAGCGCTAAGAGAAGAGACAGGACGCAAGCCTTGCCAAACACGTCATCATAAGGGGCACCAAAGTGCAAAAGTCTGCCTAAGTTCAGTCATCGTGATGCCTTAAAGACTATACACATTTTATTACGGAGTACTTTGGGACTTTATAAACCACACTGACGATTGGTTGTCATCTGACAATCTGTCTCTTGTCTTTTTGGTGTGCATGTCCGGTTGCCATAGTCCAATTAATCAACACTCATAAAAAAGGTTTAGAATCAGCATCGTTGCTATCGGTGAATGAGGTGACTGGTTGTTCAGTGTCATAAAACAGTGCAAAAACCAGAAGCTACAATGACCTGAAAGACACATTCCATAACTTTTTGACCGCATAAACTCCACGTTCCAGACTTGTTCGATGACACGGTCTCATTCATTCATTATCCTAACTGTTTAGTCTAATTAAGGGTCGTGGGGAAGCTGGAGCTTATCCCAGCCGTCTTTGGGTGAAAGGCAGGGTCCACCCTGGACAGCTCACCAGTTCACCACTGGGCAACACAGACAAACAACCACTCACGCTCACATTAACTCCCATGGGCAATCAACCTCTTTGGATGGTGGGAGGAAGCCGGAGTACCCGGAGAAAACCCACGCATACACGGTAAGAACCCAGCTAAGAATCAAACCAACATCCTTCTTGCTGTGAGGCCACAGCGCTAACCACTATGCCATCGTGCAGCCCCACAGTGACATGTATTATGTGCATTTCCAGCAGCGTTCTGAGGCTGAGAAACCTCACTATCGAACTTTTACATCCAAGATGTAATGTGATGTTTAGCTTCTCGGTATAAAAAGGAACTGGCTGTTTTGAAAACGCAAAGTTGATGAGTTGTCAAAGAAACGCGAGATGATTTAAAATGAAAAAGGGACAAAACAAGAGTCATAGTAAGATTGTCTCCTGCTGGCTGGAGAGAGCTAAAAGGTCAAGTCGGATGCAGGATGGAGGCCAAATTAGCTGTCGATAGGGGGCTCGTGACGGAAAATGGCAAAAGTTCTGTAGTGTCTTTAAAGCTAATATAATATGGCAGACATGCTCAAAAACTCCTCATTGGTTTTCTGTTGTCTTCAAAATAAGTAGCACAACATGAATGAGCTAGAACAGACTAGATCTGATTCATATCACTCAAAATTACAAAGCATGTTTGCTAAATCTGCGGCGTGTCCAAGTCATTTTTCATTTCTTCAGATTCTGGTGACTTAAGGACATCTAGTGAGATGGTCTCTGGTTCTGCACATCAGTTTGATGTACAAGAGAACTTAAGGAAGGGAACCATTCCTCAGCTAGAAAGCACAGAGGTGGATTAATTATTGTTTGGGTTAGTATTGCAACCTGGGGCACAGGAACATATGAGGTTAACAAAAAGGTCCAATAAATGCAGCAAGGATGGCTTCTACAACAGAAAAGTGATCATAAACACACCCCAAATGCACCATTAAACTAGTTTAACGAGGGTTGCTGAGAGTTTTTCCAACTTTCTGACTAAAACATCATTAAAATGTCAATAGACATTTTACAAGTTGTGAGTGAAAGACAGATGTAGAGTTTTGCAGGAGTGGAACCCTTTGTTAGACAAATGGGTGAAAGTCCCACAACAAAGATGCAAAGGCAATGTTGTGTGCTCTTTTGTGTTCTTTGGGTTTAAAAGCATCCCCGGGGTCTGTGGATCTACCTGACGAGATCGATGACTCGTTCTCTTGGAGCTGAGCTGACGGGTTCATCATTGATCATGATGATCTCATCACCTGCCAGCAGCTTCCCCTCCGACGGACCACCTGTACACAGAAAAACATACGAATAAGCCACAAGCTGTGTTCTTCTATGCCTCCACCTATGCCTCCACCTATATCTATGGTGATATAGATACGATAGATATTGACGTCCATCTATATCCACGTCCTTGGAAAAGTGGTGTAAACAGAATATTCATTAGTTAAACTGTCCGCTTCGTCACTGATTGATCACTGAGTTGTCCAGTTACAGTGCCTCAATAGGAGCTGATGGCTGACAGAAGTGTGTAAGCAGATTGGCAGTATTTCTCAATCAACTAATCAATAAACACACATCCAAGAAAAAAAAAAACACCTTAATTTGGGTCCATTCAAGGTCAACACTTCTGTATTTACGATAACTATTAACTATAACTGGTTTGAGAAGCTGGAAGATTTATCTGCACACCATTCTTGCTTCAAATCAACCAGAGCAGCATTTAGAAAATCCTGAAATAACGCTACATGGCTACCTCGCAAACAAGTCTTGGAAAATTTCATTCAGGTTATTTCATCCCAGTTATTTTCTGAGAACTACGGCCTACGCGCTAAACACCGTTCAATGGAAACACCTGCAAGTTACCATTGTAGTTTGTCGAAATTTTCCAAATATGGCTATTATTTTATGGAAAACTAGTGGAAATGTATCTAATGATTGAAAAGAAAATGGTTAACTTATCGTGCAGAGTTGCCGCCATCCTGCAGGTTTTTTTTGTTTTTTTTTAATGACACCCTACTCAACTCAACTTTATTTATAAATCCCTTTAAAACAACCAGAGTTGAAACAAAGTGCTGTACACTATCAACCAAAATAAAAACAGAATAAAACACTTCAAATGCAAACAAATAACACAATAAAACAACAGGTCATACAAGAAATACAGATCTAAAACAATAAAAAAAAAACTGAATAATTAGTAAATAAAACCAATAATAAAATCAAACTATAGCGCACTGACCGGAAACTGTCTTACATTGGGTTAAAGGCCAAGGAATAAAAATTGGTTTTAAGATGAGTTTTAAAACTGGACAGTGAGGAGGCTTGTCTAATGTGGAAGGGAAGCTCACTCCACAGTTTTGGACCGGCAACAGAAAAAGCTCTGTCCTCTCTGAGCTTCCGTTTGGACCTCGGTACGTCCAGGAGCAGCAGGTCAGCTGACCTGAGGCACCGGGCAGGAGTGTGCCCAGTGCCTCAAGCACACCTGACTCAAATCCAATGGATCCAACAGCCTATAAAGTTCTGCACAATTACTCATTAGTCTGAGTCAGGTGCGTTGGAGCAGGGACACATTGAAAACTTGCAGGATTCTGACCTGCCCTTGGATGTAGACGGACCTTGTATAATTCTACAGTAGAAGGCAACATGTCCAAAGCCTTCTGGTAATTTGACCAATATGCCGTTTAATCGCTCTGTTCTACAGTGATGCTGACTTGTAAAAATGAGGCAAAAAATAAGAAAATATTATGACCCTGATTATGTTTGCTTTGCTGGGGAGACAAAACCTTGGCCATAATATCTATAAAAACATGAATATGGAATATGAAGTTAGTGTCTGGAGTATAATAATGGTAGTAAATGTAAAAACCAATCAGCTTCCACTTGTTTTTTAGGTTCAGTCCAGTCTGGTACGTTAGTGCTGTTTCAGCTTACATGGAGCAATCGACTGACTCTTTTTAACTTGTTGATTGGATGGTCATTAGAGATAGGGTGAGGAGCTCGGTCATCCGGGAGGAGATAAGAGTAGAGCTGCTGCTCCTCCGCATCGAGAGGAACCAGTTGAGGTGGCTCGGGCATCTGGTCAGGATGCCTCCTGGACCTCCCTGGTGAGGTGTTCCAGGCACGTCCCTCTGGGAGGAGACCCCGGGGAAGACCCAGGACACGCTGGAGGGATTATATCTCTCGGCTGGCCTGGGAACGCCTCGGGACCCCCCCGCAGAGTTGGCAAATGTGGCTGGGGAGAGGGAAGTCTTGGCTTTTCTGATTAGGCTGCTGCCCCCGCAACCCGACCCCGGATAAGCGGCATGAAGATGAAGCACATGAAGCACAATCCTGTGCTTTCTGACTCCACCAACCTGGCGTGACGGAGCGGACCACCACTGGTTTCTCACTTCCCGCCACAAAGCCGAAGCCCAGGACCGGATCTCGTCGCATCTCCACCAGACGAGGCGCTGGAGGGAATCCGTCCAGGTGGACCTCCTCCAGGGAGCTGCTCTGGGACCCTTGGCTGAAAAACACAAAGCAATGAGAATAACCAGAACCGTCAAATGACTCAGCACAGAGACTCGCCTGACCGTGAAATTGGGGGTAATGGGCACAATAACAGTTTTAACCTGCTTAAAGTGGGCTCTCTTAAAGACCACGACTAAGTGAACATTAGAGGTCAAGAACTGACTCCATCCCTGCAGAGCACTTTTCTCTCAGATAGAAAACATTAAAGCTGGAATGAATGATTTAAGCTGTTGGTTCAGCTGCTCATAAATCACAGCTTTGGCTCAGGTGTGCAGCATTTTAAGCCTAATGGCCCCCCTGTCCCACTTCATTCATAAAATACCTCAGATTTGTGGTCTGCAACTAATTCGCCACTTAAAGCCACATAAAAGTTTGCAGACTATTCCAATTTAAAGTTCACAGAGAACTCTACCACGTCATAATAACTCATTCTTAAAGTTAACTTGTATATCAGTTTAATGTATGCCCTTTTAAAGCCCTCACCTTGACGTGGAAGCACCGTTTGATTGCAGGTCTTGTTATTATTATGGACTCAGATCTTTGTGAGACAGTTTTACCACTTAACCATCAGTTACCAGCTCCTTATTTTAGACATCAGAAGACTCCAGACGGCCGTGGAGCTGCACAGATATACACGTGGTTAATAACTTCTTTGATAATTAAGATTTCAGTTAATACTCGAGTACAAGGCAATGATACTGAGCCCATGCAAGCCCCCTAAATGGGGGTTTTGTTGTAAAAACACGTGTCTTTGTGAAAATATGCAGGGTTGCCGTCACCATTAAGGGTAATAATGCTTTGAAATTTAAGAAATGAAAATATTTTGGGAAGAACTGGATTAACTTCTTCTGTCATGGATGATCATAATCCATCAAAACACCCAAAAAATAAAAAAGCAATTTTTTTAAACCCCTAAAATTGGAAATCTTAAAATGAAAATGATCAAATATCGAACTGATATGATCAAATTTGTAGATTTTATTTTTAAATGACCCAGACATGCCTCCCAATGGTGGCCAGGAGTTAAATATTTTTATTTTTTTCCATTTATACTAACATTTATGTACTATAAAGACAGTACATCAAGATTTGTTTATAATTAAATTTCAGTCTTCTAAAAGATAATAAAAGTAAAATAAATTTGTATGAATATTTATTTATTTATTTTAATCAGGCACACAGAGGGCACCTTAAATCTTTACCCTGTCTTTGCCATTTTGTCCCTGTAATTTTTTTAATGGGTCTGGACTATAAATGGGGTAAGAAGCAGAATGATTTAACTAGAGATGAGAATATATATAAATACAAATCGTAAATGAATGTACATTTTATTGGAGAAAAGAGTCGGTTTGCTCATTTGTTCAACAGAGGAACTGGCCAGTGTTCAGATATGGCCAAAATGTCCCTCCCAATGTTTGCTGGAAGACACACATCCTCAAAAATATCCTAAATATCTGAACCCAGACCTCCTGAATTTGGTACCACTAAAGCATTTTTCTCTGCAGTGGCCGGCCTGGAAAGGTCCCACCAAGTGAGAAATGTGATTAGAAAGGTTGGTTTATTTTGGAAAGATGGGATGTCACAGATACTGGGTCACCAGAGGATAAACAGCTGCCACCATTGGTTTTCAAATTAAATCAACTGTCCTTTCTTTTAACTAACTTCGCTCAATTGACTTGGTAAATGATAATTTCTTTAATTTCCATGTATTTTATTGTCAGATTTGCAAGGACGGCACGTCTCAGTTTATTCGCCTACCGGTTATGCAATCAATACATCTTTGGAGACCCTTTTTTACAAGGGCCACATTTACAAGGGGTCAGCAAACTCCCAAAGCCACTCTTATCTTAATTAGCTCTTGCAACTGATGAAATCTGGCCCAGGCGATTGTTATTTATAGCTAGCAAAAAGCAGCAGTCTCAAGCTAACGGTGATAAGCTAGCTTTTCTGAATACATCTGCTTCCTTTTTAATCATGTTATGTGACAAACACTTGTTAGTTTGTTCTGGGCAGCTTCTTGGGTTTTATCAATATTATTTTAATGTGTGGATATCAGGCCCTGAGGCTGTCAAGTCTTTCCTTTTTATAAACGTATATTAATTGTATTTTGACATTTTATCTGAAACATTTGGCCGCAGGGCAGCAGCGTAACTTTAGGTTTGTCTTTGTTGACCCTTCCCTTTGGGTCAGAGCACATCTAAAAGGTAAATGTACTGTATGAACCTCAGACATCAGTACCAGATGAGTCACTGAGAACAATGAATGTCTGTTAATTACAGTTATTCCAGTTTTAGTGGGGCTAACACATTCTCTCTCTGCTTCTGTTTCATGCTCCCTTTGCTCTTTTGCAGCTTTCTTGCTTCCTTTCTGCACGTGCAGTCCTACAAGGACATCTGTTGTTGCCTTGTCTGCTACAGACCTGATGAATTCTCTGATTATGTCTAAGTACTGGATGATTTTGGCATTGTTCACAAAATATATAACCCACCAATGTCTCTTTATGAAGCCCTTTTTTTATTGAGGTTTAGGTCCATGATTGGTAAACTTGATTTCATCTTTATTTAACAGACAAGTAGAAAGGAAGCGATTATATAACATACACGCCAACTATTGGACATGGTACAGAATGAGATTTGGGATTGTCTGCATCAATGATACCATCAAAAATATCCAAATCAGTCCCACACTGATGTGACTGCGTATTATTATAGAGGCTCATTTCAGGCTTTCTATGGATAGCAGGCTATAATCTTTTTTCCTTCCTACATAGAATCTAGTGTCAATAAGAAAAGTTGCATTGATGAGCGTGATAACTGTAGCAGTGCTTACTGATTGTTTAATGGTCACCACCAGTGGTTTCTGGCCAGTGGTTTCTTTTACATACGAAGATTTCTTCAGGTTCATTTTTTAAAGAGTTACACATAAGAGGATACAAGGACCAAATTCATACATATATATATATATATATATATATATATATATATATATATATATATATATATATATATATATATATATATATATACATATATATATATATATATATACATATATATATATATATATATATATAATATATATATATATATATATATATATATATGTATATATATATATATGTGTATATATAATAAATTAACATTTTGGCCAGTTGATGCTCCTTTTATACCCAGTCCTGACATCCTCACCCATCACCAGTTAAGTTCATTCATTCATTCACAGCCTAAAGGGGCTGGAGCCTAATCCAGCAATCACTGGGTGAAAGCCGGAGTACACCATTGACAGGTTGCCATTGGAGATGTATTTTTAGCTGGTATTGACATTAAAATGTTGGGTTTTTTTTTTACCTTTTTATGGTAATATGTAATATGAAGATTTTCTATATCAAACTCTTCAGTTCAGTCTCCTCTCATTCAAAATGACTAAATATGAGAGTTGTCATTTATAGTTTACCAGATATTTTTGTTTCTTTGACATAACTTCTGAGTTGATTTTAAAATACTCTTATTATTATTAAAGCTCTTCAAGGTTTTAGTCAGAGGTATTTATCAGATTTGCTGTTAACTTAAGAGCCTCCCAGGGCTCTCAGATCGTCGGGGGCTGGTCTCTTGTTTGTCCCTTGGGCGAGGACTGGGACGTATGGAGAAGCATCTTTTAGTGTCGATGGTCCTCGCCTGGGGAACAACCTTCCTGAGGGCCGCTGGGAGTGCTGATATCTTTATCAAGCAGCTTAAAACTTACCTTTTTAGTAATGCTTTTAATGAATTATTTTTAAACCATAACTGTTTTTTTTATTTAAGTATTATTTTACTATATTTTTTTTATGATTATTATTTTTTGATTGTTAAATTTTGTAATTTAATTTTAATGTTTATAAATAGTTTTTATTGCTTCTTACTGTATCTTTATTTCTATGTATGTTTTGTTATTTATTCTCTTAACTTTTTATTTAGTCTGAGCATCTCTTATTTTTCCAGTGTTTGACACAATTATGGGTTAGAGATAAGGGTGGAAAAATCTAATAAAAAAAGAATTAAAAAAAAAAAAAAAAATCAGGATTTTTTTTGCTTTACAGTTTTAAAATCAGTTTTTTTTGTTGAAAAAAAAATCAATTTTCTTTCAAATAAATAAAATTAATTCGATAAAATCTTTGTCATTTTTATTGATCTTTTTACTTGTCTTCTTGGGCATTGTATCGGCAGAATGATCTGGTTCCTGTGTTGTTTTTCCTCATTGAAATGAAGAAAAATGACGAGCAAAATAAAAAAAAAAAATTATAAATTTTTGTGTTGTTTTTAATCTACAAAAATCAGCGATATTGAACAATTGTGAGAATCGCAATTTAAAACAAATGTTTTTGCTATGTTGTGTATTTGCTGGTTGAATAAACATGATAAGTATTTGTTTCTCTTTTATCCTTTTTTTCCATTTAATGTAAAGCACTTTGCGCTGTATTTTCATCGTATGAAAGGTTTATAGAAATAAAGATGGATTGATTGCTCCAAAAATATTGTTATTCTATGACATCAGAATTGGAAATTAAGAGTTGAGCAAAATCTCCAGATCAGATATCGAACATTCCTAGTTGCCATCCCAAAAGACAAAGAGAAACAGCCATTTGCACTAATTTCTATTCTAAATTTTACACTTATTTATGAATATATCTTCAAATTTATTCCAATCTGGCCCATCAAACATATTAAAACTCATTAAGATGCAACTTTCTTCTGATCCGAGTCCAAATCAGTCTAAATCCTTTATCCGTTTCCCACCTCTGTTTGTTCTCACATCGATTTGTTCCGTGCATAAGATGCAGAAATCTCAAGCTAAATCTGTCCATAATGAGGCATGTTCCAATCTGCTACGCTGGCTCATCTTCCCTGTCGGGGTCAATCACGTTTAATCCCACAGGATAGGGAGACGGGGACTTGGAGGGGGAAGATGAAACCAAAAGGTCAAATTGTAGGTGTGGAAGACCCAACAGAGAGAGAAAAAACTGATCGTGGTTGGGAGTTTGTACCAACTGGTCAGTGATAACCTGTCCAGGGACTTAAACGTGCTTTAAACTATGGACGTAAGAACCAACTCATGCATGGGAGGAACACACACTTGGAGCAACTTCCAAATGGTTTGTCTGCTTACTGCCGAGGTCAGGTTGGACTTCACATCCTCATACAGTGCAGTCTTATCATAAGAGTTTATCAGAAAGGACTTAAAGAGATTCCATGGGTCAAAACAGATTTAATACACTAAAGAATGAAGCGGAACAAGTTATATAACGAGCTTGGCAGACCTAGCTAACCTAGTCTCCACTATCAGGCACCGTGTGTGTTCCAGAAAAGGAGGGTCGATATGAAGCAGTAGATGGTAGGAGCTAATTAGACGAGATTTTTCCACTATCAGTTCATCCGAACTGGTTTACATCATTTTATACCATAAAGGCAGGACCATTACTCCCACTACAGAACGCATCTTGGCATTTTGCCGACTACAGCTCTTTAAAGAAATGACAGAAAACATTTCAGAGAATAAAACAAATAAAACCTGCAAAGGAAGAAGGATCTCCTCCTGCTTCCGGAGGAAGTTTGGGCTTGTTGGTCATGATGAAGAAGATAGAGGAGGAAGGAAAAGGCAGTTTGGAGGGAATTTAGCTGAATACAGTCAAGTTTTATATGAGTTTTATAGCATTTATTGGCACTGCTGTTGTAAATATGACTAATAATCATGGATTTTATAGAACAAAACCTTAAATCTGAGGTCCAAGCCGACAGCCAGGTCCAGGGCCTCTGAATGCTGCTTGACTCTTTGTGTCTACGTTCTGCGCTCGAGCACCTTGATGCCAGTCCAACTCGAGCATTTGCATGTTTCTACGGCGGAGGGTTTATTCCTGCATAACAAATTTACGAAGACGAGAAAGAATGCACCGGAGGAATCCAGATTTCCAGCGGTTACTTTCTGAGCACGTTGGTGAGTAAGGTGCTGGAGGACACACATGCTGTAGCATCGCCTCTTTCAGGATACTCCAACACCGCTGGTGACTGGACTGGAGTGACGGCTTTGGGAAAGCCTCGTGGATTTGTCACTGATGGTTTACTGATTTTTCTTTCCATTTTGGTGCATAATTATTTAATTGTCCATCTTGTCCAATTGGATTTCCCTGTAATTGAATGTCCCTTTGGGGATTAATAAAGTATTTCTCATTTTTTCCTTCATTTCATTTCATATTGTTTGTTTGTTGTTTTACTTAATTTGCTTCATCCTGCCTTGTATTTCTTCATCTGAGGTGCATTACTACACTTTGGTGTGTTGTAACCCACGTTTTTAACCAGACATCATCTAAATATGTTCCAAATCATGACTTTGAAAGTAAGTTCATCATAAACTGGGACGTTTAAATGTTTAGTATTTTAGGAAATATGTTTAATTTCACAGTCTTGTTCATTAATTTGATGTGTTACATGTTAATTTTGTGCACCTAACAGCTGAAATGCAACGTTTTCAGCCTAGATTTTCCATCTTTTGGTGACAAACATTTCCCTTAATTGGGTTTGTTTGAAGCTTTCCAAGCTCAAACATTGGACAATTTCTCAGTCAGAACAGATTGAGCCTCTTGAGAAGGCGTTGACCAGATAGCAGCAACGTTGGGGCTGTTTTGCACTTCTGGCTGAACATTGGCAAGAGTTGCGTCGGCCACATGTGGTCCAGACATCAGTTGTTGGCCTGGACATTGACAACGGCAGGTATTTTATGGGCCAGAAGTGGTCCTTAAGCAGGAAACCATCATTACAGCATTTTCTTTGTGGGCCACATGTGAATTTGGCAACCACACACACTTCACTTCTGTGAATAAATGAATAAATAAATGAACGTTTGTCTGAGTTAAAGCCAAGGGTTTCTGTCCACTTCCACTGTGAACTTTAAACAGACCATCTAGTGAACCAATGAGAGGAAGGGACGCAGGACGTATTGTAGAGTAAGTGGCTGCTTCTCCTGCTGCTCATGGAGAAATGAATCTAATAAAAATGACATTAGGTTATAACAATGAGGTGAAAACAGAAAATGGAAGGTTTGAGGCAGTTTGGTAAAAAATGGCCCTGAAAGATGCTCCTTACTCACAAATTTTATCCTTATTTAAGTCTTATTTTTACTACATGTTAAATTTTATATATGATGTTTTAATTCTCTTAAATTTGTAATCTCAGTTTGATGTTTTTATTAGTCTTTATTTTTATGTTTTGTGTTTTTTATCATCTTAAATTTTTATTTAGTCCTAATATCTTTTATTTTTCCAGTGTTTTAGCTTCCCAACACAGTTAATGGGGTGGGGGCAGCACTTCCTGGGACATAGTTTAACCTGTTTGCTATGTTGTGTATATGTTGGTTTCATGGGCTCGGACACCTAATTACAAGCTATGAAAAGTTGACGCAACACTGATGTAACATCATAAATGTTTGGCGTTTAAGTCGAACCGTGCAACGGTAACTCCGTCATTCAACAGTTGTGGGTATGCCATGGAGCCTGAACATCCATTGGTTGATTCATGGTTTAGACTCTTCTTTTGGGCTTTATAGTGATTATCTTGTAAGATAGTCTGTAGTCTAATTCTTCAGCACTGAAAAGTCGTACTTGTACATTCAAAGGTTTTGAAAATTAAAATCAAGTTTACCTTTGAAGGTTTTAGTGTATTTTAGGGACTTTCTTTGATCAAACAAAAAGACTTTTGTGAGTTGTGTATACTAACTTCTGGGTAAATATTGGGTAAATCAGACATACTTGGTGAGAAAGTCTCGTCCATCCCTGGCGTTATTCATGCTGTCCCAGCTGTATGGAGGCCCCTGCAGTCCACCCCAGGAGCCTGGGCCAGGGGGGGGCCAGCCTGACGTTTTATTCCTATGGCTGAGAGAAAAAAGACAGAAACAAATAAATTAAAACAATGAGCCTGATTAAAGTACTTGTCTTTGCAGGAAATACAGATCAGACTGCAAAATGGTCATTTTGCATTGAGATACCAGTCAGCAGGTCATCCATGACCCTCCTTTTAAATAAAGCAACCAGTAAACAGTAGTTCAGGCGACTTTATGAGCTTCAATTTGACATTTTTCTTTTTTTTAAAGGAATAATTTTAATTCCTCAATGCACCCTGCGATGGACAACAGCACTTAGTGCACTGCTGGTTAGAATCCTCTCAGTCCAATTAGCGTGGCTCCTTGTCTCAGCTTGTAGTGTGAGGTAGAGCTGCTTAGTGCAGTCAACCAACAGCTCATCGACTCTACGGCCAGGCAATCAATGGCTGCATGTATGAAGCACCGCTGTGGTCGCTCTGACGTGACTGCTGATTCACTTACTGTAGATTACAGCAATGAGGACTCAAAAATGAGGCAAGAGACTGCTTCCACTTGCCCCCATCTGGTTGTACCGGACTTTGGGGTCGAAAATCTCAAATCTGCTCGGTATTATCAGACAAAGTGACCAATCAAGCATGGGTCTCATGACTTTTACAGCAACGACAGCAAATGCAATAAAGGATCAGAAGTCAAAGAATTAGTAAATCTTGGAGTAGTTTTGAAAAGAAACATACTATATGAGAACGTCATCTCCGTAACAATCCAGCTGATTGACTCCAACATCGTGCGGTCGATGGGATGAGTACATTATTCAGTCACATCATAGCTTGCAGGCAGTGGAAAATAAAACTCTCCTCTGTGAACAAACTCTGACTTAAGTTGGCCAAAAAAATAAGTTTTTTTTTTTTTTTTACTTCTTTTAGGAAACAGGAGCGCTTCTGCGCTTCCATTAACAAAAACTGCAAAGGCATTGGATAAAAAAAGTGATATTCAGGGCGTCCGCGGAGACGACAGATGCCTCCCGCCGCGGCTGGACTTGCATCCAGTCTGCTGCAATCCTCGGATTTCACTTAGAAGCTTGCGTTTCTGCTGATCTTTAGTCATCCAAAAGGAAAACAAGTCCACCGGCACTCCCAAATCCCAATCAGAGGCTCTTGTGCTCAGTATATACAATGTCTGCGGTGTTAATGGCTGCGCAGATCCCCTGTGTGCAGCCAGACGTTCATCTGTATTTGTCATTGTGCTGCTGCAGAGAGCAGCTTTGGTCCAAACTGAACTAAACTGCTGTGGCCTTGCCTCCTTTATCCCATAATCCCTTTCATCACAGGGAAAACAAATCCACGCTGTGTGTGAGTATTTTTGTGCGTGTGTGTGTGTGTGTGTGTGTGTGTGTGTGTGTGTGTGTAAATATGCATGTATATGCAGCCATGGGAAAAAGAAAGTAGGCCTTCTTTTAAATCTAAGGTTTTAAGTATCAGGATATAAAATAAATAAATAAAGGAAACAGCTGATCTGATGAGGTCTTGGAATTTTTAAAAGATTTGCTCTGCAAAGAAACGATGCTGCTGAAACTTGGAAATTTTGACACATTGCAAGCAGTTGCCACTAGGAATTCACCGATGGCTAAATATCATCCTCAGATTTATTTGACTGACAGCAGCGGGGGCTTTGTTCTTACAGATGCTGAGGAGGAAAGCAGATCATCTTCAGAGAAAAACAATTTCTTTGTTTCTTTTAAACTCATCAGTTTACGTTCGTCTTGAGGGATCAACTCTCCTCACTCATTCCCACTGTGGCTGGACCAAG
Source organism: Telmatherina bonti (assembly GCF_933228915.1). Classification (NCBI taxonomy): domain Eukaryota; kingdom Metazoa; phylum Chordata; class Actinopteri; order Atheriniformes; family Telmatherinidae; genus Telmatherina; species Telmatherina bonti. The sequence goes on along the minus strand of NC_136633.1, from coordinate 26,580,255 downwards.
CTGCAACCTGCGGCGGTTAAAAGTGAAGCCTCGGCATAAAACTGTAGTTCCCCCTTCATCCACAAGGGGCTCCAAAACAGAGTGAATCCCCATAGACTCCGATGTGAAAAAGACCAACTTCACAGCAGAAATGAACATGTTTACAGCCTGGTTCAAAAATCCATTTTCGGTTTAATAGGTCAGGTTTACCTTCATGACAACTGTAGGGAAGTGAATTTTTTTCTAACTCGCCCGTTTAAAAGTAATTTAATCTCGAAGTTCGGCATATTTAGGGGCGTGTCCTTTTGATTGACAGGTACCCGATCTCCCGCTTCAAGTCAGAAGAACATAGAACAACCACGGTTTTTAGCCGGTTAACAACGTGACTTAGCTTTAATACGCTTACCTCCGTTAGCTGGTTAGCTCCTGTTATCTCCGGGTTAGTTTGGTTAGCTTTTAGCTACAGAAAGCTCGGAGTTCGCTCGATGTCAATCATCCACCATGACGCTCACAGCCCCCCTCTCAGCTCCACCTCTTTGCCCATATTTGTATTTTCTGGGTGAGACGACACACATGCCCCTGTCAAGATGGCGATGGTAGGAACCGCCCACCGAGCTTCAATTCAACTCTTCAGAAACCTACAGGTGACGTCACGGAGGCTCCGCCCATCTTTTCATATACTGTCTATGGGCTGGTCTTCGTGACAACTAATGCTACTGATCTATGCGCTGGTGATTTGTGATACAGTTCTTTGTAAAAACACTTTCTATCCTGTAATTTAAGCATCTGAACTGCTTGCTATTCATTTGCCATGACGGCTCCCACCAGCCCCCCATTCTTTATCCAATATACTGATTTTATCCAATGTTTAATTTCCAGTTTCAATATGAAACAATTCAGATATTTTTGGAGCGAGGTGTGCCAAACAAACAAAACTATCTGGAAAACTATACATAACGTCTTATATTTTGCATGAGGACCAAGCTACATATGTGTTCTTCAGAACAGGGAGGGAGGAGGGGGGAGAGAGAGGTGTTGCTCACGGAAAAGAGAAACTCCACTCCACGTTTCTTTCAATGTTACTCACCAGGAGCCCTGATACCACCAGAAACAGACACTAGACTGATAGACTGCATCAAGAGTTCAGAGTTAGGGGTCATCCTAACTCTGAACTCTTGATGCACATAAACAATGACTTGGTCGTTAATACCCAGCTCTGAAATCTAACAAAGGCTCAACAGAAAAATCTACAACTCAAAAGCAACTTAATTTAGGTCCAATGTTGATGCTTTTCCCCTCTAAACGTTTCTATCCTGGAGGGTCACGCAGAACCTCCAAGTGTCGGATCAGTTTTAAATTCATTCTGCTGCATGACAATGACCCCAGACATATGACCAGGAGGCATCCAGAACAAGGAGTTCTGCAACAGATGGTATAACCCCTACAGCGCCCTGAGCTCATCATTGCAGAGTAGTTTTGGGATTAAATAAAGCGACAGCGTGAATCTTTAGAGAAACATTGGCAAGCTCTATTAGACATTTAACGGAGATCTTAAGAGATGTAGCATGTAATGACTTTTCTCGGTTTGAGTTTCACATTCCTATCCTGAAAACCCAAAATGGCCATCTTTTAATAATCTAAAGAAGATCACATTAATTTATATCCATCATTTTAAAAAAGGAAAAGGGACGTGACATTTTGACCATTACCAATCATCAGTAAAAATGCTTTTTGTTTATAACAAGTCTTGTTGTTCTGATTTTGGTGATTTCTATTCTTATGAGAACCTTGGCCTGTTTTTCACGCACTGCTCCTCTAAGGTCCTCGGCAGCTTCATATTTTCTTTTTCCCCTGTGGAGAATAATGTAGAAGAAGGTTTCTGTTTTCGTTTCTTTCTTTCAAAACAATTACATGCCAATCATCTCGTTCCAGAGGGTGATTACAAATGACTTCCTGTATCATTCTATCTTGCAGCTACTCTAAGACGCTGGAGCACACTGCTCACTGTGTTGTGCCGAGGGTGTGATGAATTGTCCATTATGTTCAGCAGCTTGTGCTGCATTTTTCTTTGGACAATCAGCTCTAGTAGCTTCAGCTCAGTTCCCAGCACAGAGCTAGTACTTCCTGAAGGATAAAATGGATGAAAACTCAGTGCAAATGGTTCAATATGCTATGTGTGTGCAGATCATTTGTCATTTTTTTTTAACATCAACTTGGACATTCGTTTCCAAACCCTGCAATTCCATCTCCATTTGGCTTTCTACAAACTTAACTTTCTCGATATGCTTGTCCAGGCTTAAAACAGCATATAAACACACATGCTCAGTCCATCTTCCTGCAGTATTGTTTTGGTGAAACACAAGACTGTATTCTCCGTATTCCTTCTGTGTCCTTGTAAATGATGCAAGCATGCCCATTTTGTTAGCTAACAGCAAAACATTTCCCATAACAACAGTTGGAAAAAATGGTCTAACAGCACCACATTTCCCATTACAACAACTGGAAGAAATGGTCTAACAACACCACATTTCCCTATTACAACAACTGGTAGAAATGGTCTAACAACACCACATTTCCCATTACAACAACTGGAAGAAATGGTCTAACAGCACCACATTTCCCATTACAACAACTGGTAGAAATGGTCTAACAACACCACATTTCCCATTACAACAGTTGGAAGAAATGGTCTAACAGCACCACATTTCCCATTACAACAACTGGAAGAAATGGTCTAACAGCACCACATTTCCCTATTACAACAACTGGAAGAAATGGTCTAACAGCACCACATTTCCCATTACAACAACTAGAAGAAATGGTCTAACAGCACCACATTTCCCATTACAACAGTTGGAAGAAATGGTCTAACAGCACCACATTTCTCATTACAACAACTGGAAGAAATGGTCTAACAACACCACATTTCTCATTACAACAACTGGAAGAAATGGTCTAACAGCACCACATTTCCCATTACAACAACTGGAAGAAATGGTCTAACAACACCACATTTTCCATTACAACAACTGGAAGAAATGGTCTAACAACACCACATTTCCCATTACAACAGTTGGAAGAAATGGTCTAACAGCACCACATTTCCCTATTACAACAACTGGAAGAAATGGTGTAACAACACCACATTTCCCTATTACAACAACTGGAAGAAATGGTCTAACAGCACCACATTTCCCATTACAACAACTAGAAGAAATGGTCTAACAGCACCACATTTCTCATTACAACAACTGGAAGAAATGGTCTAACAGCACCACATTTCTCATTACAACAACTGGAAGAAATGGTCTAACACCACCACATTTCCCTATTACAACAACTGGAAGAAATGGTCTAACAACACCACATTTTCCATTACAACAACTGGAAGAAATGGTCTAACAGCACCACATTTCCCATTACAACAACTGGAAGAAATGGTCTAACAACACCACATTTCTCATTACAACAACTGGAAGAAATGGTCTAACAACACCACATTTCCCTATTGCAACAACTGGAAGAAATGGTCTAACAACACCACATTTTCCATTACAACAACTGGAAGAAATGGTCTAACAGCACCACATTTCCCATTACAACAACTGGAAGAAATGGTCTAACAGCACCACATTTCCCATTACAACAACTGGAAGAAATGGTCTAACAGCACCACATTTCCCATTACAACAGTTGGAAGAAATGGTCTAACAGCACCACATTTCCCATTACAACAACTGGAAGAAATGGTCTAACAACACCACATTTTCCATTACAACAACTGGAAGAAATGGTCTAACAGCACCACATTTCCCATTACAACAGTTGGAAGAAATGGTCTAACAGCACCACATTTCCCATTACAACAGTTGGAAGAAATGGTCTAACAGCACCACATTTCCCATTACAACAGTTGGAAGAAATGGTCTAACAGCACCACATTTCCCATTACAACAACTGGAAGAAATGGTCTAACAACACCACATTTCCCATTACAACAACTGGAAGAAATGGTCTAACAGCACCACATTTCCCATTACAACAACTGGAAAAAATGGTCTAACACCACCACATTTCCCATTACAACAGTTGGAAGAAATGGTCTAACAGCACCACATTTCTCATTACAACAGTTGGAAGAAATGGTCTAACAGCACCACATTTCCCATTACAACAACTGGAAGAAATGGTCTAACACCACCACATTTCTCATTACAAGAACTGGAAGAAATGGTCTAACAGCACCACATTTCCCATTACAACAACTGGAAGAAATGGTCTAACAGCACCACATTTCCCATTACAACAACTGGAAAAAATGGTCTAACAACACCACATTTCCCATTACAACAACTGGAAGAAATGGTCTAACAGCACCACATTTCCCATTACAACAACTGGAAAAAATGGTCTAACAGCACCACATTTCCCATTACAACAACTGGAAGAAATGGTCTAACAGCACCACATTTCCCATTACAACAACTGGAAGAAATGGTCTAACAGCACCACATTTCCCATTACAACAACTGGAAGAAATGGTCTAACAGCACCACATTTCCCATTACAACAGTTGGAAGAAATGGTCTAACAGCACCACATTTCCCATTACAACAGTTGGAAGAAATGGTCTAACAGCACCACATTTCCCATTACAACGGTTGGAAGAAATGGTCTAACAGCACCACATTTCCCATTACAAGTTGGAAGAAATGGTCTGAATCTCTTCAGTCCTTGGTTTGTCATCATGAAAGATCTTAAAAAAGGTCAAACGTACGAGGAGAAAATTTTGAGCGGCACACCATCTGAACCTGCATCGGAAGAAAAAAAGGCATATTGGTCAGCACTGTGGCCTTACATCTTGAAGGTCGCTGGTTTGATCCTCGGCTGGGGCGAGGTTTGGACAGTGGCCTTTCTGTGTGGAGTTAGCATGTTCTCCGCATGTATGCGTGGGTTCTCTCCGGGTACCCCGGCTTCCTCCCTCCGTCCAAAAACATGAATTTTAGGTTTATTGGTTACTTTAAATTGCATTGCCTGTTGGAATGAGTGTGAGTGGTTGTTTGTCTGTGTGGTCCTGCGATGGACTGGCGAGCTGTCCAGGGTGTACCCTGCCTTTCACCCAATGACTGCTGGGATAGGCTCCAGCTTCCCTGCAAGCCTTCATTGGACTTAGCGGTTAGGATATTGGATGGATGAAAAATGTACACACTATAATCTAACCTACTACTAATGCTGCCTAGCGGTGCAATCTAAAATGAGAACCACAGGATTGTAAGATGTGTTTTGGACAAATATTTTCAGTCATCTTTTGCTCTGGATTTTTTTTTTTTTTTTTTTTAAAGGAGATCAATGCCCCTTTTCTCTTGTGCACCAAAATTACCTCCGCCAAAAAGGGTTTTTTTTTTTTTTTTCACTGACGTTTATCTGTTTGTGTTCAAGATAACTCAAAAAGTTATGGACGGATTTTAATTACATTTCCGGGACTTGTTGGAGATGTGAAAAGGAAGAACTGATTTAATTTTGGTGATGATATGGATCACCTTTTGGATCTAGAAACGTTTTAAACGCCTTTGCGGACGTTACCGCTTTCTGAGTGCTTTTTGAGTTTCTAAAGTTTTTATGTGAATTTGACATTTCTATTCAATGTGGTCAAAATCTTAATTTAATCATAGACCTTGTTTTCTGCCACAAATGCAGAGGACAACTTGGAATAATCTCGCTGTTGTGCTCTTTTGGGACAATCCTCCTCACCTATTTTTAGGTTTTCGGTCTAAGAGAAATTTGTAGCTGCTGACTGTTGGAGCAAAAGTTTAAGCTTTGACGTTAAGGGGAACTTGGCATTTCCAAACTGTGAGAAACTCATTAGCATGAATGCTTATGAATGCCAGGTTAAAATAGCGTAACTCTCCTCTTTTTTTACATACACAAAACAAGAATAACAGATTTATTAGAAATGTTTCATCTTTAACCTTTAGTCTTCTGGAGATCATACTCAGAAACAAAATGCTAGTTTTGACCCCATATCTCATTAAATAACCAATTCCATTCACTAAACCTTGAAATTGTTTGCCTTTAGGATATCTTCACCCATGGACCCAGAACACTGAGCCATTTCCGCTTTTGTTTTCGTCGACACACACTTTCAGTTCAGAATATAAATTGGCACAATTACGACTCAAACAAGCTGCTGCAGATTTCACAGACCTCTCAAAATGAGGGCCGTCTCCGCCAGAGGCCTGGATGCTTATTACTTTTTGGAGTGAAAATAATTTTGTTTGACCTTTCTCATTTTTGATACCCCCAGCACAAGTGATAGGAAGCCAGCCTCCCCCCCACCCCCAAGATCCTTAATGCAGATTGAATGAATCTGCACAAAAGGCAAAGAGCTCTCATGCTTTAGCCTATATTATCACAATGCTGTAAAAGCCACTTCTCCCCCACACTGACCTGTCCTGTGGATTCCCAAACACTCTACAGAATAACTGGGCCAATTTCAGATCATGCACAATTCTGAGGGAAACTTCTTTCCTTCCATTTACAAGCTCAGCCGAGTGTCCTGAATGCTATAGAGGAGGACGACCCCCTCTCAGAGGCATGTGTAGGTGAAGTGCATGGGAGGAAAGTACATGAAATATACATGATAAATGTAAATTTGGGTTTGGGTCACTTTCATTTGAGTTCCTTCACTTTAACAAGTCAGCTGTACGATATGATATAATGAATATAGCATGGTGGGTGATACAGCTGTGGTAAATGCTCTCAATGTAAACTCTGAACATGAAGAATGAACCATCACAGACCCACACAATGGACAGTTTACATTTCAAAAGGAACTGGATGTACATTATACTGAATGTAATAAAAAAAACATGCAGAGGTAAAGAAGAAAAAAAGCCAGTGTCATGCTACGTCCTTTAAATTGCATGATTGAGCCATTTTCTTTTACTTCTATACCATCCCAGTATGGACATTTTTCCACCACTGGTCTCCAAACTTCTTCTTCCCTCTTTAAGTTTGTCATTATTGTCAGAGATGACGTGTTTGTTCATTCGAGGGACATCTCATCTGAATTAAAAGGATTTGTGCTGCTGTCAGTAGGAAACTATTATTCAATCTGACATTAATCTGTCACTCACATCTTCCTAATTGGCTCGCTAATGGGGATTCTTCCCTTTTCCTCATTACGGCCATTCATGCTCCATCTTAACACAATCTTTGCTCTTAGCAGGACAACTTCAACCACCGTCTGACCCTCCCCCATCATCCCACCGCCATTCCTTCTCTCGTTTTCCATTTCTTTGCCTGTTTCTTGCTCTCTCTTGATGCTGGTCATAAATGAAACATTGGTGCATGTTGTTAAAAGTTGCCCTAGAAGTGCTCTTACTTTATATAGCGAAGACATGCGAAGACATCAGACTTTGGCCTTCATTGCATTTGGCCATAAATGCATGTTAAACGTCTTCGTACGTTTCCCTCTAAATGGAAGTCTAAGGAAAATCTCATAGAGGATGTTTACTAAACCTCTTGAGAATAAAACATACAGCTGATTTTGCTTAACAAAATAAAAACGACTACATTTTCATCACACAGACTGCCTCAGCAGTCCACCTGCTCAGTTGCTTGTTATCTCATATAGCAAATCAGCCAGTAAGTAAGTAAGAGTCCATTCAGGTGGGATAAATACGACCTGCTCAAGTTGAAACTGTGCATCAGAATGTGGAAACAAGGGGGTTAATGTAACTTTAAACATCTGGTCTGGTCTGAGGGGTTTTCACTCTGAGCCACCACTAGGGGGTTTAGCAAATTAAAAAAAGTAAGTAGTAGTTGTCTGGAATAAAATGTCTTATTGATGTCAGAGGTCAAAGGAGAAACTGAAACAAGCACTGGTTCCAACTAAGATATGCAGAATAGCATCTCTGAGCACACAACGCATCCAGTCTTGAGGGAGATGCTGTCCATCAGCAGAAGACCCCACAAGGTGCCATTGCCATCAGCTAAGAAGAGGAAACTGAGGCTACAGTTCACACAGACTCACCAGAACTGGACAATAGAAGATGGAGAAACGTTGCTGGTCTGATGAGTCTCCATTTCAGCTCCACATTCACATGGTAGGATCAGACTTTGGTGGAACCAAACATGAAAGCCTGAATCCATCCTGGCTTTATCAATAGTTCAGGATGCAGGTGGTGAAATAGTAGGTGGGTTATTTTCTTGGCCCAGATTGGACCAAGCGGCAACCTCTGGTGGGTTAAGAGTGAAAACCTATGCATAAAACTGCAGTTCCCCCTTCATCCACTAGGGGCTCCAAAACAGAGCAAATCCCCATAGACTCCCATGTTAAAAAGACCAACTTCACAGCGGAAATAAACATGTTTACAGCAGAAATAAACATGTTTACAGCAGGAATAAACATGTTTACAGCAGGAATAAACATGTTTATAGCAGAAATAAACATGTTTACAGCAGAAATAAACATGTTTACAGCAGGAATAAACATGTTTATAGCAGAAATAAACATGTTTATAGCAGAAATAAACATGTTTATAGCAGAAATAAACATGTTTACAGCAGAAATAAACATGTTTACAGCAGAAATAAACATGTTTATAGCAGAAATAAACATGTTTACAGCAGGAATAAACATGTTTATAGCAGAAATAAACATGTTTACAGCAGGAATAAACATGTTTATAGCAGAAATAAACATGTTTACAGCAGGAATAAACATGTTTACAGCAGGAATAAACATGTTTATAGCAGAAATAAACATGTTTACAGCAGAAATAAACATGTTTATAGCAGAAATAAACATGTTTACAGCAGGAATAAACATGTTTACAGCAGGAATAAACATGTTTATAGCAGAAATAAACATGTTTACAGCAGAAATAAACATGTTTACAGCAGAAATAAACATGTTTACAGCAGAAATAAACATGTTTACAGCAGGAATAAACATGTTTATAGCAGAAATAAACATGTTTACAGCAGGAATAAACATGTTTATAGCAGAAATAAACATGTTTACAGCAGGAATAAACATGTTTACAGCAGGAATAAACATGTTTACAGCAGGAATAAACATGTTTATAGCAGGAATAAACATGTTTACAGCAGAAATAAAGATGTTTACAGCAGGAATAAACATGTTTATAGCAGAAATAAACATGTTTACAGCAGAAATAAAGATGTTTACAGCAGGAATAAACATGTTTACAGCAGGAATAAACATGTTTACAGCAGGAATAAACATGTTTATAGCAGAAATAAACATGTTTACAGCAGGAATAAACATGTTTATAGCAGAAATAAACATGTTTACAGCAGGAATAAACATGTTTATAGCAGAAATAAACATGTTTACAGCAGGAATAAACATGTTTATAGCAGAAATAAACATGTTTACAGCAGGAATGAACATGTTTATAGCAGAAATAAACATGTTTACAGCAGAAATATACATGTTTACAGCAGGAATAAACATGTTTACAGCAGAAATAAACATGTTTATAGCCGAAATAAACATGTTTACAGCAGAAATAAACATGTTTACAGCAGGAATAAACATGTTTATAGCAGAAATGAACATGTTTACAGCCTGGTTCAAAAATCTTTTTTCAGTTTAATAGGTCAGGTTTATCTTCATGAAAACTGTGGGGGGAGTGGATTTTTTCTAACTCGCCCGTTTAAAAGTAATTTAATCTTCAAGTTCGGCATATTTAGGGGCGTGTCCTTTTGATTGACAGGTACCCAATCTTCCGCTTCAAGTCAGAAGAACATAGAACAATGGCAGTTTTTAACCGGTTAACAACGTGACTTAGCTTTAGCCCGCTTACCTCCGTTAGCTGGTTAGCTCCTGTTATCTCCGGGTTAGCTCGGTTAGCTCTTAGCTATAGAAAGCTCGGAGTTCGCTCGATGTCAATCGTCCACCATGACGCTCACAGCCCCCCTCTAAGCTCCACCTCTTTGCCCATATTTGTATTTTCAGGGCGACACGCACGCTCCTGCCAAGATGGTGATGGTAGGAACCGCCCACCGAGCTTCAATTCAGCTCTTCAGAAACCTACGGGTGACGTCACGGAGGCTCCGCCCATCTTCTGATATACAGTCTATGACTTGGACCCCTTACTATCAACTGAGAACCATTTAACCTCCACAGCCTACCTGAGTATTGCTGCTATCCATGTCCATCCCTTTACGAGCAGTGTAACATCTTCTGATGTGTTCATGATCTCCACAGTCATCAGATCTCAATCCAACAGATCATCTCTGGGATGTGGTGGAACGGGAGATTCTCATTTTAGATGTGCAACAACTGTGTGGTGGTGTCTTGGCAATATAGAGAAAAATCTCTGAAAAATCTTTCCAAGACCTTGTTGAACCAATGCCACCAAGAATTAAGGCAGCTCTGAAGGCAAAAGGAGTCCTGAAATTGAAACAAGCCTCTGGAAATGGACCAGCTGATGATTTAGCTTTGTAGCGGTCCATATTCCCCCAAGCTTCACGCACCATTATCAGCAATCCCATCACAGCATCCCATATGGGTTGACAGTGTAAGTTCAAGATGTATACACACTTCAGATCTAGATTATCATGAGCATACAGAGGAAAGGTTAGAAGTAGAGCCATAAGTAAACCTGCAGCACAGGCGCTTAAATATGTCATTTGTACTTTAAGTCAGTTGAACAAGATCTTAATGAAAGTTAAAGCGCATATTGGTCCTAAAATCTCTACATATGTAACCTTGGCTTATCATGATTGTGATAACATTCTTGCTCATGATTATACTTCATGATAAGAATCTGATGTTATCATTCCTGACACTTCCAACAAAGCTCCTGCTGTTTGGCTGCTTTAAAGGACGCCAAAAAATCTGCAATAAGAGACAGAAGTCAAACGAATATCTCAGAAAAACATTCTAAAATCCTATTTATTTTGGTTTGACCCCTTCGTTTGAGATAACCACCCTTTAAACCAGCAGATGCAATCATTCATCTGTCCCTGTCAGCCACCAGTCCACTGAATCTACAGCAGAGCAGCAAAACAAAGGAGGCGGTGGGTGACCACGCTTCTGCTCTTTTATGGTTGCAGGTAAATGTTGCCTTTCTCGTACTGCACTGTGCGCAATAAAGTCACCCCACTGCAAATTTATTGTTCACTGAGATCCTAATAAAGGCTGAACTGTACTTGTGGTGATTAGTGGGATTGGAGGTTGTTATATCTTCTGGGGATTAAACTCGACTCCCTCTAAAGATGTATTGGTACCGACATAGAAACATGCCAACAGCATAAGATGATAGAATCAATTACATGGGAGTGAGGGAGGGACATGCCTCATTCAGGCTTTTGCTCAGCTGATTGTAGACCCACAGACAGCTCCCTGCTTATCATACAGTCCTTTTCAGACTATTAAAATCAGCATGCAGACACTATATGTATGCAGGGAGTCGTGTCAGGGTCATGTCAGTATGCACACAGCCAGACGCATCAATCACAACTGTTAAATCTCTGAGTTCTGCTGCACTATTTTACTAAGAAGCTCCAACTCTGGACAGCAGACCACTTTGGAAAGCAGGCTTGGTAAATTGTCAAGCAGGAGCGGACTCTTCAGTGCCAGGTGTTTATTATCTTTCTCTCCTTTAACACCCATTGTTTTTAACAATGACGGAGACCTGGCAGAGAGAACAGGAATATATCCATTTGAATGAGCTGTGCCCTCCGAACTGCTCCGTTTTTGGGACCCCGCGCATTGCACGGCGTGGAGGCGGACTTGCGCTCCTCTACAAGGACTACTTTCCATGCAGAGAAGTGAAGCTGGATCCATTCAACTCATTCGAGCTTCAAATGACTAAGGTTGGAAACACTGACTCTTTTTATTGTGTTTTAATTTACCGACCTCCTGGTCCTGCACGTGAGTTTTTAAATGATTTTTCTGAACTCTTATCCTTGATCATTAAACTTGATAGAGTATTGATTCTTGGGGATTTTAATTTCCATGTAAATGACTCATCTTGTTCTGTAGCATCTGAGTTTTTAGCACTTACCAACTCATTCCTTTTAAAGCAACATGTGTCCGGCTCAACACATAAAAATGGAAATACGTTAGATTTTGTCTTCTCCTTTGGCCTGGAGGTTGACTGCCTAAATGTGGTCGATATTCTTGTGTCTGATCATTGTTGTGTGTATTTTAACTTGTCTTTAAAAGTGGAAACTTGCACTCAAAATGTGGTGTATCAAAAGCGCTTTATAAATGAAATTGTTGTTGCAAACTTTTCTGAATTATTTCAGCCCTGTTTTGAGGGGGTTGGTAATGATGCAGACACTTTTGTAAATGCCTTCAATGACCACTGTGAGACAGTGCTGAATGTGGTAGCACCTGCAAAGCTCAAAATGAATTCTCTCAAAACATCTCAGCCATGGTTGAATGATGACATTTCTTTATTTAGGAGAACTTGTCGTAAGGTGGAACGTCTGTGGAAATCCACAAAATTAGAGGTACACAGATTGCACCTAAAAGAGCTGATTGTGTCCCTTAATGAAATGATAAAACAGGCGAGATCTACTTATTTTGTTAATCTTGTGAATTCAAATAAGAGAAGCCCCAAGGTTGTCTTTGATACAATCCATAAAATTGTTTCGCCTTCCTCCCCATCAGTGCCTGTTTACAGTATTGATGATTGTAACAAATTTTTGAGGCACTTTGTCAAGAAAGTGGAGAACATCAGGACAAATGTGACTCCTCCTGATGTCACCACTACTTGTGTCTCTTCTTCTGTCTGTTCTTGGTCTGTGTTTTCTAATGTGACACATGTAGACATTTTGGCATTGCTGGGGAAAATGAAACCTTCTTCTTGTCCTTTTGATGTCATTCCAACATCTTTGTTTTATAAGGTAACTGACCTTATTGTCCCACATGTTGTTGAACTGATCAATATTTCACTTTCCACTGGGTCTGTTCCAAACTTTTTTAAACAGGCAGTGATAAGTCCCATTTTAAAAAAGCACAACTTGGACCCTGCAGAGCCTGGTAATTTTAGGCCCATATCTAAATTACCCTTCCTTTCAAAAGTTGTGGAGAAGGTGGTGGCTGAGCAGCTGACCACTTTTCTATACACCAATGACATGTTGGACAAATTTCAATCTGGCTTTCGTAAGATGCACTCTACTGAGACTGCCCTACTTAAAGTGTCCAGTGACATCCGAATGGCTGCAGACTCTGGTGAATATTCTATTTTGATTCTTTTAGATTTGTCTGCAGCATTCGATACTGTAGATCACATCTTGTTGCTTCAGAGACTGAACAAAGAGTTTGGCATCTCTGGAAATGTCCTTAAGTGGTTGTCCTCCTATTTGACTGATAGGACATTCTCTGTGTGTTTGAATAACTTTATGTCTGAAGCTACTCCTTTGCTGTATGGTGTTCCTCAGGGGTCGGTTTTAGGCCCAATTTTGTTTCTGTTGTACATCACCCCTCTGAAGAAAATCATCAGCCTTTTTAAAAATGTGTCCTATCATCTTTATGCTGATGATATCCAATTGTACTTTTCATTCAAGGAATCAGAGTTGCATACACTTTCAGAGTTAATGGATTGTCTGTCAAGTGTAAAGATGTGGCTGACGGAAAATGGTCTTCAGCTAAATCCTCAAAAGACTGAAACTTTAATCATTGCCCCAGAGCAGAAAATTCCTTTAATTGCTGGCCATCTTGGTTCTCTTGCTTCATCAGTTCAGCCAAGCATAAGAAATCTTGGAGTTTGGTTTGATCAATCATTGTCCCTTGACAGCCATTCCAGACTCTTGGTAAAAAACTGTTTTTATCATTTGAGAAACATCGCAAAGCTGAGGCCAATTTTATCAAGGTCTGTTGTTGAATTGGTGATTCATGCTTTTATTTCGTCACGCTTGGACTATTGTAATTCCCTTTTTACTTGTTTTAACAAATCTGCTTTAAATCGTCTTCAGTTGGTTCTAAATGCTGCTGCGAGGCTTTTAACAGGATCTTGTAGGCGCGCACACATTACTCCAATTTATACTCTCTGCACTGGCTCCCCATTAAATTCCGAATTGATTTTAAAATTTTGGTCTTGACGTTCAGAGCTTTGCATGGCCAGGCCCCCTCGTACATCTCTGAGCTGCTGCAACCCTACAGCTCCAGTCGGTCCCTTCGGTCCTCGGGCCAAAACCTCCTCATGGTCCCAAAGACCCGCTTTAAAACCAGAGGTGATTTGTCCTTTCAGGCAGTTGCTCCAAAACTGTGGAATGCCCTGCCTTTTTCCCTCCGTGAGATTGAAACTGTTGATTCTTTCAAAAAGCAGCTGAAGACGTATTTATTTAGACAAGCTTTTAGTTGACTGTCTTCTACAGATACAGATTTTTCAAATGTACATTTGTTTATTTTTGTGTTGTTGCTGTTCCCCTTTGCACTCTGTGAAGCACTTTGTGATTTTATTTCTGTGAAAGGTGCTATATAAATAAAATTTCTTCTTCTTCTTAAAACTGAATCAGCTGCACGACATTCACCTTGTCTTTAACTGCACTGTGAGGTATTTAACAGCTTAGTGTGTTGCAACATTACATTTCATCAAGTTTGCGTTGAAGGGCGGGATGAAAAGAGACGCAATTTCCGTGATAAAATACTTTGGCGGTAACAAATGCACACATATCAGACAAGCTGAATGAGCTGAACAGATGCCAGGTTGAGGTAAAAAATAGATCGAAGAGGACAAATTATTCCCTGATTGTTGCTATTCATTAAAAATAGTATTCAGTCAAATCTGTGTTTTTAACATGTCTTTTTAGGGTTTTACTGCAGTCTGTAATTATTACTGTGCCACAATGTCGTTATTAATGCATGTACGATGTGAGAGTGAGCCTAAACTGTGCTTATGGTGCATTGAGAAAAGATTGAATTTTTTTACACTAACACTAATTTATTTAATAAGAAACAACTTAAACAATATTTTTTATCATATATTCTGCTCATTAAACAAGATTTTTGACATGACTGAAAGATCAGAGGGTCTTGTAATATTAAGTTGGTCATTTTTTAAGTTCAGTCAAAACCGAATATTAATGATTTCAGAGTTAATACACAGAAATGACCAGCAAAATCAAGCAAAAATTAATGTTATTCTTGTTGTCAGATCGTAACAAGGATCAAATACATGCAGAATTTAAATAAATAACGTCTATAAACTATAAGCAACATTTTTAGATACTCCCAACAGTGGTGGGATTATGCTGAGATGTAACTTTGCCACCTCTTTTGCTTAGTTTTGGTATCTTGATGGCTTAGTTTTTACCCTCAGGTTTTTAATAGTTTTGCTTCAAGCACTTGAAATAAATCACAATTTTTATTATTGTATTATAGCTGAAGTAGCTCATGTGAATAGTGAGAGTTGGATGAAAGGCAATAGGAGTAAGCTTTAGGCACCAAAGCAGTAGAAGCCCAGATTTACTACACCATGCACGATTCTGGGTGCAAGCTGAGCAAAGAGAAACAATCCAGCACCGGACAGCAGGGTGCAAGATACAGGCAGGAAAATACATGGAACGTTATTACTAAGAAGTCTGAATAGTGTATAGAAATGTCTGTGAATACCTTGAGGTCACAGTGGACTAAAACTCCAAAAGTGGTGGAAAATGAGCAAACCAAAAACGCAAAGATGTGGGGCTTTCAGATACACACCAACAAGATGTAATGGCAAACCAACCTGACACTAGCTGTCTTTCCATTATCCCTAGAATTGTGTGTAAAAAAAAAAAGCTAATGGAAACACCAACATTTTGAGACAACCTTTGAGAAAAGCTTATAAGTTTTTTATCAGCCATCGTGGCACGGCAGAGGAAAAGAGTCTGGCTCGTGATTTGGTCCCACGTAGTGGTGGTAACTTGACCGGTGCAACGTACTGTCGAGAGGGAGTGTAGCTCTGGATGAAGGAGTGAAGGTAGACAGGAGCCGTTTAAGTTATTGTTTTATGAGCCAGAAGTAGAGCTTTGAATTTGATGCGTGCTGCGACTGGATGCCGGTAAAGTGTGATTAGCGGAGTGACACGAGTTCGTTTGGGTTGGTTGAAAACCAGACACTCTGCAGCATTCTGGATAATCTGTAGAGGTTTTTATAGAGCATGCAGACAGACCTGCCAGTAGGGAATTGCAGTAATTCTATGCATGAGATGACCAGAGCCTGAACCAAAAGCTGAGTCGTGTGTTCTGTCAGGTACGGTCTGATTCTCTTGATGTTGTAGAAAGTAAATCGGCAAGTATAGGCAACCGAGGCAACATGGACCTTAAGGGTCAACTGGTCATCCACCATTACACCAAGAGTCTGTGCAGCAGTAGGCATCTTTCTGGTAAAGATGACGTGGTATGGAGCAAATACAGTGAATTTCAGAGTTTTACAAAGAATTAAAAGATGAAATGAGGGAGAAAGGTTTTGAAGAGCTGCGGTAAATCTTCAACAGCAAGTTAAAAAATAAATAAATAAATAAAAAATAATGCTACGTGTCTACCTAGCCACAATTCTCAAAAAACACATACAACAAAAGGTATGGCTTACGTGGTAAACACTGTTTAACGGTATCGCCTGTAAATCGCAGTTGTTGTAAGTCAAAACTTACAAATATCGCGTATATTTTGCAGAAAACTCTTCCTGGAATGTAGTTACTGTCATCATTGACAAGCAGCAGTGGGAAGCTGTTGTGATGGATGAAGCTATTCTCAAAATGGCAAAATCAGGAAAAAGGAATGAGAGAAATTACAGAAAGTTTGGAAAATGAGGGCAACAATTACGCTGGTGGTAAATGGAGCACTTTGGGACGGTGACTCTCTTTCTGGAAAAGTGGCTCCAGCTGTTGCAATTGCAATCACAGAACCAGCTAAGATGCAGCGCGTGACTTTCCAGCTCCCAGGCCTTTGGTAAAGGACCTGACCTGCTTGTGACAGAGGTTTTAAAAAGAAAAAAGCCTCTTAACTCTCTTTTTTAAACCATCCTATCCAGCATCTTCGAGCATAGGGAGGCCGAGTTGAACTGGACAAATTTGCTCTGCCAAAAGCAGGACCGTCCAACTCCAGTCCTCGAGAGCAGCAGTCCTGCAGGTTTTTCATGCATCCCTGTTCCACCACACCTGACTCAAATTAAGCAGAACTTCATTTGCTGTTGGATCCATTTCATGGAAACCAGATGTGTTGAGACAGCGATACATCGAAAACCTGCAGGACATAGACCCTCGAGGACCAACTTTGGACATCCATAGCCAAAAAGAACGGTTAGAATTAAAGGCTCCCTTTTAATCTTAAATGTTATAATTTAGTACCTCTACCAGATAAGTTGTGTCTTCGGCCATATTTATCTTTCTGTCTATCTGCTTTGTTTGCACATTTAGTCTGGGAATTGGTTTCGGAAGATACACTCCCAAAATCACTCTCAACATCCCTGTTTCCTGTGGACGCAGGAATGTTAAAAGGGTTCCATTACCACTGCGAGACAGAGAAATAGCACAACATTTTCATGCAAAGTTATTAATATGCAACATGGTGGAACTCTATTATTCAAATGGCATGGAAGACAGACGAGTGTCAGGCTATACCGCTCATATAGAATATAAAAACATGATGGTGAAACCAGTTTTATGTTGGGCAGCAGATAATAGAAAAGATATAGGACTTTTGTTTTGGCGTACATCAAAATATGGAGGGAACCTGAGTACAAGGTTATGTTTTTATTAAATATGTGACTATTAAAATGACCCTTGCTATTTCATGTGCTAAAGGTGTGCTTTGATGAATCTAATGGTGTTTATATAAATGAATGTAGCACTATAACAAAGGGTGGAAACGAACTGCTTGGCAGAGATCTACACTTTTTAGAATGCTTCTATTATTTTATTTTATTGGTTATTTAATTTGTTTATTGCTAAAATTATATATACCTGCTGGACCATTCCAGAGCAACAACAGAAAGATGCTTTTTTTTTTTTTTAGAAAATATTGTACTTGAATTTTGTTGCCTGTTTTTTTTTTTTTTTTTATCTCATAATGAAACTATCTGGAAATTTCTCCCTTCATAAATACCAAATATTTCCCAAATATTCATAAAAAGTGTCTAATCCGATGTTTGGTTCTTTGGTCTCAAATTAGTGAAAGGATGTAAAGCTAAAAACCAATTTTTGGAATGAAAATTAGTCTGGTAATAAATATAGAAAGAAAGCAGAAATAGTCCGAACATGAGGCAAAGAGAAAAATGGCATCTGTCTTTTCAGGATCCGATGCAACCTGTCACTGATAGTTACCGCTGAATAAACAGCAGAGTTCCACTTATTATGCTGTTTTCAACCTTTTTGGCACAGCAGTGCATCTCTGTGAATAATTCAGTCCAAAACACAAAAACTAATCAATCTTCGTAAATGTCACACATAGCCTCACAGAATAAGGCAAAGAAAACACAAAAAGCAGCAGTAAAAGTAATGATTTATGTTCTTAAAGGATTATTGCTTGCTTGGATCATATTTTACAGCATGTTGTAGACCAACCAATGATTTTCCTGTTTGGCCGAGATCTCTATTGAAGCAACAGTTGGACCCACTGAGGGTGAAAGACACACCAGTGGGAGCATTTTCTCCCTGAAATGATTGTTATCCACAAGCAAAACCATCTATACTCAACACATTTATCAATAACTCAATGCAGAGTAGAGTACCACAGACCAAGCAGGATCACATCCCGTTCTGCAGCACCAAACACCAAAAGCAGACTCTGATTAACAGACATCAGTGACCTCTCACCTGTTATTTTCTTTATATAATTGTAATTTATTAAACTGAATAAGTATCTATTGTTGTACAGAGATATATGAACAAAGATGAGTAGAAAGGGGTTCCAAATAAGTATATTTTTTCTACTTCTTTGAATGTCTTTAACTAATGATTTGATGATGCAATATTATTATGAATGTTATAGTAATTTTAATTTCCTTTGTATATATGTATATACATGTGTGTACATGTGTATGTATAGGTATGTACATATAATTTATTTTGTTTGAAATAAATAAATAGCAGAACAAGAAATGTCACAATGGTTGAGTCTGGTTTAGTCTTTTTAGCCTTAAATCATAAAAACTAAAATCACAAATCAGTAGGAAGAAAAAACTCAATCTTTCTTTATAAAGTTAAAATGTGTTTTCTTCCATCTCGTCAGGCAAATTTGATAACGTGTCACAGCTTTTTAATGCCTTTTCATGTTCAAACAAAGGAGCAGCAGTGCTATAACTGAGACCGTGCCTTTGGGGAGTTTCACAACTTAGTTTCTGGTTGGTTAGCTGTTCCACGCATGACGAAATGACAACCAATGCACTGGCAACCCTCCATCTATATGGCTCAAGTCAGTTGGAAATGTTAAGGAAAGAGCAGAGCGTGTGCAC
This sequence comes from Telmatherina bonti, assembly GCF_933228915.1. Taxonomy (NCBI): domain Eukaryota; kingdom Metazoa; phylum Chordata; class Actinopteri; order Atheriniformes; family Telmatherinidae; genus Telmatherina; species Telmatherina bonti. The sequence continues at coordinate 26,560,856 of NC_136633.1, read as the reverse complement.
ACGCTTCCAGAGTACAGAGGAATTCAGATATGCAGAATGAGTGAATATCCATTTGTTACCCAGTGTTCTGCCCTTGTCAGAATACAAACAGGCTGAAAATATTACAGCTGACTGGAACATCTGCACTCAACACTGGAGCGTAATTCTGCAGGCTAAAAATACCCCGGCAAGCGCCGCTAAACACTCTGAATAAGATTACACAGGAGGATGGTGATCATTAGGATGAATGAGAAACACTTAAGCTCACATCTTGCTTCTTGAATCATAATGTCGAAATGAAAATCCACAGAGAGGGCATTAGGAGCAAAAAAAAAAAGGGAATAAAAGATACGTAGAAAACATCCTCAGAGCTGAACACAATTCTTTTTTACAGCTTTATGTTACAAGATTTGGTATTATTATGTTTGAATCGACATTAAAATTATTGATATGACTGAAGTTGCATTTGCTACGAAACACTCCCCAAACCAAGCATTTAAGACGCTGTAATGGTTAACAGACCCGGGAAAGATAGAATAAAAGCATCTAAGGACCCAGAAAGAGGTCTGTGGTTGCTAACTGATGCTAAGATTTGACCATATCCACTGCAAACATTGCTGTATAACATAGATGGAAGTGACCTACGAGTCTGAGAAAAGAAGCCAATGTGAAAATCAAAGTTAGCTCCCTGCTTCTCGTCTTTTCAGTTGTAACTTGTAAAAACTACATAATAAGTACCAGTTTCGCCGCTATTTTTATTATAAATATGAAGTAGCAGCTCAACACCAGCATACTACTTCACTTTCTGCAGCAACTGAGAAGGAGAAGAAAGACAGACCACCGAACACGGGAGGTAAAACAACGCGCGTCATCGGGACAGGACAAGGTAACGAGCATGCTCAGAACGACTGGAATTAACTTAGAGTGGAATGAAGGTTTACATGACAGAGGAATTAAATAGTTCGGAGTTAAAATGTGAATAAACCAGACACTTAAATCGGAATTAAGTTTAATTCTGAATAGAAATTAGCATTAGGAATGAAGGGTTTACATGGTGGTTTTTCATCAGTTTAAAGTGGAATTCACTTTTATTTGGCATTAAACAGGAATTTAAACTCCCATATAAACGTAGCAACTGTAATTTTGCAGGAGTGGATTAATCTCTTATGGGATCATGTGACCTGGACCGCTTTGCTTAACTGCTCCCCCTCTATAAATCCAGAGGGCTCTGCCTTGTACTACCTTGACTTCCTCTTACAACAAAAGTCTGTCATGGCTGAACAAAGTAAGAACGTGAAATCTGTGTCTGAAGAGCCCAGAAAGACAAAACGGGAATGGGATCGCTCTTGAGAGCGAACGATCTATGTTGGCAAAGATTCTGATGAAAGAACAGAGTGGATGCAAAACGCAATATAACCAGACTAAAATGTTAGCTCTTTGCCTGTTGTGCAAACGTACCAAAATGTGTGTAACTTTTGCATCATTTAGTCAGCGTTTATTCAAAACAATCGCAGTAAGTGCCAGATGAGCTGCAGAATGTTACAGTGAATGTCTGTGTCTTTATTTTGCTGTTTCGGAGAAGCTAAATGCGGCTAGTCGAAGCTAATCGGCTACAGACAAAACCTAAGGTGTCCCCTAAAAATCTCGCGCAAGTTAGGCCTGATATGTATGCAGCGAAATATATTTCCTATCATTCATGTAAATATTAGGTCTTAGCAGAACAATTAGCAACTTGTCTGGTTTAGTTTTATGGTTTTCATACAATGTTTAATCAGGAGCAATACTACTGTCATGTCCCATAAGCTAAGGGCTCATGCTAACATTTTCATAACAATAAGTTATTGACATGAGTCATGCCAGTTACTTCATCTGAAACTCAAAACTACATATTATAGTAATGTTTGTGTGTCAGTATTTGCTTTGTGTCAGTATTTTTTTTCTTTTCTGAGTGTTACAGATTATGTGACAGTTCCTTTGAGAAGTTACAGGTTTAGGGCCCATCCATCCATCTTCTACCACTTATTCGGGGTCGGGTCGCGGGGGCAGCAGCTTGAGCAGGGAAGCCCAGACTTCCCTCTCCCCCAGCCACATTTGCCAACTATTCGAGGGGATCCCGAGGCGTTCCCAGGCCAGCCGAGAGATATAATCCCTCCAGCGTGTCCTGGGTCTTCCCCGGGGTCTCCTCCCAGAGGGACGTGCCTGGAACACCTCACCAGGGAGGTCCAGGAGGCATCCTGACCAGATGCCCGAGCCACCTCAACTGGTTCCTCTCGATGCGGAGGAGCAGCGGCTCTACTCTGATCTCCTCCCTGATGACCGAGCTCCTCACCCTATCTCTAAGGGAGAGCCCGGCCACCCTGCGGAGGAAACTCATTTCAGCCGCCTGTATACGAGATCTCCTTCTTTCGGTCACGACCCACAGCTCATGACCATAGGTGAGGGTAGGAACGTAGATCGACTGGTAAATGGAGAGCTTCGCCTTCTGGCTCAGCTCCTTCTTCACCACGGCAGACCGGCGCAGAGTCCGCATTACTGCAGACGCCGCACCGATCCGTCTGTCGATCTCGCGCTCCATCCTTCCCTCACTCGTGAACAAGACCCCGAGATATTTAAACTCCTCCACTTGAGGCAGGACCTGACTCCCGACCCGGAGAGGGCAATCCACCCTATTCCGGCTGAGGACCATGGTCTCAGATTTGGAGGTGCTGATTCTCATCCCAGCCGCTTCACACTCGGCCGCGAATCGCTCAAGCGAGAGCTGGAGATCACGACCAGATGAAGCCAACAGGACCACGTCATCCGCAAAAAGCAGGGACCCAATCCTGAGGCCACCAAGTCGGACCCCCTCAACCCCTCGGCTGCGCCTAGAAATTCTGTCCATATAAGTTATGAACAGAATCGGTGATAAAGGGCAGCCTTGGCGGAGTCCAACCCTCACCGGAAACGAATCAGACTTACTACCGGCAATGCGGACCAAGCTCTGACACCTGTCGTACAGGGACCGGACAGCTCGTACAAGGGGGTCCGGTACCCCATACTCCCGGAGTACCCCCCACAGGAGCCCCCGGGGGACACGGTCGAATGCCTTCTCCAGGTCCACAAAGCACATGTAGACTGGTTGGGCAAACTCCCATGCCCCCTCCAGGACCCCAAAGAGGGTGTAGAGCTGGTCCACTGTTCCGCGACCAGGACGAAAACCACACTGCTCCTCCTCAATCCAAGATTCAACTATCTGATGAACCCTCCTCTCCAGGACCCCTGAATAGACCTTACCAGGGAGTCTGAAGAGTGTGATTCCACTGTAATTGGAACACACCCTCTGGTCCCCTCTTCTTAAAAAGGGGGACCACCACCACAGTCTGCCAATCCAAAGGCACAGTCCTCGATGTCCACGCGATGCTGCAGAGCCAGGATAGCCCAGAGAAGAGAAGCCCTGAAGAAACTCCAGGTGGATCTCATCCACCCCCGGGGCTTTGCCGCCAAGGAGCTTCTTAGTTCCCCTAAAGGCCAAAAGTCACACAGCATCCCTTTAAATCTAAACATGATAGTATTTTTGTTTAATTACCTTATAAATCTTTGTCCTGTAGATGATGACTTGAAACCTTGGGAATGTTCAATTGCTTTAGATTGGATTTTTAAAATGGAGACCGGAGTCTAACCAAAAGCTGGCTAAATGATGTATTCCTTACATGTTAATGTATGGAACCTGGACGTGAAAGTTACTTTGAGGTTTCAGAATGGTCCCATTGTTTGCTTACAGTGCATCCATATGAAGCGTAAAAGCATGAAGCAGTATATGTACAGTATATAAGTAGTGCACCACACATGGTGAGTGTAGCGTAGCTCTGAGAATACACACTGGCCTTTAAATATTCTGCAATACTATCTGGAGCAGAACTAATGACTCCACAAGCCCTTTTTACCAAGTAAACAAACACACTAGTGAACTTGGTGAGTTTCAGTCCATCCCTCTATCACCTCACTTAATTATCCCCCTCAGTTTCTTATCTTCATTTATGAAATTTAACCGTTGTCTGTCTGACTTCTGCAAGAAACAAATAGAAACAGTAAGACACACAATAAAAACCTCATATTCAATAATGTAAAACAGATTCATGCAACCAAATAAAGTCCCACTTCTTGTCGAAATGATATCTCAGACACACGACAGGGATTCATGAATTCCATATTCTATCGGCCAGGTTTTATTCTTTTTTTTACTAATGCTCTATGTTGTAGTCTTCTACCAGAATACCAGCGTGACTGTAGCAGAGAAGCAAAACATTTAAAATGCACAATGTCGAATATATTTATAGCTTCCGCTTTGTCCTACAACCACTGAATTACTAGGTATGTTGTAAAGTCAGGCCTAAGTTATTAATTATTGAGAAGGTACTTGCATAGAGGCATGTACAGTATGCCTGTTTCTGTGAAACATCCTTAATCATTGATTAGGGTTATTATTCAATTATTAAAAAGTTGTTTGTGTTTTTTTAGTAACATATAATGAGGGAACAATGTGTCACCTGCAATAGACAGCGACTGGAGCTCTCTCAGTTTGGAGAAAATGGCAGAAAATCTCACAGATTATCAAATAAGGGTGGAAAAATCCAATATAAAAAAATCATATCTGGAGTTTTTGCTTGACAATTTTAAAATTGATGTTTTTGTTAAAAAAAAAAAAAAAACAATTAAAAAAGATTTTTCAAATTGTTTTTATTGATCTATTTACTTGTCTTCTTGGGCATTATAGCAGCAGAATGATGGTGTGGCTACTGTGTTTTTTCCCAACTGAAATCAAGAAAAATGACTAGCAAAAATTTTTTTTTGTATATATACATATATATACATATATATATATATATATATATATATATATATATATATATATATATATATATATATATATATATATATATATATATATATATATATATATATATATTGTTTTTAAATGTACAAAACTTAGAAATATGGAAGAATTGGGTGAATCGCAATTTAAATCAAGTCGCCACCCAAAAAATCAGAATTGAAGCATAACGTCACAGCCCTGTTATCAAAGCTAAAAGCAAGAATGAGATCACCATGCGACCAATGTCTGGCAGTGATTTGGGCAAAAACTATGCATAGTTAGGTTACACTGTTGTGCCAAATGGGATTTTTTTTTTTGGACACTATTACTTTGTATTAATAAATGTTGCATTTATGGGAAATCTGCCGGTCTGACTAAACTACAAGCTATAAGACAATACAAATGAACAAAAAGGACAAAAACTCAGCAGATTTTTAAATCATTGCAAATCTAATACTTGCAAATCTACAGTGTGAGAGAATCTGACAAACCCAGATGATCAGAGGAGTCATTTGAGGTTTGAGTTGTTTTACCTGATGAAAATCCTCCACAAGCTGAGAGGGTTTTCACTGTGGTTTGCTGCATGTAAGACAGCGGCTAATCATGCATAATGGATGAGACACACCAGGTCAGCGTGAAGGACCGGCGGAAAATCGAAGCACCATGTTGGATTACTTGTGCCAACATTGTCTGGGAAAATAATGCTCACATGCAAAGATGGCTTCCAACTGTTGCATCTTCCAAATGCAGCGATTTACAAGTGTAGGAGGAAATTAAAATAACCAAAAATGGAAGACCATTAACAAATAAAGAAAATCCTGGCAAGGTCGGAATGCGTTGTTCATGAACGAAGGAGCTCTAAGAAAAAATTCTTTGTAGTGAATCAGACAAACCAAATCCTGTCTCAGAGAGACAAGTGGAAAGACTTTATTTTGATGGACACGCCATGAACTCACTTCCATATAATGAAAAAAAGAGGATTGTACCGCTATTTGTTCATCAGCCTTAAACAGTGGAGCATTTGAGTATTTTACCACATCAAGTTGTTTTGTTATCCTAGCTGAAAACAAGATTCCAGTGTTTCATTTAGCAATCTTTCACTATCATTCATTTTTACCTAATTTATTTTATGCAAATTTATGAGAAAATATATGTAAAATATAACTGGGAGGTTACAGGTCCTCAGATACTACTGATGGGAATATAGCTTTGTGTTAGCAATGACACCAACTCACCAGGAGTTGAACCTGTTTCCTAAAAAAAATATAGTACTTCCTGAAATTTATTGCCAATCAGTGCATTTTTCCTGATATTTAACTATTTATGTTGAACATAAAAAATAATTTCAACTAAAGAAATTCAACTTTAACAATTTCAGAAGCTTTGCCACGTGAAACAATACAGACTTTAGAAATGATAGAATTCACCTAAATGGTATAATTAAATGTTGTTTTTTTAAGTTAATGGATAGGATAAACCGGGGGTGTCCAAAGTTGGTCCTTAAGGGCTGCTGTCCTGCAAGTTTTCCATGTATCCCTGCAAGTTTTCCATGTATCCCTGCTCCAACACACCTGGATTCCATTAAATGGATCCAACAGCCAATGAATTTTGACATAATGACTGATTAGTTTGACTGTTCAGTGTTGGAACAGAAATACATGGAAAACCTGCATGATTGTGTTCCTCAAGGACCAGAACTGGACACCCTTGGGGTAAACTAATGCAATATATAAATAGTATTTTAAAAATGTTAATGTAACAAATCTATTTAGCTCTAATTGATATTTGGAAATGTGAACATAATTCAATCAGTTCCAATAAAAGATGATTGATGCCCAAGGAGAGAGGTACTACTTCCACCAACTTCAGCTGAGTACCATCAACAGCTATATTAACAACCCATGTATGAAAACCAGTTTTACTGAGAAAGTTTAAAGAAAAACTTTAAAATAACCCAGTTACAGCTAACTGTAAGGTCAGTGGAGTGAGATTAGTGTCTCCTAAATTAGAAAAAGGTAAATATTCACACAAAGGAGGAACAAAACCAACTCATTCGCACCTTTAAGTGTGTTGTATCACATTTTTACACACTGGATTAGGCTTCATATAAAGATACTGGTATTTCATTTACCTGAGGCAGATCCGTTGCTTTTCAGTGCTTGAGTGGTCTTGGTGACTTTCCTTTTTATTGTTTCTAGCTTGCCAAACACCATCTGAAACCATTTTACGACGTGCATCTGAGAAAAGAGATGCTTGAATTTGCACAAAACCACTTAAACTAAAATGCTGCATACTGATTTACTGATACAGCCCCTACATTTCAGTGAATAATACACCCAGCATGGTTGCCTGCAAACCCAGGCGTCCACACAGAGCATGTAAGATGCTAACAGAGAAACACATGCTGTGCGTCATATTCCTGTTACATCCAGAGGACTCGCGGCACGCTCCCATTGGCGAGAATTCACTGATCAACACGCAGTTTTAGTCTGCTTTCAGTCTAAGAAGCAAAGTGTAACTGGAAGAGGATATCTGCTGTATAAGCTATTTGTTTCTGAGAGGCAGAGACGGAGGAAGGAAGTTCAAGTCTGAAGGCGCCAACAAACAAAATGGGGAATTTGCATAAGTGATTACATTTAGAAACAAGTCAAAGGAGAGCGGAAGCCAGAAACATTCACCACAGTACTCCTAGAATTATCACACCCAACATGTGGTGATCATAACAAAATATTAGTCGTCACTGGAGAAGAAGCGGCTAATAGTGCAGGAATGTCATATCAGAGCTTATATCAAAGACTGCTGAGGGACAAAAACATGTCGTAGACCAGGAAATATTCCCTTTGCTCCTGTTTCTATACGCCCAAGATAAATACATGGCATTATTTTAAGCTGATGTCTGAACAAAAGTCCACTTCAACATGCTGACATGGTAAAATAAACAGGAACGATGACTCGCACCTGGAAAGCAAGGCCGTGCTTGGTTTTAATGACAAGCAGGGGGGTACACTGATAAGTGGATGGATGTGCTGCCATATAAAGTAGACGGATAGGTAAGGGATGGAGAAAGAGAGAGATGTGTGATGTGGTTTTTTTTCTACTGAAGGAAACAGCCAGTAGTGTTCACCCCGCCAACCTCCTCTGCAGTGATCACCAACCAAATCCCTTAGGAGGATTATCCAGACTCAAATCAAGAAAATTGTGCAACTTTAAGGGTCAAAGGCGGGCAGTGGGAAAAAAGAGAAATGTGTGTGTGTGTGTGTGTGTGTGTGGGGGGGGGGGGGGGTCGTTGCAGTATGGGGTGATGTTAATTTCACCTTTGATTTGATGTATTTAGACTTTTGTTCGGTGTGAAGCAACACAACATGTTGACTCGCGCCAAATACCTGAGTTTCTGATGGGTGAGAGACAGAAGACAGGCTTCGATATGTTGCTGTTGACTACTATATGTACGGTTTGGAAAGCTCAACTTTCTCCCACTTGACAAAAACTTTGTGGCAGGTCAACAAAAGTTAAGAATGACGCATGTTCTGATGTGTGAAGACTTCTGAGAGAGAAATAAAAACATATCAGCTTCCATCTAACAGCAGTTTTGATTGAAGTGTAACATCAACATGAACAGGTACGTGTGATGACATAATTTCTTGGAATTGACACAGTTTCCTTTCCCTAAAGACCTTTACACACAGGGATTGATGTGAATAAATGGCATGAAATTGCGAATAATTTGAAAGTGAATTATTAACATTTCTGTCTATTCACGCTCAGTGATGCGACAAAACAAACTTGAAAAGGTGGATTCCACATCAAGCCACGACAACCACATGATGACGCTGCAAAAGAAAAGAGGCGCTGGGAGAGTTTCATTGTTCAACCCAGGATCTAAAACTGGACCACGACCGCTTCAGGACCGACTTCAGGACGTCCAGTTGCAGGATCTGCTTTACTAGCTAGCTGCTCGCGTTAACCCTTTCATGCATCGTGGCCATATAGAGGACACTTATTTACAAGCTTTTTTCTTGCATATTCATGAATGAGAATGGTATTTTTCTAAACAAACCACTTTAGTAGATATTAGTGAGTCATCAATTTGTTTCCACTCACTGGAGAATAAATAAATATATGTTATAAATGAGCATCATGTAATTACACAAGTTTGCCTTTGCAATAAACAGGAAAATTAAATTTATACAAGATTTACATAATATAATTATGATTATATATTATTTTATAATACTTTAGAGAATACATGAAGATAAATAATAAATCATGATAAATTCTAAATATCACTAATAAACAAAGTATCACTGCATATTATCACAGAGATAAAATGCTGTATTTAAAAAATGTTGCATTGTTTTTTATTGATTCATGCATGAAAGGGTTAATAAGCAGAGAAGAAATAAAGACGCTCAGCTATGATGATACAAAGTTTGAATGAAACAGCTGCGAAAAGTAACACCTGCGTCGCTCGCAAATGCTGATCTAGTTAACACGCCTTTTCTGATTGGTTGATTACAGATCTGTCTGATGTGAATATTACAAAAAATGACTGCAGTTTGAAAAGATAAAACTCTCAAAAATCCCTGGATGGAATTTCTTTACTGATGTGAATATTCCCACTGATCGATAAAAACCATTGCCGTGAGAATTTTTCAGATGAAATATTTCCTCGTAGGTGTGTTGGACTTAAAGACGCATTACAGAACTTTTGTCAGTTTCCCCGTCACACGCCCCTTATCGATGGCTAATCCATCTTGCATCCTACCCATAGACTGCATATAAAAAGATGGGCAGAGCCTCCATGACGTAGCTGCCTGTAGCTGAGAGCTAACCCGGAGATAACAGGAGCTAACCAGCTAACAGCAGTTTTGCTGTTAGCTGGTTAGCTGGCTAGCGGCCTAAAGCTAATTCACGTTGTTAACCGGCTAAAAACTGCGGTTGTTTTACGTTCTTCTGACTTGAAGCGGGAGATCGGGTACCTGTCAATCAAGAGGACACGCCCCTAAATATGCAGAATGTTTAGATTAAATTACTTTTAAACGGGCAAGTTAGAAAAAAATTCACTCCCCGCCACAGTTGTCATGAAGGTAAACCTGATCTTTTAAACTTAAAATGGATTTTTGTACCAGGCTGTAAACATGTTTATTTCTGCTGTGAAGTTGGTCTTTTTAACATGGGAGTCTATGGGGATTTGCTCTGTTTTGCAGCCCCTAGTGGATGAAGGGGGAACTGCAGTTTTATTCACTTCCTCATAGACTTCAGTTTTAACCGCCGGAGGTTGCCACTTGATCCTACCTGACCTGTTAGCACTCTCCAACCAGTAAAAGGTGGTCTTACAATGACTCTTGTTTTGTCTTCTTGCATTACTTTGCTGAATCAGCAACGTTGTGTGTTAAAAAAAAAAGCTAGTTCATTATTATACTATAAAGCGAAACTTCACGTCATGTCCCGGATGTAAATGTTGTTTAGTGTCGTTTTTCTCAGGCTCGGGATGCTGCTGGGCAGCAGCGGCTGTAGAAATGCACAATCAGAGATTTAATGCCACAACATAACGCAACTTTAAAGGTAAAAAGTAATAATCGACTTACTAGATGCTACATGAAGTCCACCATAAAATGAACAGGTCCAAACTTTCTTTTTGCCATCATAACAGCCCTAATTCTTTGTGGCATAGATTCAACAAGGTGTTGGAAACATTCCTCATTTTTCCAACATTTTTCCATCTTTTATTGATCAGTTTTGGTGAAACTATGTGAAATGTAGCCTCAGTTTCCTGGTTTTAGCTGACAGGAGTCACAGCCAGTGGCGTCTTCTGCTGCTGGAGACGATCTGCTTTACGGTTGGACGGGTTGTGAGTTTAAAGACGCTATTGTGCATACCTTGGTTGGAACCAGTGTTTTATTATTTCTTACATACTGTTGCTTTTCTACCATCTCCCAACAGTCTACCCATTCTCCTCTGACATTAACAAGACATTTTAATCTAAACAACTGCTGCCAGTTGGATATCATCTCTTTTTCATTGTAAACTCTAAAGATGGAAAATGCCAAAGGATAAGTTTCGGAAATGCTCAGAACAACAACTACGCCACGTTCAAACTCACCTAAATCCCCTTTATTCCTTATTCTGAGTTCAGCTTAAACTTCAGCAAGTCATCTTCTCCATGTCTACATGACTAAATGTAGACTCAGCTCTTCAAGGAGCACTTCGACACTTAGAATAGCTATATTTTGTGGAAAGTTGGAGAACTTAGCCCAGTTCTTCGCAACAAACTTTATGGTATTAATTCTTTGTATTTTAACATAGGTGATATTATGGGGTGGGAAGGGAGTAAACAAACAAAAAAAAAAAAAAAAAAATTTTTTTAAAAAGCCTGTAGCACTTCATGGAAGGACCTCCATCCAACTGGACAGTCCAACGATGTTCTCTACTGTTTGATTTCGTGCTTGTGTTGTTCTCACTCATATGAAAGTCGCTTTGGATAAAAGCGTCTGCTAAATGACTTTAGAATAGAAAAAAATAAAATAAATGTACTGAGTTGCTACCAAGTGATGCCCAATTAGCTATTTTTGTTGTCATGGAACTGAACACGTATAGGCTACCTAGCAGAATGGATGGTGAGCGTAATACCAAATAAGAACAAGCTGCTTTACATGGTAACAAAACTACTACAGTTCATTCTATACAATCAGGCCAGAGCCAAAACAATCACTTTTAAAATCACCATGCTATCGGGACTGAACTACTTGTCATATGGCTCTCAGTGCAATGTAGCTCTGCCTTCTCAAATAGCAACATGCATTGGCATAAAGCAGAAGACAATTTGGCACACATTACTGTTATCTGATATAGAGAACACAAACAAGCAGGGCTTGCTAGTTTTGCTGCCAAATGCTAACAGGCTAAGGCCAAGATATTCCCAAATGACCAATGCTGATACAGTTCCTGTCTTTGTCTTCAGGATTCATGGACTTAAACGAGAAAGACAGATCGGGTTAATTTTCTTGAAACTGCACCAGATGGGAAGTGACAAATATCAAAGTGGTCTCCAATTAGAACAAGCTGAACACATTTCACCTGCTTGAGCTGTCTTACTCCCCATCGTAAATGTAACTTCAGGTGATTTATTACAGGTATTTAAAAGTGATGAATGATCCAGAACTCCTTGTCGAAGTTTAAGGAGTAGATTTGGTTTGGTACATTATGTACAAGAAGAATTTCTGTTATGACAGCTCATGGATGCACACCAGCCATCTGGGGCGTTGCCAAAGTGCAGCTTACTTCCCATGGGCTCTCTTAGAGCCTGTTAGTGTTAAACCATGAATAACTTTTACAATTCTAATGTCTGACAACAGCTGAGCCAAATGTGTAAATATTGCTTTGGGAATTTTCTTTTGCTTAGCTGACAAGAGTCAAACACAAGCAGAAGCGCATCCGATTGCTCTGAGGAGATAGAAGGTGCAGGGTAGCACTTCTTCTAAGAAATTGAAGATGTTAATGCAAATGAGATGTCGCATTAAGGATAGAATGTGATTACATCCGCAAATGCTGTTTCAATACTTGCTTCTCCAGTGTTTGATGCATTCATCTGCATTACTGTGCCAGATATTAAAGTTTTCCATTTCATGTGATGGTAGAAATGCTCATATAAAAACTAATTTGATCATAAAATGAAAGAAATTTCTAGCTTAAAGGGATAAAATCTCAAAGAAGATATTAACAGAACTAGTTGCCTTGGCCATATCTAAAAGGAGAGATGAACTATTTTCATAGTTTATGTCTATAATAGGTAGAACTAATTGTTTTCCAATGTGATGTGTTGTTTATGAACGAGCTGGCTCAAAAAACTAACTCTTTGGAGTGAACAATGTGAGTCGACTCCTGTCTGGCAGGGCCAAATCTCAGAGTCTTATAATGCTTTCCAGTTGTCTTGTAATTTCAAGCACCTGCCAGCAGGTGATGTCATTACCAGGGAATTGGTGCTCCCATTGCAACAGATTTACACCTCCAAAATAACCTTTCGTAAGCAGCAACAGATGTGCCATAGAAAACTAGAAAATCAAAAATTAGTTGTTAAATGGGTACAATGGGAACACCTGATAATTTTGGTGATCATGACTTTTAAACCACACATATTGACATCCAACCATTACAATGCAGTTATCGTAAACAACTCAGTGGTATTTACACCAGAAACCTAGTGGATGCAAAATATAGCAGAAAAAAATGTAATGAAGACAACAATGGATGATGGGTGGTACTGGCACCATATTTACAATCTGAATCTCAGAGTCATCTCGAACTTAAAAATTCCATGTCCTGAAAAAATTAAGTCACGACAATTCCAGCAAAAATTTCTGAAAAATGACCACCAAACAATACTCTAATATAACTTTTAATTAAGTCTGCTTTTAAATATTTTAATATAATTCACGATTTTATTGTGATTTTGCTATTTGTATTTTCTTTTATGCTTCTTTTTGTCTGTTTTTACACCATCTCTGATGTTTTTATTGTTTCATGTAAAGCACTTTGAATGGTCTTATACATGAAAGGTGCAATACAAATAAACTCGCCTTGCCTAATGCATGATAGGATCATGAAGGTGGCAGAATCCCAGGAGAGAGCAAATTAAGTTGCACCGGTCAGGTATACAGAGTAACAGGGTTTTTTCTTTGTTGTGACTGTTCAGTTTCTCATTTAAATGTTTTGGCAACTTATTTAATACTTACTATTTTTATTGTAAGACAACCCATTATAAAATAAAAGACCATGGGAAAAAAAAAAAAAACTATAAAATTGCTCAGTAGCGAACAATTTAGCTAAAGCTGGCTAAAATAAAAGATGCTAACTTTACGTTAGCCTAGCCAAAAGAGTGAAGAAGTCAATACCTTCTTAGAAAATGTGTTCTTTAGACTCTATTAGGCACAATACATATTTGTATTGTTAGCCATTCTAATATAACAAATCAATAAACTGTTTCAAAAATAGATGAGCTAGTTACACAGCTAGTAGCATTTAAGCAACTGTGCTAGCAAGGTAATACAAAATATAAGCAACACAGTACCAAACATTAAATGACTGAGAATGTAAATTGCTCGAGAAAAATACCAACATGATTAGAAAATAACCTAAAAACAAAGTTTTTTCTTCTATCTGAAACCTTCCTGCAAACTAAGCAGTTAGCCTAAAAACAGTTACGTTACTTTTTGACCTTAAAACTCAGCCAGTTGTTCGATGACATAGAATGTGGGTTTCCATTACACCTAGAACTACGCAAAAACTAAATATTGCAATTAAAAAAAACACTAATGGGAAACACCTACATTTTTACAAAAAAGTATCAAATATTGCTAAAAACTTTTTATGCTATCATGAGGTGTTTTTTTTTTTTTTAGATGTTTCAATATAGAGATTTTCAGCAAAAGAGCAATGGAAACACGTTTTGCATTTACGTTTACCAGGATATGACATGGTGGCGTTATGACCAGGTAACTTCTGGTAAAGATGGCGCGGTGTGGAACAAATAACAGTGAATTTCAAGTTTTAGAAAAGAAAATGTGAGAGAAAAGCTTTGAAAAGCCGTAGCAAATTTCCCTTGGCAAGTAGAAAACCCCAAAATAATGCTACATGCCAACTTTGTATAAATCGCCATTTTTGTAAAATCTCGCAAGAGTAATGAGATTTTATGAGTTTTGAGGCTAACGCGTTAAACACTTTTCAATGGAAACACCCGCGAACTGCAATTGTTTGTAGAAACTTACAAACATTGCTTTTATTTTGTGAAGAAATGTAATGAAAGCGCAGCTAGTGACATCTGTATTGCACCTTTCTAGACCCAACAGCGTCCCGAAGCTGAGAAACTGGACTATACAACTTTTTACATCCAGAGCATGACGTGACGTTTCACTTCATGGTATAATAAAGAACTGGCTGTTTTCAACACGCAATGTCTCTGATTCAGCAAAGAAACGCAAGATTAAATGAGACAAAAACGAGTCTTCTGCTGGCTGGAGAGAGCTAACAGGTCAGGTAGGATGTAAGATGGATGCCGCATTAGCCGTCGATACGAGGCGCGTGACGGGGAAAAAGCCAAAGGTTCTGTTGTGTGCCTTCAATGCTTTTGAGAAACATTTTGAGGAAAAACCTCTTCTGAGCTTTAACTGCACTAAATACATTGATATGATCCTTTAAAACACACTGTTAACACATTTTCTGTGTGAAACAAGTTAAATATCCATGAAATCTAACAAGTTTAATGCCATCACATTTAAGCCGTAAGCTCAGACAGCTGATCCTCAGGTCAGAAATGCTTCTTCAAACCACTTCCCTTTCCTTCTGTCGTGCCTTCCAGATGGTAACCCCAGAATCTACACGTCTTAACATATAGATTTAAATATTTGCCGCGAGCAGGCTTAGTGATACATACATACACAAGTCAAGGATCATGCAACAAACACGGATAACTCTTAGTGGCAGTCACTTCTGGAATGCTTGTTTCCTCATTTTGTTCACTGCTTCTGAACTAAAGTCCGAAACTGAAATGCTCTCTCAATGTAAAAATAAAGCATTTTTGATAACGTAGTATTAGAGCTGGAAAAGTCATATAATGGCACGTTTTTCCACACAGACTTCAAGGAATCTACATTCTTTTCACTCCAAAATATTTGCATTATGGGTTGATATTTTATTCCTTTATTATTACAATAACTTTTTGGTTTTATCAGGCATATTTCAATGAGTTACACCAACTCTTATTGCAACCATTAATTATGCTAATGTGAAGGGAAATGCCACTCTTCTTGTTTTCATAACCATTTCCCAAGTATACCTCAAGGCATTATAATTAAATTATTTTTACTCCTTTTATCAAGGATTTAAAATCTGATGTCACAGCAGTACCTGGAAAATTAGTCCATGCTTTCATCTTTAGTAGGATTGATTACTGTAACAGTGTTTTTACACATCTTCCCAAAAAATCTATCAGACACCTGCAGCTAA
The DNA here is from genome assembly GCF_933228915.1 of Telmatherina bonti. Lineage (NCBI taxonomy): Eukaryota > Metazoa > Chordata > Actinopteri > Atheriniformes > Telmatherinidae > Telmatherina > Telmatherina bonti. The sequence goes on along the minus strand of NC_136633.1, from coordinate 26,545,024 downwards.
TTCAGAACTCTGCTGCTCGAGTCCTCACTAACGGCCCTTTTCCATCAGCATCAGCTCATCTCGACTTAATTCGCCTCGGCTCGGTTTTTTAGGGTTTTCCACTCGGCTTTTGGACCCGTTTACCGGTACATTTTTGTAACCCAGGTTCTAAGCTATCTGAGTCGGGTTGTGTGTGACGTCGCCAGACTGCATGCTGCTATTGGTCAGGGGCGCGGCCAATCAGAGGTCAGGGAGTGACATCACTGGAAGAGCGACTCCAACTCGCAAGTTGTTTACATTACCTGACAAGCAATGGTGCAACAGAGTCTGTTCCATGGTCCAACTCTGAGGTGGAGACGTTTCTTTGCTTGGTTGCTGAGGAAAGGATATAGAGGGAACCAGATGGAGCGACACCAAATGAAAAAATCTATCAAGAGCTTTCAGACTCAATGTCTGCGGGTAGAAAAGAAGTTTCCAGCAGCGTCGAGAGAAGCTGAAATAGCTCCAAAGTGACTATCGGCAGGTCAAGGACCACAATGGTCGGAGTGGATCAAACAGACGAGACTGGAAGTGGTTCCAACAGATGGATACAGTTTATGGTCAGCGACTGGCGAGCCGCAGACCACGTAGCAGATTGCCTCTAGGTCCTACGTTGTTATAGAGCTTGTCGTGCACAACACTGACGTCACAGCGATTTCACACAAACCTCGCCCATTTTAGACCTGGTACTAAACTGTAATGGAAAAGAAACAGGACCAAGCTGAGACGAGTTGATGCGAGTTAAGTTGAGACAAGCTGGTACTGATGGAAAAGAGGCTTTAGACCAAGAAAATGGACCACATCAGTCCAGTGAGGTCTTTACACTGGCTGCCAGTCCATCAGAGGATAGACTTTAAAGTTCTGTTACTGGTTTATAAAGCTCTGAATGGTTCAGGACCAAAGTACATCAGAGACCTCCTGTCCCAGTATTTTTTTTTTTTTTAGTTTATTTGACAGGGACAAAGTACATCAGCATTAATCACAAAGAAAATATGCGTAGTACCAGATTCTAGCTCTCAGAACTAATTTCCATCTGGAGTTCCTGGACTAACAAGATACACAAAGATGAATTAAACACAAAACAATGTAAAAAGAGACAAAAGTTTAACATTTCATAATAAAACAGTAAAAATGACCATGGTAAAAACTTCATCTGTGCACTGTAACTATAACAGTGTACTGTCAAACTCCTGTCCCATGTAGGGTGCACTACAACACTAAGAGATACACACCAATTAGTGCTGACATTTCTGTGCATTTAAAAGACGTTTTGTTTCTTTACAGAATATTTTTACATTTTTGCATCATTTAAGTTCTGCAGAAAGTTTATTCCATTCTGCTACTGTTTTAAATGAAATTATTGATTGTCCAAACGTTGTTTTTGAAGACCCCTCAGGTCATCTGGATCAGGCTTTCCTAGAGTCAAAACGAAATATGGAGAAGCTGCATTCAGCTTCTATGTTCCACATGTCTGGAAGAAACTCCCAGAAAGCCTCAGATCAGATGAAACAGTGGATTTAAATCAAGGTTAAAGACCCTCCTGTCCTCAGCTGCATTTCAGTCATTTTGATTTAAAGCTATTTTGAGTGTTTTTTTTATAAATCCAAATCTACATTTCTTCATTTAATGTTATTTCTTTTTCCTTGCTTTCATTTGTTAATTTTAATCGATACTTCTTATTTTCTAATGTTTTATTGTCTCTGTACAGCACTTTGAATCACCCTGTTGTTGAATTGTGCTGTATAAATAAACTTGCCTTGCCTTTTACCATGGAAAGGCATCGATCACAAAGGATTTCCCTTGAAATCTTTGATTATCCTTTTTAAAAAGCCATTATTTGCTCCCAATACTGAACTCACCTGGACAGCTTTGGCATCTTGGAGAAACCAAACATGTCCACGTGCTCTGGCTCCAGAGCTCACCGCCACAAAGCTCAAGTGTTCCTCATCAGCATTCTAATCCACATCCAGATCCCTTCCCGCTTAACACGAAGACAATCCAGTGTCAATCCATATCAAGAGTCAGTAAAAGTCTGCTGACCACAGAATTCAGGACTTCTTGCTGATTAGGAAAGCAAAGTCAAACGGAAGCAAGTGTAACCCCCGTTCAAAGCCCCGTCCAGTGTAAAGAGAGACCCGCCACCCATCTCTCTACAAGGATTTCTAGGTGATGACAGACACAGACAGGGTCACCCTCCAGCGCTTGGCTCTCTCTATAGGACAAGCCGCCTGGGCTGCAGTTCCCCCTCCGTATGTGCTCTACGTCTCAGAGCACGGGAAAGTGCAGCGATCGTAGCCGTGGCAAGGAAGGCAAAATGAGGGGGGTAGGGTTGAGGGAGGGAATGGAGAGAGAGAGGAAAGGATGGAGCGGACGGATGACGGATGCTCTCTGGCTCCAGCTCCGTCCCACTGTTCATATGGGATGCAAGTGTTTTTGCAGGAGGGGGGGTGCAGAGATAGGAAGGTGCACAAAAAGCAAGAAAATGAAAGGAAAGATGGAGGAGGGGTTGGAAAGGGGGGAGTAAAAGTGCACCGGTTGTAAAGAGGAAGCAGCAAAGAGAAGCAGACGGAGGAGGATAAAGTGGAGATGGGTGGAGAAACTGCTGACTCTGCAGAATGGGACGTTGATGGGAGCAAGACCCTGCGTCCAGCGAGTTCCAGTTTTTATAAGTGAGATGTACATTTACACACTTTGACAATATAGAATAACCACAATGTCAACTTGTCTTTAAGACTCACAAAAACCCACATATGCCATGAAACCAATGTTCATAAAATTTCTCTTTGAAAGAAAAGGAACAATCCTCATATCTAAAAATAAAGATTAAAATGCGATTCCATCTTGTTATTGTTTCTAACAAGAACATTCAAGGACTGTAGCATCTACCCTGCTTATTGCCTGTCAGACTCATTCTGTGTGTTTATACAAACACACAGATGGTTCAGCCTGAGCAAAATGCTGCTCCTGTTGGCCCCAGGCCACAAGTGGCCAAACACAGAGCGAAAACGAACCTCGATGGTGATGATGAACTTCTTATGAATGCAAATGAGTTGGGAGGACGTTGCACACTCTCATTCGGTTAATGCCATCAGTTTCCTGTAATAAACAAACTGATTAAAAGCCCTGTCAACAGTTGTTGTTTTCACATATCAGAACGTCCCTGTTGTCAAGGAAATGTGTTCAGTAATTAAAAAATATCCTATAAGCGACATTATTTCAGCTGATAGATTAAATTAAAGAAACTCATTTGTTATCGTCCGATGACTCGGCCAACGAAACGGCCAATGGAATGGCCAATGAAACGGCCAATGGAACGGCCAATGAAACGACCAATGGAACGGCCAGTGGAACGGCTAATGGAATGGCCAATGGATCGGCTAATGGAATGGCCAATGGAACGGCTAATGGAATGGCCAATGGATCGGCTAATGGAATGGCCAATGGAACGGCTAATGGAATGGCCAATGGAACGGCCAATGGAATGGCCAATGGAATGGCCAATGAAACGGCCAATGGAACGGCCAATGAAACGACCAATGGAACGGCCAGTGGAACGGCTAATGGAATGGCCAATGGAACGGCTAATGGAATGGCCAATGGAACGGCTAATGGAATGGCCAATGGAACGGCCAATGGAATGGCCAATGGAACGGCTAATGGAATGGCCAATGAAACGACCAATGAAACGACCAATGGAACGGCCAGTGGAACGGCTAATGGAATGGCCAATGGAACGGCCAATGAAACGACCAATGGAACGACCAATGGAACAGCCAGTGGAACGGCCAGTGAAACGGCCAATGAAATGGCCATGTTGGTTTCACCAGTAAGGATTTCTTTTCCTGCGTCAGCATGGATTGAATGTAAATCCACTCTTAAAATCCCATTTCTAAAGAGCTGAAGCATTGAGAGCTTTCGCTTTAGACAAGCATACATGTGACTATTTTGACATCTTTTTATTCAGCATAAAGAACTGAAAGCTGTTGTTGTTGTGAGGATTTGACAAATTCTAGTTGATACTGATGGCTTTGGAGAGATTTTCTGGGCATGAACAATCTAATGTGGAGCAACAAAAGGTGATGCATGCTCATATAGAAGGTCTGATTGTTGCTTTCCAAGAAATAAAAACAAGGCAAGGACAAAAAAAGAAAAAGATGGTTCATTGTAAAGCATGCATTCACCGGCCCCCTTTTATTCCATCAATATTTTAACTCTACACGCTTTCTTCAGATTGCCGAGATGCTGATTGCTCCCAAATCCAAGCTGTTGTGATCCCCAAACTGCAGAACAGCCTCATCTTACATATAAAGGACATTTTTAAACCTTAAGACTAATCTCCTTAGCTTTTAAACCAGACTAAGTTTTGGCAATTATTGCTTTTTTTTTTTAACTTTCTTATTTGTCTTTTATCCTCTTTTATATCTGTTTTTACTGTTATTCAGCCCTGCTTTTATTTGCATTTAATCTTTCCTAGTTGTACAATCCTTTGGTCAACATGTTTTCTTTTGAAAGTTCTTGTAGATAAAGTTAAAGTGGCTTGACTTTCACGTCGGATCATTTTTGCTGTTTTAATCTGAATCAGAGTATTTTATTGTCATTACACTTTGATGCATTGATGAAAATGAACCGTTTCTGTGTAAACAGTGTCTAAAAATGAATAAAATGGCATGAAATCTTCACAAAAATATTAATATACAGCATTTAAGTTGTAATTTAACATTTTGATCAATCACAGAATGGCTGTGAATTTTAAAATGCAAACAGTTAGCTTGTGGTAAGCTTAAAGCTAGGTGTTCAAGCTAAAATTGTAGCTTGATCAAATGCATGCTTGATGCTGAATCAGAGGTGTTCCAGTGAAAGGAAAACTCTGCTCTGTCCAGAGTTTGTTCTGTCCTTTGACGGCTCTTTCCTAGTCTTCCATCTCACTCTGGTCACAATCATGTAGATGCAACAGTTTCTTCTTTTTCTTGGTGATGGGTACGCAGCAGCGTTGTATATTACACTCACTAAATTGTAAGATGTGTGGACATAAACATCAGATGAAGCGGAGTGGTTAACTGAATGATATGTCAGACCGGTCATCTTGCAGCCATCTCCTCAATGTAAAGCTTGAAAACATTCAGATTCTTCATAAATAAGGAGTTAAACGCCTGAACCAGCAGGGGTCCGCCCCCACGCTGTTGCAAAGATGATGAACCCATGTGTTGTCCAAAGACGTGAGTTTTGAGGTCCCAGAAAAGAGGTCTCTCCCTTGTGGATAATAAATGTTTAGAGTTTATATTATTACTTTATATAAATAAAACAAAAAGCATTGATACCTTCATTGTTACCGTAGCACTGCATTGATACCATATTTCAATGCGACTGACATAACGGCAGGCGCACGATGGAATACTAACATAAAACGTCTAACAGATTGGACAAGATTTTATACTAAAAATACATAAAAACCAGCCTGCGCATAGTGGCTAGCAGTGTGGTCTCACAGCAAAGGTCGCTGGTTCGATCATTGGCTGGGGTGAGGTTTGGACGGTGGTCTTTCTGTGTGGAGTTTGCATGTTCTCCCCGTGTATGCGTGGGTTCTCTCCGGGTACTCCGGTTTCCTCCCACCGTCCAAAGACATGTATGTTAGGTTAATTGGTTACTTTAAATTGCCCATTGGCGTGAGTGGTTCCTGCGATGGACTGGCGAGCTGTCCAGGGTGTACCCAGCCTTTCGCCCAAAGACTGCTGGGATAGGCTCCAGCTTCCTGCGACCCTTCATTGGATTAAGCGGTTAGGTAATGAATACATGAATGAAAACCAGCGTGGGCGCGGAGCCTCGATGTGTGTTTCATTTGGTTGATGAAACACTAAATAAAACAAAGTTGTTAACAGCCCTACAGATAATATGAAGAATAAAAGTGTAAATATCAGTGGGTAAAATAGCAAAAGAAAAAAAAAATCTGTTTCTATTTGGTAGCATTACATGATGATCATATGCTTTTGGTCTGGAACAAAAATACAAAGTATTAAACTGAGTAAAGAGTTTGATAAAGACATTTCTAAAGCCAGAAATTCATTTCATCCATTGAGAGCCATTTATCTGCCTCAGAAAAGGGAAAAGAAATAAGAGGCAATCATGCTGGACTGACTGATAAAAGATGTGACCAATCTGTCTCTTGCTTTGACACGTCTACAGATGTGAATGTAAAGCACCAGTCGCCTCGTCTTGCTTGATCTGAGGAGAAAGTCGCCATGACACATGAAGTAGTTTTTTGGTTCCCAGAGTCCTGCTTGTCCACGTGAACATGCCTGTCACACACGTGGCCAGACTGAAATACCATTTTCACACTCTCAGGATTTCATACTGGTGAAGGAACCAGCCTATCTCAGGACAGATACAAATGAATGCAGGCCACCTTATCAGTTCGTAAATTCAATTTCCTGTCCTTACTTTATTACAGATAGAAGTTATTATGAGACATCTTATGTTGTGCATCACTGGGAGATTTTCACTGACAGTTTTCGGGATTCCATCCCGATGCTCGTTTTGAAACAATGTGACATTAGTAGAGAATCTATCATCGGCGAAGTCGCCATCTTCTCATCAAGGTCAAACCAAAAAGGTTTGCTCTATGATGCATCTACACTAACCAGATTGATTGTTTTTTGTTTGTTTATATTTTAAATATTGCATGCTGTTAGAAAAAAAAACAAGCATGGATGGCAGCTAGCTAAATAAAAGTGAAAGATGGTCTTCGAGAACATGGCAGACATCAGCCTTTCATTGTTCTCTCATGTCGAGCAAACTAGCGTTTGAACAATACAAGGCATTGCTGATGCAAAACGCGATATTAATGTCAAGGGAAGTGGATGCATGTAGAGGGAGCTTTAAAGGCTTGCACCATAGACCGCATATGAAAGATGGACGGAGCCTCCGCCGGTTAAAAGTGAAGCCTATGTAGAGGTGCATAAAACTGCAGTTTCCCCTTCATCCACTAGAGGCTTCAAAAAAGAGCAAACCCCCATAGACTCCCATGTTAAAAAGTCCAACTTCACAGCAGAAATAAACATGTTTACAGCAGAAATGAACAAGTTTACACCACAAGTAAACATGTTTGCAGCCTGGAATAAAAATCCATTTTAGGTTTAATAGGTCAGGTTTACCTTCATGACAACTGTGCAGGGAGTGATTTTTTTTTCTAATTCCTCCATTTAAAAGTAATTTAATATAAAAATTCTGCATGTTTAGGGGATCTCCCACTTCACGTAAGAAGAACGTAGAACAACCGCAGTTTTTAGCCGGTTAACGATGTGACTTAGCTTTAGCCCGCTTACCTCCGTTAGCTGGTTAGCCCCTGTTATCTCCGGGTTAGCTCGGTTAGCTCTTAGCTACAGGCAGCTCGGAGTTCGCTTGATGTCAATCATCCACCATGACGCTCAAAGCCCCCCTCTCAGCTCCACCTCTTTGCCCATATTTATATTTTCCGGGCGAGACGACACGCATGACCCTGCCAAGATGGTGATGGTAGGAACCGCCCACCGAGCTTTAATTCAGCTCTTCAGAAACCTACGGGTGACGTCATGGAGGCTCCATCCATCTTTTTATATACAGTCTATGGTTTTGAAGCATCACCGTCTGTAACAGAAAATACCATGACGTCACATGTGCGACCTTTATTTTCAACAGCATGGACTGTGTTGGCGTTATTTTTTCATGAAATTTTGAGGACTTGTTGGAAATGTGAAAAGGATGAACTGATTAAATTTTGGTCATGATCTGGATCACCATTTAGATCCAGAACTTTTTTAAAGGATACTTGAACATTGTGCTTCATGTAGGCTTACGCTCTCCCAATGGTTTTCTACTTTGCTTCTATATCGCAGTTTGTGCATTTGGACCTCCCTAACCTGAGCAGACTTTCTGAGCATTCAAACTAGGCTTTAATTGGAGCGGCTAACCCATGGAGCTTTCCACCTGGCAACCTGTTACACCAGGAATGTTTCTCATATGAATCTCAACATCAAATGATGGTTGGTGCACTGATGTGTTTATTAAGAACAATAAACCAACAAAATGTTATTTGGCCAGTCCAAACCCATGCCTTGTAGTTATGTCTTTTTCACAGCAATGCATGGTTGCACACAGAATGGTGAGACTTTCCACCTCCGGCTTCTTCATTCTTTGTCCATCATCTCTAATATCAAGTGATACCCTCTCTCATGCTTTGGCTATGGTTACATGATGGTAGGAGGCAGATACGACACACTTAAGTCTATCTGAAATAAACAAACTCCTTCCTGCTTCTCGGCTACAACATGGAACACCACATAATTAGTACTATTTTCACTGTGACTTTGATTATAATTTTGAGATACCAGCTTAACATGAGTGTACTACACATGTATAAAGACAGAGAACTGGAGGCAGAAGACAACACGGAATCTGTGCGTAATGAGAATGGTAGCGAGACAACGCAGAACAACCGGAGTTAACTTAAAGTGGAATGAAAGTTTACATGATAGAGGAATTAATCAGGTCAGATTTAAAATAGGATTGAATCAGCCACTTACTTCAAAATCAAGTTTAATTCAGAATTGTCTTTTTTATTTGGAATTAAGTGTTTATATAGTTATTTTTCATTTCTTTGAAGCCATTTTAACTTTTATTTGGAATTAAAGCTGGGGTAGGTAATGCTGGGGAGCTAGCAAGATGTAAAAGTGGCGCCCTGTCTTGGCTTCTCCCCCTCTGGTTTTGCTCCTTGCGTGATTCAAGGCTTTTTTCTTACCTCTGCCAAGGAGGTTATGTTTTTACCGGCATTTATCTGTTTGTGTTCAACGTAATTCAAAAAGCTGGACCAGCTCTATACCCTCTTTGGGCTCCTGGAGGGGGCATGGGAGTTTGCCCAACCAGTCTACATGTGCTTTGTGGACCTGGAGAAGGCATTCGACCGTGTCCCCCGGGGGCTCCTGTGGGGGGTACTCCGGGAGTATGGGGTACCGGACCCCCTTGTACGAGCTGTCCGGTCCCTGTACGACAGGTGTCAGAGCTTGGTCCGCATTGCCGGTAGTAAGTCGGATTCGTTTCCGGTGAGGGTTGGACTCCGCCAAGGCTGCCCTTTATCACCGATTTTGTTCATAACTTATATGGACAGAATTTCTAGGCGCAGCCGAGGGGTTGAGGGGATCCGACTTGGTGGCCTCAGGATTGGGTCCCTGCTTTTTGCGGATGACGTGGTCCTGTTGGCTTCATCTGGTCGTGATCTCCAGCTCTCACTTGAGCGATTCGCGGCCGAGTGTGAAGCGGCTGGGATGAGAATCAGCACCTCCAAATCTGAGACCATGGTCCTCAGCCGGAATAGGGTGGTTTGCCCTCTCCGGGTCGGGAGTCAGGTGCTGCCTCAAGTGGAGGAGTTTAAATATCTCGGGGTCTTGTTCACGAGTGAGGGAAGGATGGAGCGTGAGATCGACAGACGGATCGGTGCGGCGTCTGCAGTAATGCGGACTCTGTGCCGGTCTGTCGTGGTGAAGAAGGAGCTGAGCCAGAAGGTGAAGCTCTCGATTTATCAGTCGATCTACGTTCCTACCCTCACCTATGATCATGAGCTGTGGGTCGTGACCGAAAGAACGAGATCTCGTATACAGGTGGCTGAAATGAGTTTCCTCCGCAGGGTGGCCGGGCTCTCCCTTAGAGATAGGGTGAGGAGCTCAGTCATCCGGGAGGGGCTCAGAGTAGAGCCGCTGCTCCTCCGCATCGAGAGGAACCAGTTGAGGTGGCTCGGGCATCTGGTCAGGATGCCTCCTGGACACCTCCCTGGTGAGGTGTTCCAGGCACGTCCCTCTGGGAGGAGACCCCGGGGAAGACCCAGGACACGCTGGAGGGATTACATCTCTCGGCTGGCCTGGGAACGCCTCGGGATCCCCCCCGCAGAGTTGGCAAATGTGGCTGGGGAGAGGGAAGTCTGGGCTTCCCTGCTTAGGCTGTTGCCCCCGTGACCCGACCCCGGATAAGCGGCAGAAGATGGATGGATGGATGGATGGGTGATTCAAAAAGTAATGGACAGATTTTATTGAAATTTTCAGGAGTTGTTGGAAATGTGAAAATGAAGAGCTGATTTAATTTTGGTGGTGATCCGGATCACCGTTTGGATCCAGGAACTTTTTAAAGGCCTTGGTGGAGGTGTAGCATTCCAGCCGGATTTGTCTCAGACGATGCACTCAATTATCACGACTGATGACCAACCCATTTATTCACAGTAACAATCAAAGAAAAACCGCAAGAGCTGAAAGCAAAATAAAACAAAACAATTTACTTCACAGGCGATCACATTTCCTCTTTAGCTAATTAGCATTTGCCGATTAGTTTTCTCAAAACATTAAACAATAATATAAATGCAAACATTGTACTTTCGGAATTCACTTAGCATTCATACCCGTTGGCCTTCCAGCTAGATGCTTATAATAATGATAAAGGAACTTTCACCAACAACGACCGTTTTCACATAAGAACGTCCACATTCCAATCGTACTTCTCGTCTCTGCGTTCAACTGCGCGGGCGCATTCATTCGCAAAAAGAAGGGAACCAGAAAGGAAACTTAAAAAATGCCTTCACAATAAAGGTAAAAATAATACAATTTGCTATGAAACTCAAGTTCACAACTTAAAGTAGAAAATCAAGAATATTAGCCACATACTATATGTATTTAAAAGTATTACATAAAGAGAGCGATCTGGGACATTTACAGGAGGCTTGCCCTCTCCAAGTGCTTTTCGAGTTCGCAGCTTTTTCCACCAATGATTTTCTCTTCCTCTGCTGTTTAGCAGGAGGAGGCAAATAAACCGAGCCGGGTTGGGAAATCCTTCCTGCATTTTCTCAGCCATGTTTGCCTTCCGAGTTTCTTCTTCACTACTTTGTATTTTCATCCTAACACGCTGTTTATATGCAGGGTGTGGCTATCAGGTATGGAGGGGGAGGAGGGATGATGATTTGTAATCATAAATGATTTTGTTATCATTTATGATTACAAAATGTATAATAGGAACCACTTTACCGAAAGTAAAAAATGTCTCTGAGCAGGATTACCTTAGCTTTAAAGAGGAATTAAAACTCATGTAAACATGGTCATGTTTTTCCTAATTGTCTGAGAATCTCCAGCTTTCCCTTAGAAAACATAATCACAAGGTAAACTACAATGCAGACTATTATGTCAAAGTGTTTGGCGACAAACCAAAGGGCCAGAGAGGAGATGGCTTGAAAATGAATTCAGTCATTTTAGTTTGGCCCATGAACTCGATGAATACCTGACAGGCAAGACAGGAAAACCGTCCCTTTTATCTCTCATGGCTGCTGTCTGATCTCGACACTCGGCTGATTTAAAACAGCAGCGCTTATTACAGTGAGGACAGATAGGAACGCTACTGGCATCCCACTTCTGCTTTGTGTCCCGTCGAGATAAGAGGAGAGAAAGCAGTCGACGCACCTTTGTCCACTAATGAATAACAATATGGCCCAAGGTCACCATTTGACTGTGAGCGACTTTGTAAGTAAGAGTGAGAGGGAAAACTGAGAAGGACAAAGCATGTGGTTGTATTGTCATACACTTTATATTCTATTACCTCGTGGCTTGTAAAGGCTGGCACATGTTGGAATTTCATTCAGCTGTCAGTGTTTCCATCTATATCCAGACTTTTTCCCCATCAACATGTTACTTCCGGAACAATCTAATCAAATCTCGCAGTCGTGTGCCATAGTCGTGTGAAAGTTTGATGATTTTGTCATTATTTTCTTTTAGATAATCAATTATTTGCTCATTTATTAACTTTGTAAAATTAAAATCCAGTGCACCCAACTATTACCGCTAAACAGACTTTCTTTGGTCATTGGTCCTCGATTGCAACTCGTGACGCTTTATTTCAGCTCATTGTGTCTCAAAAAGCAGGACACAGAAAGTTTCAAATGCAGATTTACCAAGTTAAATAAATACTTTGTGATTGTGTCGTAAAAGTAACTAGGATTAATAACTCATGTAAATATTTATTCATATAGAGTTGCGCAATATAGTGTTTTAGCATCGCCATCGCAAGGTATGTGTGCAAAACTTATGCCGCATGTTCTGCAATGTTTATAGTGAAACACAATTCATGTTTGCATATAATAGAAGCAATAAAGTCCATAAGAAGTAACTAAAATACAGACAAAAACTATACTTTTAACAGTCGCTAAAAGTGGTGAGATCAGTTTTTGGTCAACTATCCAGGTAATCTGTTGAAAATTCTTATGTTTTTCACATCACAATATATATATATTGCAAGGTTAGGAAAAAAAAAATCACATCAGTTTTTTATGGATGAAAGAAAATACTGTTATATAGAAATATCACAATCTTTTATGTGACAACATTATATTGATATTCAAAAGCACTGATCTTCACCGATGAGGGAGATTTTCATTTCTTTATTCGTCTAATACATAAAGATGGGCTTTAATTTGACAGATTCTTTTCATTCATTCTGCAGTGAAATAAAGATCCTCTGTTGCTATTCAGGAAATGTATGTCAATCCTGCTACAGCATTCATTATTTATCGCACTATATTGTCTTGGTTATAGTTTCCTCATATATTGCATATATGGTATTGTTGGCCCGTAGAGTGATGCATATTGCCAGATTCCTGCCAACACACACCCCTCATACAGAGCAAGAACTGCAGAAGAGGAGCCCTTCCAGGCAACATTTTTATCATCAACAGGGCTACCATCACAGGCCTTTGGTCGTCGCTCTTGAAAGGTTCGCCATCTCTGAACCTACAGGAACAGTCTCTTAACCCCAACTGGAAACACACCGAGTCTGCTACGTTAGTCATGGATGCAGAAGCCCACAGCGAAATATTGACTCCTATTCTTTGTAGCAGTACGTGATGCACCAGTGGCACCAATATCAGTGGTAGGAAAATATCACTCTACAGAGTGAGCCAATTAAAAAGTACCACATACAAGCATCAGACTAAAGCTCGAGACTAAACCTTGAGACGACAGTTTCTCCCTTCTTTTTTCCAGTCTTTATCTGAACTTTCCTCACCACTTTTAAATATTATGTTCCGACAAAATTCCCTCCAATCGGTGGCAAGCTGTACGGTGGCATGGTGGTTAGCACTGTGGCCTCACAGGTCACTGGTTTGATCCTTGGCTCGGGCATTCTGACATCCTTCCACTGTCCAAAGACATGCATGTTAGGTTAACTGGTTACTCTAAATTGCCCCTAGGAGTGACCGTGAATGGTTGTTTGTCTTTGTGTGGCCCGGCGATGGACTGGCATGCTGTCCAGGGTGTACCCTGCCTTTCACCCAAAGAAAGGCTCTAGCTTCCCCGTGACCCTGAATTCGATTAAGTGGTTAGGATAATGAATAAATGAATGAATTCCTTCCAATCATCTTGGCTGTGTTGATCAGTGGACACTCAAATTTGGATTTCTGAACTCCATGACTGGCTGAGGAGTTGCAAGTTCAAGAACAATGAGTACAAACATAACTATTTGTTTAATATTATGTATTGTTGTAGCATTACTTAAGGAAAAAGAGATCATAGATAATATGATACAGCTTTGCAGACTATTGAATTGTGTTGCCAGGTTACATGTCCCAAATGATGCTCTGGAGACATGCAACCCCATGTGTATCAAAATCTGACATTAAGGGGTTTTGACAAAGTTCGGATGTTCATGCACTGGCTTTGACTGCAAGACACACTAGGAACATTGCCCCCACCAATGTGACGTGGATGCTTTCAGTGGTGTTGGTTGGTTTTGATTAAGTTTTTTCCTAAATGAAATGAGTAACAAGAGATCAAATTTTGGTGATCTGGATCACCGCCTGGACCAGGAAAAGATTTGTCACGGTTGGGAGATAGGGATGGTTTTGCCGTAAATAATGCCATCCATCTCTGGATAAAAAAGAGCACGTCGAATGGCGCGGCGGAGGTCTGCTTCTAAGTCCTTCATCACTGAAATATTGACTTAGAAAGCAAATATATGTTGCAATAATAAGATTTAAACATGACCTATAGTCAGGTACAATATGCTGTAATGTTTATGCTAAGTTTCAACATTTTTCACCCTCCACTTACAGCTCATTTATTTCTACATGGTGTTACCTCCTCGACTTCTGCCCCCCTGGCCGTAGCGTAGAGGCGTCTAATAAAAGAAACTGATCGCCTGGCTGGTTGGCTGGTAACTAGCTTTGTCGGGTGTTGTTAGCATCCAGCGATAGGGAGGGAAACACAGTCTCTGCAAACTCGTAGCTCTTCTATTAAAGTTCCGAACCAATCACAGTACATGGGCACTCAGCACTGACCGGGATCTTTATAGTCAGCCCTACTCGCACATCCATGGGGGATATAATCATAACAAAACAGCAAACTTGATTCTTATCGTACAGTCACTACTTCCTTTCTTTTCCCTTCTTCTTCTTTTCTCTTACAGCGGGCAGTCCGGACCCCTCTACCTCCCTCTAGCTCCCCCTGCTGTTACAGAAAGGGCTCACTTAAGTTGGCAACAATGGAGTTAGTTCCATAGACTGTATAAGGAGATGGACGGACCTCCGTGACGTCACCCGTAGGTTTCTGAAGAGCTGAATTGAAGCTCGGTGGGCGGTTCCTACCATCACCATGTTGGCAGCATCATGCGTGTCGTCTCGCCCAGAAAATACAAATATGGGCAAATATGTGGAGCTGAGAGGGGGGCTGTGAGCGTCATGGTGGATGATTGACATCGAGCGAATTCCGAGCTTTCTGTAGCTAAGAGCTAACCCGGAGATAACAGGAGCTAACCAGCTAAAGGAGGTAAGCAGGCTAAAGCTAAGTCACGTTGTTAACCAGCTAAAAATTGCGGTTGTTCTATGTTCTTCTGACTTGAAGCGGGAGATCAGGTACCTGTCAACCAAAAGGACACGCCCCTAAATATGACAAACTTCGAGATTAAATTTCTTTTAAACGGACGAGTTAGAAAAAATTTTTACTCCCCCCACAGTTGTCATGAAGGTAAATCTGACCTATTAAACCGAAAATGGATTTTTGAACCAGGCTGTAAACATGTTTATTTCTGCTGTAAACATGTTTATTTCTGCTGTGAAGTTGGTCTTTTTAACATTGACTCCAATGGAGATTTGCTCTGTTTTGCAGCCCCTAGTGGATGAAGAGGGAACTGCAGTTTTATGCACTTCCGCATAGGCTTCACTTTTAACCGCCGGAGGTTGCCGCCTGGTTAGTTCTTCTTCTTACGAGTAACATTTCTACATTGTGAAAAGATGATCTAACACATTTAAATATTGGTGACAAATATCCTTCACTTTAATTTCTCTATCTCCCATACATGTGTTGCTTTACTACATCATGGTACAGTAAAGTTTTACGAGTGTAAATCTGACTAATATTTAATACCTGACTAATATTACTAAAGTACATAATTAATTTCTGTCTTCTGTCATGACTCGTGCTAATTTTACAGGCTTTCAAAAGTATTAATCCTATGGACAAATACATTCAGAGTGAAAACCAATCAAATACATGCATTTTTTCCCAGAATGCAACAGTGCAGGATCAGGGCCGCTGTGTGTCATTACAGGGGATCAAGCCAACGGCACCGTTCATATGCGCACACACACAAACACACACACACAAACTTTATGTGACTCGTCTAAACAATGAGATCATAGAATTTCATTCCAGCACACCCTTTTAATCCAACCAGCAATCTCCCTGTTTCTCCCTTTTCCTTATGACACAGCCTTAATCTGATAGAGCCGACAACCCTGAAGCATTGGGGGGGGGGGCAGGAGGGCTGGAGGGCTGGAGGGAGGGCAAAACGACCAGACCAATACAAGGAAGAACACGAGACATGTCTGTAATGAGGCTACGTGGAAGAGCAAGACAGAAAGGTCAGCGGATTTAATGGATGGAGGGAGTGATTGATATTCAGAAAAGAGGGGTTGTAAGATAAAGGTGTGATGTAGGACTTGATGGATTGATAGAGAGGACGGCAAACGGAGGGAAAAGGGCAAGCAGAGGCACAAAAAGGGGGGAAGCGTTACATAACGAAATGAGATGAGAGAAAGAAAGAACTGCATCAGGCTGTTAAAGATCAACTGAGGATGTTCGTTTAGAGATTTCACATCAACTCCAACAAAGATCCTGATCTCAAGAAAAGATTCAGTTTAACATAAAAACTTCAGCAATTAATTTAATTATTACATCTGCTCTATTATAGTTTTATAGTGAGGAACATGAAAGAATGATTGTGCAGGAATTATTCAGATGCTGCTATGGTCAGCAGACATCCATAGGAAAAGGAAGTTTTAGCTAATTTTAACGTTTCTGACTCTTCAAGCCAACATTGAGAAACTATTAACCTCTAAGCAGCTTAACTGTGTTCAAACAGAAGCTCAAGAGGACTAATTATCAAGATTTAATCTATTTATTCTGCTCAATGGGAAACTTGATTTACAGACTGGTTCTTCAAAAATCACACAGTAAATCCAGTCACTCCCAACAACCATCCTTTAAACCATTAAAAAACCATTTAAACAGAGTTTTAAGATAAATAGTTAAAAATTTAAATAAGAGATGCCTCAAGGGGATAAAAAAAAACTACTAGAGATAAAAATTAATTTATAAAAACAAACAATAAAAGTAAAGTTATCTGAGCATATTTAAAAATGTTACGGCACTAGGAAGAAAATAATTTTTAAATCTGTCAGTCCTCAGTCTGAGCAGGAGCGGATGCTATAAATAACAGATTTTTCTGTACAAGTTGCCAAAATGTTTTGTCTTGAACCATTTTAACTGGAATAGAACACGGCTATGCGGTAAAACACCTCAGCAGCTGAGTCAAAGACGTGCAGCTGGACTTAAACTGGAACACTCATCTTTACATGCATTCTTTCAGCATTTATTTTAGGGCCCATTAATGCCCTATACCTATACTGTTGATACTTGAGGGACGCTGTCCTTCAAGTTTTTGGTGTATTCCCGCCTCAACACACCTGACTGTTGGAGCAGGGATGCATGGAAAACCTGCAGGATTGTGGCCCTCGAGCAGTTGAGCTGGAAAGCCCTGCCCTATGCTAAAGACGGTTGTTTTCAGTGAGCTTACGGATTTGTAGCCCAACACAGCAAACAGAGTGGTACCATCAGACACAGTGGGGGCAGCGTTGGACAGTACCGCTAACAGGCAACCAGCAAGAGGGACAATCATGAAGAAATAGCTGCAATGTAATAGTAGAAGAGACCACCGCTAACCACCTAACAACCAGGCCAATGTAAAGGACGCTGAATACTGAACAGGAGCATAAATTAGCCTTTGAACATGTTGCAAACCATTTTGTCTCACCTTATTGCTGGTAAAGACTTCCCTAGCTTCTTCTCATCATTACTAAAGGATTATCAGTCCAGCAATTTTATTTAGCAAAGTCTTTTCAGGTTTAAGAGTTTGTGCATAGAAATTAGAATGATTATGTTTGCAAACGTGTCACATTACAGTTGGTAAATGACATAGGCTATTTATGTTTTTACTTCTCAGCAAAATCCAATAGGAGGTCAAGTTTCAAACCAATTTGTTTCAGATTGATCTGAACATTTCTTACTAATTTGTCTCATGGATATTTAATATGCATTGCATTTGATTTGTGTAAACAGAAAAAAAAAAATCATGGTAACTCTAAAGTGTACATATATATATTGTATATGTATATATACTTTTAATAAGCTCAGTGAGCTGACTATGTTCCCACTGGATTAGAACGCAAGATATCAGAAATCATGTTTTAGGCGTGATCATTACTGTTGCATTTTAGTTTTACTTTTGCTTTACAGTTTTTCCAGTTGCCTTTTGGCAGAATGTGAAGGTAGACAGGGCTCACTTCTGCAAACATAGCATATCCTTGTGAGCTGGAAAGTCATTTTAGTGAAAATCTTTGTTCTGCTCAGGTAGACTGGATTTAAACTGATTCCTCTTTCTTAGAGGGCACTTCCATGTTGACGGCTAAATGGTTGCGGCCCAAAAACACCAGCAAAGCACGGAATAACAAAGAAAATTTGTTAAACAAAGAATACTTGATCATGAACACAAGACTATTCTGGTTTGGCAATACTACTCATAATACCGTACACCGCCTGCCTTTTAAGGACAAATAATTGTTTACATTTAATTTTGCTTGGTTCAAAATGCAGTAAATAAATGTTAACTATTCTAGAAGACTAATTTCTCCAAGAAACAACAAGATCATGAACAGTGATGAAAGAAGTTGTGACTGTCAAGAGTCATGACTCGCCAAAACATTCATGAGTACAATGGTCCCACCAACAAGACTTGAGGCAACTCAGTTGTAGACAGTTGTGGATTCTAAAACATCAGTGGTTTCACGGGCTAGTAAAGTGAAATCTTCTGCTTTCTTCATCAGAATTGAAAATGCTCATCAGGATTAGAGTGAAAAAAAAGAAAAAAGCTAAACCCAGTGCGGGTGGCTTGACCCAAACCCACATTGGGTTGAAAAAATGTGGCTGCTTTCACACCATGATAATCTGGTGGACACTGTTTGCGGGGATCTGGAAAAGGTTCACACCTTTGTTGTGTTTGCCTTCACATTACCACCTGGACAATGTCACACAGTTCCAACAACTGGTCAATAGGGTACTGTATTTCCTGAAACTGCTGACCAATGAGAAAGAAGAAGAAAAACTGGCTCATTGATTGGCCAAGACAAAAATCAGCCCATTCATTGCAAATAGACACTGGAGCAACACCAAGTTTCTGCAGTCTCAAGTTTTGTTTTTTTTAAACTTTTTTTGTTCAAACTGAATGCTGTTTTAGCATCTGTCCAGCAGGAGCAGCAGAAAAAGTGACAGGGTCTTGGCTGCAGCCTGGAGAATGAGGCGGGGCTGGATATTGGACGTCTAACCCCGTCCCTCAACATTTTGATTGGAATAAACCTAACCCTAACTACGCCCATATGACATTGAACCCCGTCCATTTCACATCCAACCCGTCCATTTCACATCCAACCATGCCTATTTGACATCCAACCATGCCCGTTTGACAACCAACCCGGCCATTTGACATCCAACCATGCCCGTTTGACATCCAACCCCACCCATTTGACATCCAACCATGCCCGTTGGATGTCCAAACCCCGCCCAATATCCAGGCTGCAGCCAGGGGTTATTGAGAAAGGCAGCAAACAGGTTGCACGAGAATGTGTTTGACGTCATTTCATCTCTTTGGTTCTCTAGATTGGGGGTGTCAAACCCCAGTTCCTTGAGGGCCAATCTTCGGGTGGATTTTGTTGTTTCTCTTTACCAACATACCTGATTAAAATCAAATGGATCCAGCAGCTTCTTATCAACCAATGTATTCATTTCAGTCAGGTGTGTTGGAGTATGGAGACAAGAAAAACCTGCAGGATACTGGCCCTCGAGGACTGGAGTTTGACACCTGTGCTTTAGATGATTCATTTGCTTCTACGCTGTAAGCATGTTCAAAATTATCTCATATGGTCTGTTTAAGTGAACCAGGTTTGGTTTCAAGCAGACCAGTGGTAGTGTTTTAGCGCTCCTATGCTGAATATTTCTATATAATACCTTCTGCTTTTGTGTGTGTGTACATATCAACATAATAAAGAGCCTCATCTGACATTCTCAGTAGGTTGTTAAAAGAAGACAGCAATTTTATGGTTCAATTTCTGCAGCACATGTTGCTTTATGTACACTCAGAACAGCTATTCTCCTGCACTTCCTCTTGCTCCAACGCTGTCATATGCTTGTTTCAAGAGTGATAATATTGAAAAACCTAAATGGCTTACAGGTTTTAAATGTCAAAAAGTGCTGCCATGGATATGGAAGGATAATTATAACCTCATTACATGCAAATGTCGCTTAGCTGATGGGGGTCACTGCCACATCTGCATTTATTACGGGATTGTGGCTTGGTACATAAGCTCATCTCACATTTATGAAAGATCTCTGACTGTTTGGAAACAGATGACAGATTTATGCCACAAATCCCCACTTAGTGCAACACGTGGTTCAATGTCTGGTCCACATATCCAATAGAGATGTAAAAACCCATCTGTATGCAATGGAGACTGTGCACATTATGTTTGCTTGGTCACAGAAACCAACAACCAGCGGAACAGAAAACAAGTGTCTTCCTGATTCATTGTCAGTACCTGATAATACATTTGCACATACACACTTTGGTTTTTTTGTCATGTTGCACTGGTTGGTTAGTTGTGTTACACAGAACTGCCATGTCAGAACATTTACAGGTCACATTTCCATATCACAAAAAAGGTGACAGCAGCTTAGAGATTTCAAGTTACAAAGTTTAAGGCATTTAAATCCATCCAATCACTTGCAATTACATTCAAGCTAGCAGATGACACCCTGTTTGATCTGGCACTCGTATTTGCAACCCTGCAGTGCAAACCATTCCTGTTTGCTCTCTGTGGCCTACAAAAATTTACATGGATTTCCATTTGACAGCGAGAGGAAGAGGATGAGGACGAGGAGACTAAATACTTGCCAGCAAACTAATCGGCCTGTGACCGAATTGACCTCAAGATCACTCCGGCTTGACCCAACAAATCTAAGCACAAACATGTCATACTGCAAAGACATACATAGTGAACGGACATACAGGGAATGTATTTCATAACCAAATGGGGGGGGGGGGGGGGGGGGGGGGCGCCTGCAGGACACATTTTATCCACCTTTTCTTGAGACTGGAAGAATTTGATTTAACAAATGATCCAATTTCATCTACATAAAGAAAAAAAAAAGTCATATTTTTTATTCAAATCTTCCAACAAAATTTGTAGTACCCAAGCATCTAATTTCCTTTTTATGAACAAGACGAGTGATATTAAAAACTGCAGAACAAATGTAATAAGAAAAATTCACCCAGGTAATTTTAGGATATGTAGATAATCTTTCAACCTCAAGAGAAATATTTGCAGTAAAGAAATGAACAATGTGTCTTATTTCCATGGATTATATCCTGGTTATAAAACTTTATAGACTTACATGTCATCCATTCATCCATCCTCTTTACAGGTTACAAAAGACTGTCATTAGGGTGAAAGTCTGCGCAGGTATGTCCTGACACCCCACTCTGACGACTTCCTCCAGCTTTTCCATGGAACTCACATTTCCTCAAGTGAACCTAATCCCAAAGACACTGCTCAAAAAAATAAAGGGAACACTAAAACAACACATTGTAGATCTGAATTAATTAAATATTTTTATTAAATACTCTGTTCTTTCCATAGTTAAATGTGCTGACAACAAAATCACACAAAAATGATCAATGAAAATCAAACGTATCAACCCAGGGAGGTCTGGATTTGGAGTTATACTCCAAATGAAAGTGGAAAAACACACTACAGGCTGATCCAACTTTGATGTAATGTCCTTTAAACAAGTCAAAATGAGGCTCTGTAGTGTGTGTGGCCTCCACATACCGCATATGGAGGATGGAGCGAGACATGATGTCCCAGATGTGCTCAGCTGGATTCAGGTCTGGGGAACGGGCGGGCCGGTCCATAACATCAATGCCTTCGTGTTGCAGGAACTGCTGACACACTCCAGCATGAGGTCTAGCATTGTCTTGCATTAGGAGGAACCCAGGGCCAACCGCACCAGCATATGGTCCCACAAGGGGTCTGAGGATCTCAGCTTGGTACCTAATGGCAGTCAGGCTACCTCTGATTTATTTTTTGAGCAGTGTATATATCCAGGGCTTACCCATTTTCTTCTGTGAATGAGGGAATATTTAGCCTTTTACTGTAGGGGGTTAGAAGATCACCTCTCCATGGACTCTCCAAGAGAGTCAACTTATTCCTGCTAAACAAGGAGAGAGTACCAAGGTGAGCAGTTAGACTGTCAAAGCCTTTCCAAGCCCTGCCGGGAAGCCTCCTAACAATCAGTTATTAAAAATACCTCTCCTGGGGCACATCCCAACAAGGTACCTGAAGAACATAAATTGGCTGTGTGATCCAGAAAAGCAGCAGCGCCCTGTCTTTAAGGATTAGTTCAGATAAGGGCGAGTTTAGATATAGTTCGTTGGAAGCACATTGATGCTTTTATCCAAACTTGTTCTTTCAGTCACTGCTGAGGACTTACAACCCTAAGCGAGAGGACAAATGTAGAATGTACTTGCAACATGGTTTTATGCCTGCTCCAGTATAGCATCCAGTATCTTTGGGATGGTGTAGAAATTATTTGGTTAACCAGGTACAGAGGATTTTTACAGCTGCTGAGTCAACAATCAAATATTTGCATTATTTACGATTGGAAAACCAGTAGCATCAGGGGAAGAGATCGAAGGAAAATCAGCCCACCCTGCCTCTTTCCCTGTCCATCTGTCTGTCTGACTTACACAGTGCAGCAAAGTCTGAATCCAATTTCATTTGCCTGGTTTATGGCCCACATATTCTCTGACCGGTGACCTATCACCTCGTCGCTGTAATGCCGCAACAAAGATCTGGTGTTCACTCAGACCTATAGTTCACTGCTGAGCAGCAGCTGCAACGGTTTATGTGTGGAATAGAAAAGAGACAGAAGCCAAAGTGTATGTCTTCTTTGGAGGCTATTGTGGATAAAAGAAAAAAAAAAAAGATTTTATATTTTATTTATTTGTTATAATCAAAGTGCTTGATATTGACATAATATTATTCAATTCTATTATTTCAATTTTGATTGAGAATATTAGATCTGAGCCCGGCGATGAACTGACGACCTGTCCACGGTGTACCCTGCCTCTCGCCCAAAGACTGCAGGGATAGGCTCCAGCTCCCCGCGACCCTTAATCTAACTAAGCAGTTCGGATAATGAATGAATGAATGAATGAATTAAATTAGAATTGTAATTGCAAATCTTACTTCCCCTTTTTTAAACAAAGTATAATTTTCAAAAATAGCAGCAAAATCCTATCAGATTCAACCAAACACATTTCTACATTGCCTTAGCTAATTAGCTATTCTAATTGTCTGTTAAATTTATCCATTTGTGCCATTTTTCTGTTGAATACTTGAATATAAAACGTGTAATAAAGACTTTCTAGCGCAATTTAGCCATAACTGTTTATACTGTTCATCTGTCTCACTGTTATTTTAGCCATTAAAATATTACATTGGTTTACTATTTAAAGTATTCATTCATATTTTCGCTAATTCAATCAATCTTCACTGTTTCATGAGGATGTAAATTTCCCTATCAAAATACTTATACATAACTTTTAGCCAACTATAAAAAAAACATTTATCCATTTTTGAGTTATTTTAGCCATTTAAACATTACTTTAAGCCGTTTAACCAGTGGGGAAAATTTTGCTAGCAAAATACCAAACCATACCTGTTCACTAACTTTTTAAAAGTTCATCCATATTTAATCTATATTAACCATTTAAACATTACTTTAAGCTGTTTAATCACAAGACAAATTTAGCTGTCAAACTCTATAACTCAGTTAAGTGTTCGAGTCATTTCAATTTTTACATTCCTAAACAATGGACAAATTTAGCTAGCAAAATACTGATCTATAACTTTTAGCTAGCTGTCAAACTAAAAGCAATTTCAATCTTTTGGATGTGACTGAAGATTTAAATTTTTATCACTGTTTTCTTTATTATTATATTAGAGTTATTCCAACAATTTACATACTTTAAGCTAACCATTTGAAATTAAATTTCTTCTTTCCCCCCGAAATCCAGCTGTAGCCTAACCGCTCAACTTCACCAGCAAACTGATTACTTAGATTGGATCTATAATCCTATTGCTGTTATTAGTTAATACACCCTAAAATGAAGGTATTCAAGGGTTAAAGCAGACTCAGCTTGTGGATATATGTAAGATATTTAATACCTGTTTTCACATGCATTTCTAGTGATCTGGTGAAAGAGCTACTCAGGGTTTCAGCGCTAACCTTCCACGTTTTGACACGCTTGACATATCGCAGATCCACAGGGGAAAATAAATTTGTTAGCAGAGAGGTTTGTAAGTCACATGTTTTAACTGTGTGTGTGTGGGTTGTATGTGGATTATCACTACAAACGACAATCAGTAAACACTCTGACGGGCTGTTGAAGGAACAACAATTAAATCCCCTCTAGCGCTTCAGTTTCTAATGTTGAGTGGAGCCAAGCGTTGCATTTTACGGCGTGTAATACACATCCATGCATTTCCACATCTGTAATTATATACTGTTTATGCACCCAGTGAAGCACTAAAATTAATATGAAAAATGATATTTTATGGGACTAGCCATCCCAAAACATGAGCATACACATTCGTGCACACACAGTCACTCTGCTCAGCAGCCAGCTAGCTAGCTAGACCCCTCAATCCATGATGTAATCTCTAAGAGTGTTCAATAATTACAAGGTCCTGGGCTCCTCCCTCACTTGGAGCCCTGTCAGTCTTATGCAACAAGCCTCTCACGTGCTTTTAGTTCAGTCAGCAATATTACAATGTGGCTGAACTGAAGTCTGCATAGTCTGACCACACATTCATCAGTTTGGTAAGAAGCAGCACAATGCCGAAAAATGGAAAGATATATGGTATAACATATTGGACTGAGCGGAGTTAAGCTTGGAGGATGTAAAATTGTGAATATGAATACCTACTACACCAATTGGCCAAGTTTGGATTTGATCTGGGATGATAACATGAAGTTTAACCATGAGAAATTAACAAAAACAATACTTATAAAGGTCTGAGCTATACAAAATATCATTTAATTTACTTTACATTTATCCAATCCAATCCACTTTATTTATAAAGCACATTTTAAAAACAGCATGTCGCTAAAGTGCTGCACAAAGTTGAATATCACAAAATAAAAAATAACACGAAATAGTAATGTCGTTAAAATAATAAAAACAGGTAAAACAATTAAAAATTTAATTCTAAAACACAACATAACTAAGATAAGCCTTGAGTCTTGGGTACCACAGCACCAAAAATCAGCCAGAGGTCCATAACCAGCTCCTTCAGCATAATCCTGAACTTTTCCGTGAACCTCCCATTGAGCTTTAGGAGCAAAGCCCACCATACAGCAGCTTTTAGGAAGCGCTGGAGCGGGTGGCAACTGCCAAAAAGTCCAGCTCAAAGAGCAACAACAGCGAGTAAAACAAGAAAGGTCCAGAGACACCAGAACTTACTGGAGCGCTGCTAAGATTCCCATTTCATCATCATCGTCACACGGCTCCATTCTTTTGGTCCGGCGATCAAGTAATGATGGGTTGGACTGAGTGGGATGGACACAGCAGCCCCCCACCACCGACAACAGTCAGAGAGAGATCTTGTGCAAGTCCTTCACTTTAAAAAAAAAAATCACCAAACTAATTTTTTTTTCTGTGTGTGTGTGTGTGTGTGTGTACAGATACATGCATCATGTCTTAGTGTGTTATTTTTTCTTTCATTCCAAGCTTGGTGCCAAATGTTCCAGCTTAGCAATGCGGTGCAGCGCCGCTGCTGATGGATTTAGTCGGGGCATCTGGGCCAGCGGGGATAAACTCCATTCACACACACACAAACTCATAACTACATAACACACACACACACACGCACAATGTTGGACAGGAACCGATCAGAGAGAACAATGCTGGCTGGACCTCCCCCACACTGCTTCATCAGGAAGATCGTAAGTTGTGTGCACTATACAGTATATCCAACACACACACACACACACACGATACATCTTTGGCTATATACATGTCCCAGTGCTTGCACACGGTGCAGCTGGATCAGTGCACGAGCAGATGTGTGCCAACTTCAGAACATAGAGTAATTTGAATTGTACTTAAACTGTGCATGTGTGTGTAATAACGCAAATCTCAACACAAAGATGTCTAATGCCACGTTTAAATTACTCGCTATAAGTACAAGTCTTTGCAGAGCGATAATGACGGTAACTGGTTGTGTGATCAGAAAGACCATCTAAACCCAAACTGTCCCACGAGAAACTTCTGTCCTTTTCCTCACAGACAGGATGAAGCAGAAGCCTCATGAACTCTTCGACAACAAATCAGCATGGTCTGATCCGGCTGTGCACGTTGCTTTAACACAGACAGACCTCATTATTAATCTTCACTCCATCTGCATCAACATGTGAACAAATAAGAACTAAAGGGCAAAGCCTGCACAGAGCTGCCACACACAATCGCTGCATCAAATGAGATGTTGATATGAGATTTAAATAAAGCCAAAAACAACATGCTGAGCTAAAAGGAAACTCAATGACAGTCTCTGGAGCATGGGCGTAGAGTTAGGGGGTGACAACGGGGACGTGTCCTGACTAATATCTGGTAAGTTCTGAGTTGTCTCGATTGGTTTGTGTTGCACAAACAGCTGGAAGATTAGATGTTAAAAGAGGGAACGCTAGTGAGTACCAGAGAGCGGCACCAATGGAGCGGAGAAAAGGAACAGATGGATGTCAGGAGTCGTTTCAGTCTGAGTCAGCATAAAAATTTAAAGGTGCAGCACGTCACAAAATCAGTGGCTTTTAATATCCAATTAAAAAAAGAGTGTTTCTGTTGGTATCGATTCACTTCACTACAATAACGTATTTTTATTCTGAGCCACCGACTTGCTGTGGGTCATCATACATGGCAGCTGCTATATTGGTGCCTCCATTTTTACGACAGTGTCTCTGAATGGACTAACAACTCTGTGTATGAAGTATGCGGGAACCTCCAGCAGTTAAAATTGAAGCCTATGTGGAAGTGCATGAAACTGCAGTTCCCCCTTCATCCACTAGGGGCTGCAAAACAGAGCAAATCCCCATAGACTCCCATGTTAAAAAGACCAACTTCACAGCAGAAATAAACATGTTTACAGCAGAAATAAACGTGTTTACAGCAGAAATAAACGTGTTTACAGCAGAAATAAACATGTTTACAGCCTGGTTCAGAAACCCATTTTAGGTTTAAAAGGTCAGGTTTACCTTCATGACAACTGTGGAGGGAGTGAATTTTTTTTCTAACTCACCCGTTTAAAAGTAATTTAATCTTGAAGTTCAGCATATTTAGGGGCGTGTCATTTTGATTGACAGGTACCGATCTTCGGCTTCAAGTCAGAAGAACGTAGAACAACTGCGGTTTTTAGCTGGTTAACAACGTGACTTTGCTTTAGCCCGCTTACCTCTGTTAGCTGGTTAGCTCTTGTTAGCTCCGAGTAGCTCGGTTAGCTCTTAGCTACAGAAAACGAGTTCGCTCGATGTCAATCATCCACCATGACACTCACAGCCCCCCTCTCAGCTCCACCTCTTTGACCATATTTATATTTTCCGGGCGAGACGATGCGCATGCCCCTGCCAAGATGGTGATGGTAGGAACCGCCCACCGAGCTTCAATTCAGCTCTTCAGAAACCTACGGGTGACATCACGGAGGCTCCGCCCATCTTTTTATACACAGTCTATGGTATGAAGTTAGAATCTTCTTAAGTTTTAATATGCAGCACAGATGTCGCTTCATAGGTGTTGCAGCAGGCAGATTTTTCCTTCTCACTACAGTGTGCTTGTCAGGATGGGAGATTGAGCTGGACCGTCCAACTCAATCTGTTGGTTTCCTCATATAGGCTGTTATGAATTGATTGTCATTATGTTTTTGTTTTGTTTTTTTCCTGTCTGTAAAGCGTCTTGAGATGGCATTGCTGTGATTTGACGCTATATAAATAAAGTTGAATTGAAATTTGGGATAAAACCTTAAAATTACGATGAAAGAAGGCAGTACACATGGTTGCAATGTTGAAATAGTTATTTTTATGGAAGATTTCTTTATTTTGATTGACGACTGCTGTCCATTTCTAGCTGTGATTGGTAGTTGAAATCATTTCTATGCTCATCTTTACCACTAGATGTCAGTAATTCTTACACACTGTACCTTTAAATCACAAAGAAATCATCTGACTCAACTGGTCATTAATTTCCTGAGTTATTAATAACAGGTAAAATATAAAATGTTTTGGTGCAAATTACTGCAGTAAATGGATCATAATACATTTTCCTATATTTTTTAATAAAAGGGGAAAAAAATGAATAAGGGAATTTTAAGGTAATTAAAAGGAATTTTAATCCCCTTTAGAAATCCCAAAATCTACCCATGTAACTCAAAATGACAGATTTAAAACATTTTAAAAACTATAATGACAAAGATGAATTATGCAACATTCATTTATCACTTTGGTTACAATTCTCTCTTTTCATTGTCTCATTTTTCCTTACAGTTGGATTATTTTTATATATTAAATTTTGGATTTTTTTGTTCCTCAACATAATTTCTTCATTTTACGCTCAACAATTTTATAAATATATGACGACAAAAGCAAAGAAACTCTTACATGGGTCAGTAAGGGGAATTTAATGTGAACCCACCTAACCTAAACCTAAACCCACTCTTTATTAAAATAAGTCTTGGATCATTCTGTGATGGTGGGCTAAACATGCAGCGAAGGGAAGAGAAAGAATGTGGTGTTTCAAAGTGACCTCATGAAAACTGATCTAAATTTTCACATAATGTCTAAAAATATTGAAATCTGCCACTTCAGACAGGACAGACAAACTTACCTGCACCTGCTTCTAATCTTTAAGCCGAATAAAAATATCTGGAAGCGCCTCTTTATTAACACCAACGATGGATACAGACAACCTTCTCAAACCCTTAACTTTACACACTCAGCTGATGTGTAAAAACTGCTGCCTAACTGCACTGCAAATTTATGACCGCATGGTCCATGTCCTCCAGAGTCACCTTTCAGAGCGGAGTATATCATTCTTCTGACAAGTGAATTCAGCTCATTCTTATCGCAACACCAGCAGATTTTTACCCCTTTTTGTTGGACAAGTTGCAAATAGAAGCTTTCTCTTCAATGTAACTTATAATTTAATAATCAAAGTAATGTAGGCTTGATTTTCTTAAGTCAGTCTTAACGCAGATTTTGATTTAGAAGAAATTGTACGAGTCAAACAATCATTTTCTTTAAGAATTGCTGTTGCTTCAGTTCAGCGGAAGCATGCTCCATTTGCAACCCCTTGAGATGCCACCTGGTCAAGATCCTGGGCCAAATCTATCTATAGCAACGTTTACATGGACAAGACGGCTGATTTGTACACGGCTGCAACCCCTGAAAGTCTCATTTTACCTACAAAATGATCAAATATAAAGGGTTGACTGGAATATCTGCTGAAATGGTTGTCCACAAGCATCTGTC
Source organism: Telmatherina bonti (assembly GCF_933228915.1). Classification (NCBI taxonomy): domain Eukaryota; kingdom Metazoa; phylum Chordata; class Actinopteri; order Atheriniformes; family Telmatherinidae; genus Telmatherina; species Telmatherina bonti. The sequence continues at coordinate 26,515,772 of NC_136633.1, read as the reverse complement.
CAGCCAACATTTAGAGCATTTTGTTTGCTAGCACAGATAGACGCCCCTTTTCAACCACTACTACATAAAATAATGCAGAAAACTGCAAATAAAGTCACTTCTCCTTCCATTTTAATCTGTTTATATGCATCTGACATATAGATTCTATAAATAAAAAGATTGTTCTTGGTATTTTTTTCCCATAAACTGTGGCATTTGGAGAACACTGTCTGTGATTAATGCTAAATTTTGAACATTATATGTTAAATAAGATTAAAAGATGCAAATGAGATGCCCTACATGCACATACAGGTGTGTCAGAGTGTGTTTGTAATACTGGAAAGTACTTCTGGTGAAATGACAGGACCTCATTGTGGGGCATCTAGAGGCTTTATAGCTTTTATGTAACCCTGACGGCTTACTGAGAAAAGCAAGAGAGTCTCTGAAGGAAAGGTAATTTTGTTTTTCATCCAGTTACAACCGTGAGCTCTGTTTTATGTAATATGATGCCAGGGGCAGCCTGGGATATGCAGAGGGGAAAGTCTTATTGACGACTTTTAGTGTAAAATAATGCAAAATGCAAGGTGACCAGTTTAACTTTAAGTCAAGGGGACTGCTATTATCCTTATTCAGAGGTAAATTACCACACAGCCTGTCATCACTTCACTCAGGTCTTGTCTGGTTGATGTGATGCAATGTACCGCCAACTCCCAGATACCATTGATCCCTGGCTTATAAAAGAATTTAATCACATCTTTTCTTGTCAATTCCAACACCAAAAATTAACTTAATAAGTTGGACTCTAGCTGACCTTGGCTAGAATTGTAACGCAGATTAAAAAACATCTGTCGTCTCAGATACCATTATTCTAGTTTAATCAGTCCTTGGTGGCGGCACTGGAGCAAAAATATGGAAATGCCACATTTGGCTTTGTGGTAATTCTCACGCTTGTATTCAACCCACATCCACCAATCTTTACAAACTCAAGTGGGTTTCCAATGAGACGGATATAATCAAAAGGTCAAACTTTTAAACTCAAATGCAATGCATCAGACACTGCTGGCTGGAGTTAGACAGACTCTTCCATGAAGCAGGATGGCTTTTTTAATTAGTGGATAAACCATCGTTCTGTATTTACTTTGCAAATCTTAGCTGATTTTATAGATAAAATGCTACTGTAGTGTGCAATCCAACACTATTACCCCATGAATGAATTAACAATGTTGAAGAAAGTTTGCCAACAAGTCTCCAAGTCAATATGAGAGGCCGAAAACATGAAAAACTTCTGCTTTCAAGTTAAAATAGCTAAATACCTTGCTTAAAAACATTACGGTTCTTTGGTTTTGTGAGTTAGGATTAGTAAGATTAGATTAATCGGTTGTATTTGTATAATAAAAAACTGGTGATAACTACGTGACTTTAATTCTGACACAATAATGGAAACCTTAGAATGAAGAAAATTAAGGGAATGTATTATTTTACATTCAGTATTAACGTTGGGTAATCCATGCTATACGCACCAAAGCAGCACTGATGTTTGCTTTTTAACTGTGAACCGACAGCAAGCTACTCGATCCGCCTCCTTTTTCTTTGTCTCTTTGTATTTTAGAGTTTTGACCTGCGTTTGTGGAGGAAATTGCAAATTATGTTGAGTGACAGTAGATCTTAGATGTGCTGCAGAGCAGATGCAGTGATTTCCACAGCAGACTGAACCTGCTTTAAATCAATGAAGACCAAATTACAGGATATTAGCAGCACATCTTTAGGAAATTTCCTGTGCTGTCCTGAAGATTTTACAAAAATATCATGTAATACACATAAATATATCTCTCTCAACACAAAAAAGTATTTTTTGGGGGGTGAAAATATAGTCTTCTTTAACGCTTAATGTGCTCAGTTTTATTACCAACCATGACTGGTGGTGGACAGGAGGTCATTCCTACCAGCAGCCATTGCCTTACATGTTGAAAACTTTAATGGCTGTTTTTAATTTAATAATTTAAATTTACAACAAAATAAAATAAAATGTTCATTAAAATATTTTAATTTTAAGGTCAATATGTGGAAATATTTTCACGCTGCTTTTATAAAATTTTTGTCCAACACCTTAATTTCTTAATTGTATTTTTCCAAGTTTTGTATTTTTATATGATTATCATATAACATAAAAGTATTGATATTTTTATCTGTATTAACATCATGTATATTATATATGTGTATTTTTGAAATGTTCTTTTTTCAGAATTTTCTTTAAGGATTTATAAAGTGATCATGGAAAAAAATTATCAGACCAAATCTTTTCAAAATTTCCCCAATTTCTTTTTTTTTTTTTTTTTTTTTTTAACTAAAAGGCACATTTTTCTGGAAATCAAGGTTTGGCTAATAATTTATTCCATGACTGTTCATTTTCCGTTTAACTTAAAAAAAGAATCACACTGTAGAAATAAATCAATGAAATGTGAACATATATTAAATTTTCGGCACTGACTGTCCTTTCAACTAGTCTACTGTTTAAACTTTTATTCAGATTTATTCACATCCAGAATTAAAGTATATTAAATTACATATTACAGCCAAAATCTAAATGTTGTCAAAACCACAAAGCTTAACAAAGCCACCAAATGGAGTAACTGAGACGACTCCCATCAGAAAGCCACAAGCCAACTGGGAAAATGTCTGCTTGCCTTGAGATGTGGAAACAATTTTCTCTAAAATTCCCAGAAAGACATCATTTATAGCCTCTCTTTAGATGAAATGTGGTGCAAAGTAGATTGAAACATAAAACCATGCAGCAGTTTTGAAATATTTCAACATTTCCATGAATCAAAACAAATGTTGTAGCAAAAGATCGAAAATGATTAACAGCTAAGATATGAAATATAAATTAGCTCAGAAATTGTCAGCAGATATTAAGGGTGATTTGCAGATAAAAAAAATTTTTTTTTTAAAAAGTAGAAAAGAGAACCACCCTCGCTAAATATTTCCAAAAATATTGGACACACTTAAAAAATGCTAAAGGAACTAAAAAAAAACCATGTAAATAAATGCTGCTGTTTACCTCATGATTCAATGTGCCATCCTTCCGTGTCTTCCTGTCCGACTCTATCCTAATCCTCAGGCTGCCACCAGCAGAGAGGCAGGCTCCAACAATGACAACCAGCACAACTGCAGGAAAATTACTTTATGTGTGGGTCAGTGGGGGTGGGGTGGCAGACAGAAAACAAAACGAGAAACCCGCTCGGATGCAAGAACGTGGAGCAGAAACGTCAAAGAAGATGAAGAAAAACTAACTTCAGTTGGAAGATGGGAGTCCAGGAGAGAGGGTCCAAAAGTGGTGAAGGGGTCATGGGATTTAACAGCCAGTTGGAAATCACTTTATCTACTTTTTTCACATCTCTGGAGCGCTTTCCTTCTGTTGTATGATTAGCATAAAGCTAGCTTTCTTTTTTTCTGTCCACCTACATCTTTTCAGCTCTGGTCATACCAGTTTCACCATTTAGCTTCCAGAGTAGCTGCACTGCAATTGCAAAGACACGACACAAATAAAAGAGGATGAGATATTTATATTTAGATGGAGTAATTGGATTGTTAATTGCTGTGATTCTCGTGTCAACCTCCTCCAGATGGTCGAGTCATAGCTAAGCTTCCCTAAACACACTTGTTAATAAGGTTTTGGAAAGCTTTTTAAGGCTTAAAATACAAGAACTTTCACTGCATAAACCAGAGGAACTGTTAGAAACTGTGAAAAGACCAGACGAAGTTTAAAGAGGGTTTTAACCAGAGATGTAGTCAGAGTAATTTTCACATCTTTCTTTTGAGGAAAAATGCCAACATATGCTACTTATTGTAATGATACACAAAGTTAAATAACCTGGGACTACTATTGAGTCACTTAGCTATTTTTTTTAGTTGTTTAATTGTGCATCATTATCTTGACTGTGTTATATTAAGCAGGAACTGCCTACAGATTTAAATGATCATTTTTGTGTCTGCTGCAACTACACAACTTCCTGCCTACCTAGCCCAAGAGCTAACGGCATGTGCCTGGCTTCAATACACACCTGTAATAACAAAAAAAAAACAAAAAAAAAAAAAACACTTTATCACATTTTAAAGTATCATAAGAACAAAAAAACAGCTTGACAAATAAATATATATTCCTGACAAAAGTATCAATTTAGATGACAAAGCTAGCTTAGCGAAAAGCTAGCATGTTTCATTTCAACGCTTCAAATTTCAATAAAGTAAAAAACATGTTTGAATTTTAAACTATATTTTTAAAAAGTATTAATGTGTTGAAATTCAGTAGTGATTAAATAAACACGTATTTCTGAGAAAAGTATGAATTTAGATGACAAAAGAAACACCATGATCTGAGAAAAGCTAGCTTAGCAAAAAGCTAGCATGTTTTACTTCAATACTTCAAATTTCAATAAAGTAAAAAACATGTATGAAATTTAAACTATATTTTTCAAAAGGATTAATGTGTTTAAATTCAGTCGTGTTAATTTCTTAAAAGGTAACCCACATCTCTGTGTGCTCATAGGATGGTAACAATAAAAGCTACTGTTAACTATAAAATACATCCAGGAAATAAAAGTAATAAAACTCGCTCATATAAAATGAAACCTGATTGTTGTATTGCAATTTTTTTTTTTTGTGCAAGAACTGAATACACAAGATTTATCGAAGACCTTGTCAAATTAACACCATGAATTTATTGGGTCCTTGTTGTTAGCAAGAATACGTAAAAAAAAAAAAAGAACTTGCCCATATATACATTTTATTTTTCTGTCATGAAAATTGAGGTTCTTTGACTTCTTACTAACTTTTCTAATAGGTTACACTTAATTTGAGCTCAGTGGTCTGTCACATTGATACAGGAAACAACCAGCCAATATCGAACTGACGTATACAAATGCAGCTGCTTCTTCATACTCCAGGCCTGTAGGTGGCAGTAATCCAGCTGCAATAGGTTTTGCATTGAACTGAACAATTGATACAAAAGGAGAATTTGTATTATCCCATTTAATTAAATCCACAAATAAATGCTGCAATCACAAAAAAAAGAAACCAAATGAGATTCACATCAGAATGTACTTTAATTTGGCTTCAGCTAATTCTTTCGCAATGTGCCTGTTCTAACTGAGCTCAAAGACAATTCAGCTGGCATAAATAATAAATAATGGCAAAAGGTGTTGAAACATAACGCGCTCAAATGGATGGTCCCGTTTAGCGCAGAGTCTCTGATGCCAGGAAAAAAAGGAAAATTATTACATTAAACACAATTTTTTTCATATTATAAAATTCATGCATGAGTATGAATTACAGAACAAAGGTTTAGGGTGAAGATTCAGGTCCCAATTTTTATTTTGTTCTACGCGATCTTAAGTGCTTCAAAACCAGGATATAATAACTTATAATACTTTAATAATCTCAGGTGAAAATAAACCAAAGAGAAGCTAATAACCAAGGTTTTACTGATTTCCAGAAATTCTCAGAAGAATTCAAGGTGAAGTGGTGTGTATCTCTACTAAAGCAGGTTTTATCCACTGTCGCAGCCCTCCAACTGGGAATCAGACTCCCATTACAGAAACGCTCATGATTAAAACCAGATGAAACAGATTATCATTGTCACTGTGGGCTGAAAGCAGTCAGTGAGAACACTGATCTTTAAGGCTCCTCTCCCAGAGGATCATAGAAGTCCTTATCTGTTGGCTTCACCAAAGGAAATTGATTTTTTTTTTTTTTTTGCAATGACTTAAATTTGAGTCTTCTTTCTACGCAATCACATTCTGAGAAGTAAAAACCATATATCACTGCTTTTTTGTTATTTGTTGTCATCTGGTCCCTTGCAAATACCCCTTTCAACAACTTACTTACTCATCGTTTCCAAGAAAAGACGTCTCTCTCCACACAACTTCCCTGCTCGGTCGTTCAGATGAAACTGTAACTGGATGCGGATCCTCAAAAGGTTTGGAGCTGCTGGGAGCTGTCAAAGGGGTCAAGGCTTGGTCGGAGCTGACTGATGTGAGGTCAGTGCTGAGGTCAAACGATGTCCAAGAAGAGTCAGTTGAGAAGGAAGGGCTTGTGTCAACCCACGCCTCGTGCCATCCGTGCTTCAAGTCCATGGCGAAAGTGTGAAAATGATCCAAAAAGGAGATAAACAAAGGAAAGGGAGTGGCAAAACTAGAAGGACGATAAATTAGTTTGTCAAGAAATGTCTTGTTTGAGGATTTACTTGGAGAGGAAAGAGGGGAGGTAGGAAACGCTTGGAAATTAGATGAACACCAAGTGTGTGTGCTCCTCTAAAAAAATCTGATGACTCCCTTCTGTCTCAGTTCGATCCTTCAGAGGGTGAATAGACCAACAGAAAGTGAAAATCCCGATCACAGGGAACAGTAGAGGTATGGAAAATGGATGCGGAACGCAGGAAAAATCAACCCACTCAACGTCTAAAGGAGTGAGACTTGGAGATCGGAGACAAAGAGGAAAGCGCAGGAATCCACAGCTGAAGTTGGTACATGCAAACACAACCCAAAGAGACGCATTCAGGTGAAAGGTGCGAGCAGCAGCACTTACGAGGTGATAGCTCACATCTCATTACGTCCCATTTTTGCCAGGCAACAATTGAATTATATGGTAAGTTGATAGTGACAGCAAAGGATGGGAAATCGATTTGAGATGCACGGAGGCTTGAACTGGTGGCTTCTGTGGTTACATGATAGTGGCAAGCGAGAAAGTGCCGTATCGAATTGCAACGATATGTGGTTCATTACAAGAAGTCTGATCCAGTCCAAATGTAATTACGGTTCACCACTAAAACCCATTAGATCAGCGATATGGGGAGACCAGCTTCCCGCAGGTGCAATGGGAGTAAACTAAGAGCATGAATCTGCAGACACTAAAGGTACTCTTTAAGTTGCAAAGGAAGCACTTATTAAATCTAAATCAAGGATAAGTTCCTCGTCGGGATATTCAGCCGTGCAGCAGAAGGTTAATGGCAACAGAGTCAGAACGTGAACAAAACTCAAAAAGGGAAAAGCTGAATAGGGAAATGCTAAGTCAATAGATATCTCCATGAACAGAAGCTACAGCTTCCCACATAAAAAGAAAAACTAAAGTATATTGCCATAATATCTGAATGAATAAATGGTATATTTTGAAGTATCAGCACAATGTACAGCAGTAATGTAAAAAAAAAAAAAAAAGGACAATGGAACCAAAACAGTAAGACTGTGTCCGGATGTCCATGCTGGTCCCTAACCCACATTTACTACACTATACAGTACACTATATATCCCACTGTCTGCTGAGGGACCTTATATAGACACTTTTGCCTTTTCAAATTATGTCCAATCAATTGAATTCACCACAGGTGGACTCCAATTAATTTGTAGAAACATCTCAAAGATGAAAAGTGAGAACAGGATGCACCTGAGCTCAATCGTGAGTCTTATGGCGAAGGCTGTTAATACTTATGTACATGTGATTTCTTAGTTTTTTTTTAAGAAATATATTCATATTCATAAAGATTTGGGACACTTGTGCCATTTTGAGCTCCTGCCCACAATACATTATGGTCTATATTGACCCATCTAGTGACTATTGATGTTCACTACTTTTCAAGATGCTTCGAGTGCATTACTTTTTCCTCTGCACATTTGGACACCCAGAGAAAATTACGTGCCCGTAGATCACTGTTGCTGTACTGTATATCAGCTCATTGGTTTCAGTGATGGTCACGGTAGGGATTGTACTTATTGCTGCATTCACTTCAGAAGGTTTTCAGGTGGTACATCACTAATTCTTGCCAGAGGGTGCCTCACTCTCAGCTATGATGCTGTCTCTTAGGCTGATTATCCCCTCACCCATCTCCATCTCTGGGGCTTGGTACCCAGTCTCAATGGGGGAGTTGACGTTATCTCCGCCATACCTTTCCCCACCAGTGGTCCCATTTTCAGCGTTAGTGTTGTATGTTCTCAATCTCCAACTGTGATAGCAGCTCCCGTTGGCATATGTTGGAATATTGTGTTACTAGGTGTTTCGGTGTCTTTGTGGACTGTGGGTATTGAAGTACCCATATGTCCCACAGCCTCTTCATATAGCCCCGCTCACTAGGGTTCCTTGCATAGTAGCATTCCTACAGTTCCTTATTAGCCTCTCGTGTCCAGTGTCGTCTACTTTGTGTACCAGTAGCCAATTTCTCTTCACAGCACCCTGGTTCCTTGGTGTGACGGGCGACGTCTGAGCCGGCATGTCAGCTTCATTATTTCCACTCATCATGAGGCAGTTGGACAGTAGCGCTCAGGGTCTCGCCCAAGGACCCAACTGGATGATGTTCCTTTGGAGCTATTTAAATACCTAATATCTAAATACCTAGGACCAAGATGCATTGTGGGTAATTGTGAGTGAATTACTTTTTCCTCTGCACATTTGGACACCCAGAGAAAATTACGTGCCCATAGGGGACAATGTAGTGTGGACATTCGGAAACAGAATTAGACTTAGACTTAGTTTGCAGACTTAGCATGGCGACTCCCATCACTTCCAGGATTATAGCTATCATTTATCAATTATCTCTGGTATATAGACTGTAAATGAGATTTGAAAAATGATCAACATTTTTCTTAAGTTTTTGTCCAATTTTTTTTTTTCCAATCACCAATCTGTGTTAAACTTCTGCCCACCGTTACATAAGAGAGGCTAATACTTTGCATCGAATGGTCAAATGTTTCAGTTTAAACAACTGATTTGTTCATGGTCTATTGGGAATAAAATGAGTTTATAAGATTAGAAATTCATCAACAGCAACAAAAAAAGAAATGTCAACTTAATTCAGCATTCACAAGGCTGTTGTATGAAAAAAAAAGAAACAAAAATAAATGAATTGCTTCAGATCATAAGTCATTAACATCCAGCAGGAATGTCTACGAAATGTAAACCATAAGCAGGTTTCTTTTGCATCTTCACCAGAACGTCTCATCCTAACTTTGAACCTTTTAAGGCCTAAATAGAACCTAATAATTCTTAATGCTTAAACCGAATCAGACCGAGTCTTAAAGGAAAAATATGGATTTTAACATCCTAGTTGTGGAAAAGTTGCATATTTCACAGAAAGGGCATAATAATATAAACTGTTTTCTTTTTCTGGGAACCAAGAACAAAGATTTACAAAGGTCATATTGCACAGTATGAGGATTACATATGTCATATTTACCGATCATTTCACAAAACACCCAGAGAACATGTCGGAGGTCATACGGCCATATTTAAAAGTTAATCAAATAACTAAATATTTCGGAAACACAAGCTTAAAGGAATCATAGTGTTGCACATGCAATGAGTATATAATGATCTAATTAATGAGACATAATCGTTCTTTAAGTTCCACACTTGTCCAACGACAATGGTAGGTTTTTGGTATTTTAACAGCAGTGAAAAGAAAAGCTGCTACCAGATTTCAAAATGAGACAGTTGTATTGATCCTAACATTGGAAAACAGTTGCAAAGGATCAAATAGTCAACCTTTTAAATGAGTCATCATCCGGAAATTGCACTTCAAGTTGAAACGCGTGTATTGGTGTTGCACTTCCGGCGATCAATCAGAGTGCTCATGAACATTATTTAAACTAACATCTATGTTGATTAAAATCTCGAATGAAATCTCATGAGGAAAGTCTTGTCATGAATAAAGGGTTAACACTTTTACAGTTTCTTGTTGAATAAGTTTTTGAACAATTATTTAAAAAAAACTTAGAGGACAGTGGACAAATGAAAAGAACAGGTTATGACTCCTTTAGGACCCCGTTGGGTTCCCAAATGGGAACCCTCCAACTGGCTCCCTCGGCCAGCTGGAGGGTTCACAGAGCACATGTTCATATCCGTCCTGCAGGAGTTTTCTTTGTTTAGGCAAGCCTGAAACTACTTTATTTTGTGCAATATGCCATCTTCCTCTACATCCTTCATCTCCCCTTTCTGATTTAACCAGAAGTTTTCGACCAGACCTCGTGCTTGCAGAGATACTCTTTTCATTACAGGTATTTTTTTTAGCTGAGCCCTAAAATTAAGCAAAGGGCTCAAAGGCTTAAATACATTACATCCATGGAATATGAAAACATAGTTAAGGCTCTCATGAGTCATTTGAATATGAATGTGTCTAATCTTGGGGAGGAAAAAGGGGGATTTATTTGACAATATTCAAAATCAGTCCCTAAAGTACCCAGTCTGACGCAATCTATCAAACTACTTTTTTAGAAAAGCCCTTTGAGTCTTCTATAAAGATCCCGAGTTAACATATTTTTGGCTTTTCTTCTGGCAAATACTTCACTTTGATTAAATAGTGTCTGTAAACTTAATAAAGCCTGCTGCTAGCAGCTAAAACGAAAAGAAGTATGAAAGTACCATTTTGACAAAGTGAGCAGATCCAAAGTGCCAAAGGGACTGGAGAATCGTTTCAATCAGCTGTAGTCTGGTGGCATGCGAGGTCAAGACAGCTGATGAAATTCCCTTGTCTTCTAAGTCCAACTGCATGCTCCTAGCCAGCTGATGTTACGGTGAGGGGAAGATACAGGGAAAGAAGGAAGACTTAGAGAATGGCCTGTGCAACACACGTCCCTCAGCGGGAGGTTGACTTTAGGTATATAAATGGCCTGAGAAAGTTGAGGAACAAAACTTTATTTTAAGTCTGAACAAGGCCAAAACGGAAACGGTGAAACACACATGTGCTGATCTGGTTAAAAATAACTGACACTAAACAAGGTATGAAGTATTAAGGTTCCAAACTGACATGTGTTGCATTTATTTACAATTTACAGGATAATTCTATTCGGTAATCATTGATATTCATGCTACAACTGACCTTTATGTACATATACTTCTGAGTATTTACGGTGTAAATTAAATAGATTTGCTGCTCTTAAACTGGTTTGTAACATCAGGAGACACAAAACTCTAAATAAAACATGACTGCAAAGCTGTGAAGGTGCCTGAAGGTGGCTTCAGGAAGAGAAGGAGAAAAATAAACAATTATTAGATAGAGGAAAAAAGCAAAAGGAAAATAAAGATGATTTTCAAAAGGTTTGGATGTAGAGAAAAATCAGAAGGAAAAACTACATTTACGACTCGTTTCCTAAACAGTCAGTCAACCAGAAATGTTCAGTGGTCCAATCTGCTTCATGGAAAGTGCAGTAAGTCACTCGGGGAGGGTTAAGCTCCCCAAAATGGTGCACGATCTCCTCCAAAGTATCCAAAATGAGTTTACTGGGAAGGAAAAAGAAGAATAGTTTCTTTTCATCTGTCTCTCTTCCCCCTTCCATGAACAGATCATCCAACAAAGCCGGAGCACTCTGGTGTTAAAAGTCTTGGTAAGTAAGAAAAAAAAGCAACAATGAGGGTTAGTAGAGGCTGTCTTTGAAGCTTTCAGTTTAAAATGACCATAAGAGAGGCAGCCAACGCGCAGAGGAGGGCATGCGTCCAAGCAAAGCGGCACAGGGTGGGCCTCACATGCAGGGTGGGTTAGTGGATATGATGCCAACAACTGGTTCTGCAGAGCAAGAGCAAGTAAATGTAGCAGAGGATGGCCCAACTTGAAATAAAGCTGGCATTTATTCCTCTAAAACACCGGCCCAGACGAGCTGTGGGGGGATTTAGGTCAAGGAAGAGACAAAAAAAAAAAAAAAAAAAAAAAAAGGCAAAGGAAGAGCCCACGTCTCCTTCAGTAAGCCGGCCTCGGCTGTTTCATGCTGTAGTGGGCCTCTGATGCCGACACGTACGCCGACTCGGGGAAAAAATCCTCATGGAACTCGGCCAGAAACCTGAAAGGGGTCGGAAGGAAGGGGAAATCTCGTGAGATATTCAGCAAACGTTTAGAGGTTTATGATGACAGGTGAGGACATAAAAGCATCTCACGTTATCATCTGGTTTTCCTTGACATCCCTGCCTCATTCTGAGATCATCTAAGACCCCCTCCCTCCCTCAGCGTCTGTGGACATTTCAGAGACAAAGCCCTCGTCTTTCACCCCTGTCCCACCAGCAGAAAACCAATCGCTACCACAGACAGGACATGAGAATGACTGAGCAACAGTCAGGGAAGGAGAGAAAAATAACCACCCCCCCACTAATCAGTCGTGGGGAAAACTAATCTGGAATCTTCTTAGTATCCGCTACTCGGCCAAATCCTCTAAATCTTGCCATCTCATCTTAACTCCACCGGCCTTCCTAATCTCAATGCAAACAAATTATCCTCATCAGAGGAGAACGGAGCAACTCTAACAATGACTAACAATCCAGAGTTGGCTTTTAAGCCACTAATTAGGTTTGCGTCGTTGCAAACAACCGTTAAAAGCAACAAAATTCGCCTGATTGATTCCCCCCCCCCAATCGCAAATATTTTGGTGTCACAAACCATCCCTGCGTGTGGTAATCTCAGCCGCTGCTGGAGGAGTAATAATACAAAGCACAACACGTGTGCACACTCGCGCTTAATCATAATCGTTCTCGCACAGAGGAAAGAGGGAGCGGGAGATCAGCTGTGGCCAAATCCCAGAATGCAACGCACATCAAGTCTTCTGCGACATCAATCAGTCGTTGGCCGCTTTGCACAATCTGCCACGAGGCTGATTACAGAGTAAGAACACCAAGCCTGTCCCGAAAGGCTCGCCCCCCTCCCCTCCTTTCTTAGCGGACAGCGTCGATGTGTTAATTAGATCCTCAGAAAACGTGGCGCTGCTCTCCGTCCTAAAAACAACCAGTCCTGCATGACGGGCTTATGGTTCACTGCAGAGCACATTGCAACTGCTAAATTAATTTTTTAAGTACTTTCCTCTACATGAGCAACTTGCTGTTAAGTAGTATTCTGTGGAAGGAGATGGAGTCGTCACTCGCAGCCTGGAGCCACGGAAATGAATTAAAAAGACCTCCTACCCTCTGACCCTACCACCGAGATGCTTTCTAAGGGAAACTGCTGATGCTTGTGGTATTGGTATTTAATTTACAGAGTGCTGTGCTCCACACGATGCATCCAAAATATATCCAATACAGATGATGCTCCATATTTTTAGTTTGGGGGTGTAATCCCTTTCCAATCCCACATAAATGTGAGCTATAACCGTTACCATGCAAGTTCTGAAGCTTTATGTATAAATAACATTTAGTCTCTGAAACATCACTGCTGCTCTCCAATTGCTCCCTGCTGGTGGGAGGCGGTACTGCATGCATTTGATTAAAGAATGAAGAGAAGCTAAATCCCTCAGGTTTGGGAGCAGCTGAACTGAAGATCGCTGGGGAGGATTTAAAGATTAGACTCCCGTGCTTGTGTAACGCCCACTCATCTCCCTCCCTCTAACACATGTTCGTTCTCGCTCCATGTATGACTCCCTTCTACATCTGCATGTATTTAAGCTTCCTCTATTTATTTAGTTGCTTCCAGGTTGTTTAGATCTTTAGTTTTATTTACGATATTTACACCTTGACATTGGTTTCTCCTCACGTATCTGAAAAGACTAAGTTCTTCTCACTTTTCTTCAGCAAAGCACTCCTATTACTTGTTTTATTTCTCACCAAAGATGAAGGCTGGAGCTGGAAATGTAACACTAAAATGTGTAAACAAAACAAAGTTAATGGAAAAAATGCAAATTAAGAATGTAAACCTGCAATCAAATGACAGCTCTTCAAACTCTGCGTTAATCTGCTGAATCAGAAATCTCCACCTGGCAAGTAGCTGATGCAATATCTTCATGATGCAGCAGAAAAATCAGCTTTTTGATTCATTTTAAAATTTTTTTTTTTTTTAAAAATTCAGGAATGTTTTATTTGTTAGAAAAAATGTAAAAGATAAAAACAAACCTGAAAAGAATCAATCCAGTGAGAATTTTTAGGATTTTAAAGCAACAAAGAAACAGCTGAGTTTATAATAGAGACGATTATTATTGGCTTTTTTACCAACACAACTTTCTGTTGCGATATCAGCAGATAAATATTTTTGGAAAGAATTGTACCAAACAGACAAACTACATGTAGAAAACTAAACCACATCTCATATTTTGTCATGTTGAGATTGAGGAGAAGTACCTGAAGAGTTTGTGTATGTTGCGTGAATGTTGTGCCATTAAAATCGCATTTAATATCAATATCTGGCTATAATATTGTTCTGCAGATAATATTGGACGTTTCTAGTTTTTCATTTAAAAAAAGTGAAATCGTTATGCTTTAATTTGAGCCTCTTTTATAATTCCTTTTAAAACAAATTATTTTATTTGGAAGTAAATTATTTCTAATTCATCAGATCTTTTCATTTCTTGCTTGATATAAAATATACTTAATAATAATAACTCCGTAAACACCAAACAAAACAACAGGATTTACTACGAAGAGCACTTTGGTAGTAGAAACAGATCCATTGATCTGTGTGTTGTTCATTCAAACACTGGCATTGAGACAAACAACGTAAACTGTTTCCATGTTTTCCCACAGCTGTTGGTGTTTATAGTTCATCTATGTTATTATTTTTAACCAACCACCCTCACAAAACAAACTCAGCTACATTTCTGGCACCAAAGTGCATCAAAAACATCTTAGCTTTATTCGGACACTTAATATGCTTACAACTAGGGTGGACAGGGTGCTTTTCTGTGACAAGACCTAAAATGTCTCTTTTTTTTCATTTTATTAAATTATTTATTGTGGTTGATTTTAGGATCATGTGTACTTATTGCTATTTTAACAGTTTGTATTTTAGGATTTTAACATTATTTTTCTTTTTCTTGTGCACCACTTTGAACACCATTTCCACTAATATGCTATATAAATAAAGTGGATTGGATAATGTTTTATTATCTTTCTTCTTTTCAGACATACAGGTGATTTCTTGCTACTTATTGATCTCTGACTGCTTCTGACTGGACATTACCAACAATTCAAGCTGTCTGATTGATGCATGAAAGTGCACAAAGTGGTTTCGCCCATTTCTGGGCGGTTTGACAGCAATCTTTTCGTGAATTGCTCAGATTTATGATAAGGAAACTATAAATAAACCGCACATTTTGCAGCTGGATTGTAAACTTCCCTGATGAAATGTCTATAGATCATCTTATGAATCAGCTATTGATCACAATGAACCCAGAGTTACACACTACTGTTCCTCAGAAAGCATTAACACACGTGCTCTGTAGCGTCAGTGGTCGAGCCCAGTTTTACTGACTTATTCTACTTTATGAGTCAAGGTGAGGCGAAAAGTACCTCAGAAAAAGTTCCAGGTGTTTGATCAGAGCTCGAAGATTCCTCTCCGGGATTTGCATCTTCCCCAGGATCTCTGGAAGCTTCACTGGAAAAGAAAAGCGAGCGCGTGACACAGAGAAGACGAGACGGCCGACAGAGGCAAGACTGGGATAGAAAAACCAACCAAAAAGCCGAAGGAGGTGCTGGGATCCGTACAGGTAGGAGGGCGGAGGAGGCTGGTCGCTCAGAGGGTAGTTGTCAGGAGTCAGCTTCCAGCTCAGAACCTGCTCGGTACAGAGACATCCACTTATAACAGATGCTACTGAGCTTCAGTAAGCAGCAGTAACACCACAAGCAGCAGTAATGATCATCACCTCATTAAGCTCGTTGTTTCTGCGGCTCTCCAGGCCGTAGAAAGGACCACTTCGCTCTTTGCTTGGTGTCAAGGGCAACGGGGAAGATGAGCCGCTGTGGACTGGAGTTTCTATGGAAGGAAGGGACAAAAGGATTATAGTCATATTGACATTGTTATTTCACAGCTGTTTATTCTTCAGCAATTTAAGAGAACGTTGGAGCAAAGAGGGGGTATGGCACCATCTACTGGGGTAAAGTGGCGACTACATGTTCAAACAGCAGGTCACTGTCAGCGTTGACTCCAAAGAAAAGGTGGAGATTTCTTAGAAACCACACAGCTGTGACTGGAGGATTGAGTGAACAGCGTTAGCTTACTTCTGTCGAGGTTGAGTAAGAACTTGGGTTGTGACGAGGCGTCGAGCGATCGCCGCTTTAGCTGCGGTGAAGCCGTAGCACTCCCTCCTCCTGTTAGACATTCATGTAAATATGAAGAGAAAAAGAAAGCAGATAAGTTCTCCAAAAGACTTGAAACACAACTAAACTGGAAGAGTTTTCAGTGTTTTGCAGCTGAATGTTGTGTAATGTCTGATCTTACAGGAGCATTTTCAACCGATCCCTTCCAACATGTAGTTTTAACCAAATCATCCAGTTGAACCAGGGGGGTCAAACTCCAGTCCTGGAGGGCCGGTATCTGGCAGGTTTTTGTTGTTTCCCCTCCACCAACACAGCTGATTCAAATCAAATGGATCCAGCAGCTTCTTGTCAACCAATTTTTGAGTTCCAGTCAGGTGGGTCGGAGCGTGGAGACAACAAAAAGCTGCAGGATAGCGGCCGTCCAGGACTGGAGTTGGACACCCCTGAGTTAGAGACTCATCACATCACCAGCTTTTCATCTGGCAAACACAAAATAAACACTTCCACACCAAGGCACTTCTCTGACAAGTCCACCAGAGTTCATAACCTTCCGACTGTGAAGCACATCCTCATGTCTGTGGTTACTTTACCTTTTGGGTTGGCAATGTGGTTAGAACTGGGCGATACAACCAAAACTTCATATCCTGATTAAGTTCATTTTATATCCCCATATCGATATACATGACCATCAGTTATGTGTCAGATGTTGCTAGGCAACGGCAGCAGTGATCTCCTTCCATCTGGAGGAACTATGGCCGTATGACGTTCCACAGGTAAATACCTGCTGCAGCGTTTGGTTTGGAGTTTATTACGAGCTTTCGGCTCCACTTGACGCAGCTTTTGCTGGTTGACTCTATTCTTTATTCTGTATTCTTTATCCTGATTCTTGGCAGGTGATAAAATGAGTTGTGTCAGAGTCCGTTGTTGGGACTGTGAGTTAGTCTGTTGTCGGTTCCACATCAGTCTTTTTATATCCAAACCGCATCCATGAGACAGAAATTTCCCCTCTTTTAGGAACAAGCTCATCAGTTTGGGTTGGCTGCTCATCTATTAGTGAATTATCCTCTGAAACACGTCTGCTACCGTCTTCCTCCGTGTTTGTTTGTATATTGCAGCGTGCCGTAAAGTGCATCTTGATGTAAAATTCTGCAGTAAAGCACCTAACTGTGGCGTAAACGATGGAGCCTCATATGAAACGATGGAGATTTTCTATCGTCCAGGTGATAGAGACGTCAGCCCTAAGTGTAATCATCTGTAACTACTTACACGTATTGATCTTTTAATACCCTTTATGTGTGTACTTTCTGCTGTATCTGTATACAGATACGTTCTTACAGTAAAATGAAACTGTAGCTCTAAAACAGTGCTTCTCAAACCTGTGGAATAATTCAGCCCAGGCTCTCCAAAACCAGGGGTCCATCTCAATTTACATTTTAGTTTAAGGTCCACAGACAGTACAGACTGGTCTCAGGTGAGCTGGACCAGTTAAACAACGGCACAATTACCTTTTAATGAGTTCAAAACATATTTAGCCCAAAAAGATACATAATTACAGAAGCGTAGAGCTGTCATCCCCATAAAAAAGTTTGGACCTTATCACATTACGTGATAGTTTTATTGTAAAAACGAGAAACGCATCATGCTATAACGTGATAAGGCCCAAATTTATATTCATGAGGATGACAGCTCGATGCTTCCGTACATAATAAAGATGTTTATATATATAAATAATTATCCTTCACAAAAACATTAACAGCCTGAAACTTCGAGTAAAGTCAAGTGAAATTTCAGTTTTATTTTGCTTCAGTTGTGCATTTACACTACTGTATCTGCATTTCGCGTATTTACCGTTAACCTTACTATTGGGCCGAAAACAGGAAATGATGTCATTCTGATAAGTCCGATATGATGACAAGTTACTCTGATATTTCTGTCAGCTCCATAGTGCTCTGCTCGCACTAAGAGACCTGAAAGTAACGCTGGTATAAAAATAACGTAGCGTTAAGAATGTAGCAAAACTCCCTCGTGTTGGAAAACAACTTAAACTCAGCAGTTTTTAATTATTAAGCTTTAAGTAACCAGAAAACTGACTGAGTTACTGACCTAAATGGACATCTAGTACAGTTTTTAATTATAGAAACCCGAACTTAAAAAGCCAAAAAAACGACGAATTTCCGTCACACCTGACCGCAGCGTCGTGCAGCGCAGACGGCTTACGTTTAACATCAGAACAAATTGGCGCCAATAGAGTGGGACATCTTCAAAATTTCCGAAGAACACAGTTACTTACCAAGTTCCACGAGGGGAAAGTAGCACAAGCTTCAATATGTCAAACCTGATCCGTCACCTGAATCGTAACCATCGCTTTGACTGAGTTTTTAAAAGCTTACGAAGACGCCCGCGCTGCTAAAGACGCTAATAACTTAAAGCAAAGAAGTCACCGGGACTTGCTGACATCCGCGAGATTTTTGACAAATCCAAGAAATTCGCCAGACATGATCCACAGGCTGAGGCTAATGAAGATTTACCGTACTTTCCGGACTATACGTCGCAATTTTTCATAGGTGAGCCGTTCCTGCGACATATACTCCGGAACGATTTATGGTTCTAGGTATGTACACTAATGCATCTCTACCTGAGATTTCTGATTTTGGCCCTTATGCACAGAAATTATCTGACCTTTTTTACAATCTTCTGTTACGTTAACGTCTAAAAACAACTTTCTTCATAATTTTGTATTAATAAATATTTTTAGAGAAACTACTGATGATTGTTTGGGTAAATGTGATGAACAACCCATCTATGCTTTGAAAGATGAAAAGTTTGGTGGTTGTACTTTTTATACCCAACCTTGGCATCCTCACCCATTTATTGATCACCTGATTGTAGAATCTGTGATTTGTATATTCCTTAAATTCATCTTTCTTTTCATATCTCAGTCTCTTTGTGTGTTGCAGACTTGTTTACATCTTCCTTACACAATGCGACGCTTTAAACTTTAATTCAAATAATGATGACAGATTTAAACTTGACGGATTTTAGGAAATATTGACGATCCAAAACTATAATAAATGTTTTGATAAACTGTTTTAAAAGAGTCTGCTCACCTCCGCTGCTTCCCTCTGCAGGACGATCCCCTCCTGATGTGTTCCTGGTGGAGCGCCTGAGTGACTGGGACTGGTATGAGATGCAGTCCATGTCCGGGTGGCGCCGGCGCTTTGGAGTTGGGGCTACAGCGGTGGGCGTGGTGGCAGACGTGTCGCTGAGTGCCGGCTGGCTGTCTGTGGACTGAGGAGTAGGGGGATTGTGCGCCGGTGGGCTCGGGCTGCGCTCTTGTTGAGTACTGTGGGGGAAAAAAACAGAACTTTAATGGATGATCACAGATCTTATCACATGACGACGTCTATCAGAGCGAACGTACTTGCTGGAGCATGGCGAGCCTTCGTTCATGGCGAGGAAGAGCCTGGAGGAGCTGACCTTTTTGAACTGAGCTTGCTCGCAGGGGTAGAGGAGGATCATGGGTAAGGTGAAGTCAAACGTGATCCTCAGGCCGTCCACCATTTCCTTACAGAGCTCCTCGCTACCAAACAAACACAAGGAAGCTACTGAACACAAAGTACAAAGGGAAGATGGGAAATCTTTTAAACAGTTTACAGCTGTGGTTGTTGACCTTTATAATAAACGTTGCTGTTTGTGACACCCTAACTTTATTCACAATGTTGGAAATATTTACATTATATATAAAGAGAGGAAATCGGAGCCTAGTTTGGGGGTCCGATACTTCTGAATTTGCCTTTAAACAACCAGTGATGGGAGTAATGGTGTGAACATAATCAGCACTGACAGTTCCTTTGTTCCAGTAACTGGTCATCTAAATAATTACCCTTGAAACGCGGTTACCGTTACTGGAAGCATTGAATGAGTATAGAGATGGGTGGAGCCTCCATGACGGAGCTAACCGGCTAACGGAGGTAAGCGGGCTAAAGCTAAGTCACGTTGTTAACCGGCTAAAAACCGCGGTTGTTCTACGTTCTTCTGACTTGAAGCGGGAGATCAGGTACCTGTCAATCAAAAGGACACACCCCTAAATATGCCGAACTTCGAGATTAAATTACTTTTAAACGGGCGAGTTAGAAAAAAATTCACTCCCCCCACAGTTGTCATGAAGGTAAACCTGACCTATTAAACCTAACATGGATTTTTGTACCAGGCTGTAAACATGTTTATTTCTGCTGTAAACATGTTTATTTTAAACAGCAAAACAAATAAGATAATTTATTCCATATTACATCAGTCATAAAGTAATATTTAGTTGAACAATCCTTTAAAGTTTCCGCTCCAGTCAGGTGTTTTCTGTTCCTCTCAGTCAGACTTCTGCACCTGTTGACAGGTATTTTGTCCCACTGTTCAACAGAAAAGTCTCTAATTTGTCCAGGACCAATTAGCTTGTTTTTTCTTTAACTCAGTTAAATGAAAAAAACAGTGTCTTATATTACTAAATTATATTTTTAGTACTTGTTCCTTTTTTAAGTCTCCAGTTATGTTGTAAATTCAGCCTTTTCTTAATGAAAGCGGATGAATGTAGCTTTAGAAAAGCTCTCCGTTTCTGCCGGATCTGCTTTGTTTTTCAGGGAAAGTTAAACAAAGCAGCAGCTTCCTTGCTTAGAAGTGGTTAGAAGGTTTTGAGTACATTTGCTTACTTTGTTCAGATTTTTCTCAGGTAGCCCATCACAGTTTTGGTTGGAGCTATTTTGGAGCGTTCTAGCATTCTTTGTGTTTCTCTTGGGTTTGTGTGCATCCATTTTGGGCGGATGCTGACACCGGGGTGGGTGGGTTGTTGTTTATTGTACTTGTTGAATGTGTGTGATTTTTGTTTTTTGTATATTCTTTTAATTCAGTGTTTCCTTTCTGCTGCAGTGCTGTCGGTCCATTCATTATATGTTAATATGACTTATTATTCCATTTATAAATGACTCAACCCAGAAAAAACTTCAGTCCTGGTGGTGGTGAGCTCAAGTTTGTTTCCTGGAATTGTAAAGGCCTTAATTCTCCAGTGAAGCGCACTAAAGTCTTGAATCATCTTCGTCATTTGGAGGCTCAGGTAATTTTTTTGCAAGAAACTCACTTTAAACCCACAACACATCCACAAATAAGATGTAGATGGATTGGCCAAACGTTTTATTCTTCATTTCACAAAAAATCTAGAGGGGTTGCGATCTTAATAAACAAATCCATTCCGTTTGCTTGTTCCTCAGTGGTATCTGATCCAAACGGTCGATATTTAATTGTGTCTGGCACTTTATATGGCACCCAGTTGCTTTTGGTTAATGTGTATGCTCCCAACTGGGATGATGCACAATTTTTTAAACATGTTTTCTCAAACATTCCTGACATGTCCTTTCACTTTCTTATAATGGGAGGGGACTTTAATTGTTGGTTAAGCCCACATCTTGACCGTTCCTCAACTAAATCTGCAGGAATTTCTAACTCTGCTCAAGTAATCAAAACCTTTATGGGTGAATTTTCTGTTTCAGACCCTTGGCGTTTCTTTAATCCTACCGGTAAAGCATATTCGTTTTTTTCCTCTGTTCATCATACATTTACTCGGATAGATTACTTCTTATTAGATAGTCGGCTTCTCTCTAATGTTGACCCTGACTCGTGCTCATATGAACCTATTGTTATCTCTGACCATTCTCCTGTTACCGTCAGTATTAGGTTTAGTGGTAATACTCAATTGCGGTCTCCTTGGCGTTTTAATACTAGCTTGCTGTCAGATGACAATTTTAACAGTTACATTTCTGAACAAATTGATCTGTTTTTAAGTTTTAATAAAACACCTGATACTTCAGCTTCTGTCTTATGGGAGACACTTAAAGCATATATTAGGGGGCAGGTGATTTCTTACTTGAGCCATGAGAGGAGTAAAAAGAAAGAAAAAATTGCTAGTCTTACTGAACAAATTGCTCAATTGGATGCTACTTATGCAAACACTCCCTCTTCTGATATTTACAAACAGCGACTTATAGCACAGTCTGAATTTAATACGTTAGTCGCAGATCATGCCGTTAAATTACTACATAAAACTAGTAGTGTATTTTTTGAACAGGGCGACAAAGCAGGTAGGCTTTTGGCTCACCGTTTACGTCAAAACATTTCCTCACATCAAATAGCTAAACTTAATACTTCCTCAGGTGCCACAGTAGACCCACTAAAAATTAATGAGGAATTTAAAAACTATTATGAAACTTTATACACCTCAGAAACCAATGTTGATGGCTTAGAATATGAAAACTTTTTTTCTGCTTTGGAAATCCCTCAGGTGGCTTCGGATACATCAGAAGAATTAGAGAAACCAATTACTAATGCAGAATTATCTAGAGCTGTTAAGTTAATGCCTACTGGTAAATGTCCAGGCCCGGACGGATTTCCAGTGGAATTTTATAAATGTTTTTTGGGGAAACTAGCTCCACTTCTAATAGACATGTATAACGAATCATTCGTCGTTTCAAAATTACCTCCTACACTTAATCAGGCCTCAATTTCTTTACTTTTGAAAAAAGACAAGGATCTTTTAAATTGTTCTTCTTATCGGCCAATTAGTTTATTAAATGTAGATTTTAAATTGTTGTCAAAGATGCTTGCAGTTCGATTAGAATCAGTACTACCTCATAATTTCTCCTGATCAAACAGGGTTTATAAAAAATAGACACTCCTTTTTTAACCTGAGGCGTCTGTTCAATACTATTTACAATCTTCCAACATCTACTCTTCCCCAGGCGGTCATATCCATGGATGCCGAAAAGGCCTTTGACAGGGTAGAGTGGGGATATTTATTTTACACTTTACAAAAATTTGGGTTTGGGGTAAATTTTATTTCTTGGGTGAAACTTTTATATTCGTCCCCTTCGGCTTCAGTTAGAACCAATAATAATCAGTCTTTATACTTCCCTTTGCATCGTTCAACACGTCAAGGCTGTCCTCTCAGTCCCCTGTTATTCGCTTTAGCTATCGAACCTCTGTCTGTTGCTCTCCGTAGTAATCCTTTGATCAAAGGCATTGTCAGTTGTGGTCAGGAGCAAAAAGTGTCGCTGTATGCAGATGACCTTCTTCTTTATGTCACAGACTTCTCTGGGTCAATTCCTGCTGTGCTCTCGCTTCTTGACTCATTTGGAGCTATATCTGGTTACAAACTAAATTTAAATAAAAGTGAATTACTTCCTCTTAATAAGGCCGCTTGTGAATACCCGACACACACTTTGTCTTTTAAGATTGTTTCCAGTCAATTTAAATATCTTGGAGTACAGGTAACCAAAAACCATGAGGAGCTTTTTAGCGCAAATTTTACTCCTCTCTTGGCTCAGACCCAAAAAGACTTAGATCGTTGGTCAGTGTTGACTTTATCATTAGCTGCCCGTATTAATAGCATTAAAATGAACATACTTCCCAGATTTCTATATCTTTTTCACTCACTCCCAGTTTTTCTTCCACAATCATTCTTTCAAAAACTCGATTCTATTATTTTAGACTTTATTTGGAACAAGAAAACTCCAAGATTGCGTAAACAATTCTTACAGAACCCAAAGAAATTGGGAGGGATGGCTCTGCCAAATTTCCGATTTTATTACTGGGCCGCTACTATTAAAATCATACAGTTTTGGTTACACTCGCATTCACAACTGTCTACTCCTGTTTGGTTAAAGATGGAAGGTGCCTCTTGTAGAGCTACTTCTCTTTCTGCTCTCGTTCATGCTCATGTCAAACTTTCCGTTAAAGAATATACTAATAATATTATTGTAAAAACAGGCCTGAAAATTTGGAACCAGTTTCGCCGCAGTTTTGGTCTTATAACATATTCAACTTTAGCCCCAATACTATCAAACCATGTCTTTGCTCCATCTTTAATGGATAGGGCTTTTAATATCTGGTGGTCTAAGGGCATTAAGACATTTAAGGACCTTTATATCGACAATACATTTGCCTCTTTTGCACAATTGTTAGAGAAGTTCTCAATTCCTAAATCTCACTTTTACAGGTATTTACAATTACGTAGTTTTGTAGTTGAAAAATTTCCCTCCTTTCCTGCTCCTCCTCCTGACTCGCCTCTAGATATATTCTTTGAACCAGCCCCTGCACTGAAAGGCATGATTTCATATTTATATGCTCAGATTCACTCACTAAGAATGGCATCTTTGACCTCTATTAAGGCTCTTTGGGAAAATGATTTGGAGGTTGAGTTGGGTGAGGATATGTGGAAGGAAGTTCTGGATAAAGTCCACCGCTCTTCAATTTGTGCCAAACATGGCCTTATACAGTGCAAAATTTTACATCGAACCCATTTGACGAAGGTCAGGATTTCAAAAATGTATCCAAATGTAGATCCCACCTGCGATCGGTGTCATCAGGCAGATACATCTCTTATTCATATGTTCTGGACATGCCCAACATTACTTACTTTTTGGTCCAAAATTTTCGACACTATAGAGTGAGGTTACTGGAGAAGTTATTGTGCCAAACCCTATTATTGCTTTGTTTGGTGCGACTTTAAATGTCTTGAGGAAAAAGATCTTTTATTGCTTTTGTGAGTTTGTTAGCTAGACGATTGATTCTTTTAGAATGGAAATCAGCCTCTCCGCCATCTCATGCTCATTGGATTAGGGATGTACTGTACTTTGCTAATTTGGAAAAAATTCGATATATGCTAAGATCTTCACAACAGCAATTTTTTAATATATGGAACCCTTTTTTTGAATATGCTCGGAAGCTGGACTCCCCTCTAAACTCGGACTGAGTTTTGTATTAACAAAGCTAATTCTAACATTATTTATTACCGCTTCACCAGCAGCTTGTATTTTTCCTTTTTTATTTTAATTTCGATTTTTTTTTTTTTTAATTCTGTTATTTTTTTGTGTGATAGCCCTTTGGTGTTTATATATCTTGTATATTTTTGTCCTCAGTTTGTGTATGATGGTGTTTGTTTTGTTTGTTTTATTTGTGTTTATAATGTTTAAAATGCTTAATAAAGAAACTGATGGAAGAAAAAAAAAAGAAGTGGTTAAAGGTAGAAACTTGTGCACGGTGCCGACAGTTTGGGACCTTTCTGTGCATCAGACGAACCTCTTCTCTGGAGGAACCGGCTGCGGACTGCTGTTCTGCGTGGCGCTCTGCTGACGTCTGTACCTCTCATTGGCCATGAAGGCTTTATTGATCGCAAAGTGCTTGACGTAGGACTCCAGGATGTGCACCACATTTGTCTGACAGGGAACCATGACCAGCTGCAGGAGGGAAAAAGGAAAGGAAAAATGTAAAAACAATGAATTCTGTTTGATCCAACATGAACCCAGCTGTCAGATTTGACCTTTTTCCTCTTGTTGATGTAGAAGCAGTCATCTTCCAGCTTCTTCTTCAGAACATCGGGGATGCTGATGTCCACGTGAATGATCTTCTCCTCGCATTCCCTCTTCACCGTAACATCCGGTTCGACCCTCTGAAACGAAACAAAAGCTGTGACTTCGACTGAGGCTGGTGTGGAAGCAAAGCGGAGGGAATCTCTCCCACCATCTTGTTGATGTCCTCAGAGAAGGCGCTGTCCCCGCTGTTGGAAGATTCAGGGTCGGAGTTGTCCCCGTCGCTGCTCTCTGAAGTGGAAATCAAGCCTGAAGACAAAAAGCAGGACGGCTCAGTTTGCCTGCAGGAGGAAAGGGAAGGGGAGGAGATAGGAGAGATGTCTCACACGCGTCATCGCTGTCGTCCTCCTTCGGGAGAGTCTTCAGAGAGGATTTAGAACCAGAGTGACGACGTCGCCTCTTCGTCCATCCTTTTCTCTTCCTGTCGCCGAGAAAGGAAACAAAGTTACGAGGCCTTTCTGCAGGCAGAACCAGGTCTGCTGTGTGAGAGCAGCAGCTTCAATAAAAGTTTTAAAACGACTAACATGAACTTTTTCTTCTCATTTATTCATAAATAACCCGGGTGGCCCCCATGGTGATGGCCTGGGTGGTCGTGGTTGGGGGTAGCCCTTTGTGTAGAGGCTCCCTGAGAATATCGTTTCCTTATCTGGTGCACATCTGGTACAAATGTACCCGGCCATTCATCTTCTTTTAACTGTTACAGGACTAATAGGGCATGGGTGAGGGTGGTTGTGGGTGGGTGAAAGGGGACTATGGGTGTGTGTGTGTGTTTTATCTATTTTAATGTAAATTGTTTTATTATGTAAAGCACTTTGTATTGTTTTTAAGCACGAAAAGTGCTGTATAAATAAAGTTTGATTTGATTTGATAAACCACTGATTCCAGATGTTGTATCCCAGCATGCAGGAGGTGCACTCCAGGCGGGTCGCCACAGTCAACATTAAAGGCGAGAAAATCAAATTGAAAAATCGAAAAAAAAAATTTGCTTCACAATTTTAAAAGTGATTTTTTTTTTTTTAAATCGATTTTTTCCCCCAAATAAATAAAAATGTCAATTTTATATTTTTTATTGATCTTTTTACTTGTCATCTTTGGCATTATATCAGCACAATGATGATCTGGTGACTGTATGGACGCTGTGACGATATGCTTTTGCCCTAATTCGATTTGATTCCAATTTTTTGGGAGCAGATTCGATTTAAATTGCGATTCTTCGATGTTGATGATTTTTGTAAATTAATAAACAAAATAAAAATTTTTCATTTTTCTTGATTTCAATTAGGAAAAAACAACGCAGACCATCATTCTGCTGCGTTAATGCCCAAGAAGACAAGTTAAAAGATCAATAAAAACAATATAAATGACAAAAATTTTAAAATGGACTATTTTTATTTTTAAAAAAATAATTTTTCTAACAAAAAAAAAAAAAAAAAAAAAAAAAAAATCGATTTTAAAATTGTGAAGCAAAACAAATCCCAATTTTTGATTTTTTTTAATTTGATTTTCCCACCCCTAGTATGGACTGTGTATTACAGGATATGTATGAATTGGCTTGAAAGGATTCTTGTATGTAAAGTGTCCTGTGACAACGTTGTTGTGAAGTGGCGCAAAACAAATAAAGTTGAATTAAATTGTTGGTTTTTTTTCTAATTAAAATCAAGAAAAATTGTGAGCAAAAAAAGTTTTATACATTTTTTCTTTTCTTTCTACAAAAAAATCTGAAATATCAAAGAATTGTGAGAATCGCAATTTAAATCGAATCGGCTTAAAAATACAAACAAAACAAAAAAAAAAAAAACAGAATTAAAACAGAACAAAAGTGAATCAGGACAGCCCTGGTAAACATAGAAAGAAAAATAACTAATTATGTTTACAGTTAGGTCTGCTCGATTATGGCAAAAATAATCATGATTATTTTGACTGAAATTAAGATCTTGATTATTTAACATCCAGTATTTTTAAGAACATGAATATAGTTAACATTAAACCGTGGCTTTTAAATAATGTCTGTAGGAGTCGACAAATTTTAGAAAACAAACAAATAACATGAAGCTTTGTCTTGACAAATACTGATGTAAACTGAATAAATATAATATAAGACAAGACTGAGTGTCGTGGTGTTCTTGACTGGATTTCGGGCATTATAACCGTCTAATGCGCGATTTTGAGTTGTTTAATTCGCTTTTACCACACAGTAAAGATTTTATAACAAATTTGTATTTCTTTTCTACAACATTTGCTGAAGTATAGGAACTATTTTACGTTGGCCTCGATGTACGGTTTATACCAAACAACCGCTGTCAGGCTGCAGCGCGTTTCTCTCATTCACCTGTTAAAAGACAGCCGATCAGAACCAGCTGGTTAACGCGTTGCTATGGTAACGCCCCGTAACGGAGGGATATTACAGCGTTTAACTGGCCGAACTATGTATAGGAAAATAATGCAGCCTGTTCCCACTGACAATGGTATAAACTATGTTTAGGTGAACTTCCACAACCTACTGCAGTTATTCTACATTGACCTGCAGCCGGAGCCGACTGAGACTGGCCGCCTGGGAGTGCTTTAGGACGGGAGAGGCTCCCGCTCCTTCCTTACAGTAACTGCAGAACAATATGTGCCTTCAAGTCAGTCGCCAAAACACCAGAAAAGTCTCCAATAACTCCAGTAAAAGCTGCTAGATTTGTCGCTTTTAACAAAAAAAGTCTCCAGATTTAGCGAGAAAGTCTCCAAGTTGGCAACAGTGTCTGAATGAAAGCAAAGCGGCTGTGGGAGGAGTTTACAGCACAGCGCTGCAACGCCAGAGACGCTCGATTAGCAGCTGAAGACAGCAGGAGAGGAAACTGCAGAGAGAAAAATAATCACACCCTTTTATTATTATCATCGTTGAAAACCCAGATCGTACTGAGATTAAAATCCGATTAATCGCCCAGAACGAGTTCACACCAACCAAACCATGCATGTCTGAGAGGTGGAAGGAAGCCGGAGCACCAAGCAAAAACGCTCCTATTAGAAGCTAACCACGTTACAACCATTCAGCCTCTTCTTTGGTTTAGTTTTCTCCACCACTCATTCCAGTTTGGGGTTCGTGGTAGCTGGAGCCCATCCCAGCAACTAGCAGACAGGAGGCAGGGTGGACACAGGACAGTATTTCCATTCCTCTCAAACTTACATGCGCCCAAGAGCTTTGCGAGCCAGTTTACGTTGCAGTTTACGGTTTTCTTCAGTGTCCCTTAGGACATGATCTTCTGCAGCCCAGCGATCCCAGCTGTACCAAAAATATACAGAGAAACACTCAAAGCTTCAGAAAAAGACAAAACAACAGTTTTCTGTAATCTATGAAGACAAATTGGCAAAAAGTTATAGAATATATAAGCACTGTAAAGTCTGTGCAACTGCGATGGTTTTTGGTGAAATAAACAAATCCAGGAATGCTTGTTTTGACCTAAAAGATATCAGGAGAGTTTGGGAATAACATTATTCTGCATGGATATCTGGGTATTTCCATTTGGACACCATAAAGCCGGCGTTCTCTTTGCTTTAAATAACTATAAATCAGTGCAAATTATTATTATTTTACCTCCTGCTCCAACCATTGAAGTGAATCAGGTACTTTGGGATTCGTCTTCCATGTTCATCTGTACCTATCAAGACATCAAGGACCTGCAATGTAAACAACAGAGAGTAAAGTCAGTGGCGAGGACTGGAAATAGACATTTTTAACAGTTTTAATCATAGTTTTTAATACAGTTTCATCTAAACTTTTAATGCAAAATGAAACTTCAAACAACTGAACATGAACACACAACTTGACAGTACTAGCACAATTATTTCTAACATGTAAAGATGCTAAATGTCAATGTATTCAACTCTAACTTGTTTGCAAACACATGATTCCTTTCAGATGCAGAATAAAAGTCTTTAACATTTAACACTTAAAGTCAGGCTAATGAATGCTAATGAATGAGCTAGCACCCTTCAAATGCTGCCCTGCTCATAAGAAAGAACATCTAGATAAGTTATGGTTGATGCAAACAAAGGAAGAACCTTTAACACATCAGGAAAAGCATTTTAAACTCACAGGAAAAGCATTTTTTAGACAGCTTGTTAGCTTAGCTTAGCTAAACATGTGTTTTTAATCAGCTCCTTTAGCTTATAGCGTTAGCTTCCTAGTTAGTCGCCTCGTAAAACCTGTGTGCTATAAGCTTAGCCTTTCTCAGAAGTGTTAGATATTAATTTATTTATTTACAAAATGATATAGTGTCTCCACAGCTAGCGAACAAAGGCTGCAAACTAGCGGCAACAGATGACGCTGCGCCTGTTTGCGGCGATCATGTTGGGGTTGGTTTGTTTTGCTTACCAGGGCTTTGCACGACAGGCGGTGACATCAAATCAAGCCGCCTCTTAAATGTTTTCCCTGCTTCAAAAATCTGTTTGTTTTTTTCTTTGACAGTATAATTCAATGAGTTAGTCGGTGTGTCTTTTTTAAATCCACAAAAAAATTAGATTTTTGGATATAGCCGACCCATTTTTCTTAAAACATCTCAGTTACGTGAACTCTTTAGGAATGACGGTTTTCAGCGACAAACATCAAATCGAACGTACCCGGAAAACAAGGCAAGCGTTTATTTATTTTTTTCCTCATCTTGAGACAAAAATGGTCTTCCAGGACAACATATCGTATGGAAACAACCCCATTTTCTCGGATAAATTACAAAAAACAACAACAAAGAGTTATATTTTCCAGTTTAAAACATTACCTTAGCGTCATACAACACTTTAGCCTTAGTAGGGTCGGGTTCAAAGCACAGGACTCGTTCTCCTTTGTGAAACTGATATTTAATTCCCCGCGAATTCATTTGTTCATGACGACCCGTGGGAGAGAAAGCATCGATCTGAACCTTAAAATCCCTTAACCCTTTCCTTTCCCGCGTGGGGTCCTCCCACCAAACCATGCTATGAAGAGATGGCGCTGTTGCGGGATAGCGGCAAACGTCTCTGCCGTTGCATTCACTTACCGCTCGGATTTCCTGCTTTCTTAGGAAGTTCTGGTTGCGGGAATTCACTTTTCTATTGTAGAGAGTGGAACTTATGCTCAACTGAAACTTAAATGGTTAATGAACAGACCTGCTTATGATAAAAAACCAAATACATACATACATACATAAAAAGCACGTTTATTAGTGTTTATGAAGTAGAAAGTTAAGCTTACCCACATGTCATATAAACCTGAAGGCATCAGTAAAAGCGCAATAAGGGAAGTTGAAATGACCTTTGACGGATGCCGTAATAGTAACGCAATTTCAAACACCGGTCAATAGATGTCAGAATAATCACACAGTTAAAATTAAAACGTTTTAAAGGCTCGACTGTTTATATGAGGTTCGTTTAGTTAAATTTGTTGACATTTAATTAAAAACAAACATTATCACGTGATAGTACTGTCACGTGCAGGGCCGGATTAAAAGTGAACAGGGCCGTGGGCCCAGCGTGGTCCAGGGGCCCCCTTCCCCACCACAACCTTTTAAAAATTGTGAATTTC
Source organism: Telmatherina bonti (assembly GCF_933228915.1). Classification (NCBI taxonomy): domain Eukaryota; kingdom Metazoa; phylum Chordata; class Actinopteri; order Atheriniformes; family Telmatherinidae; genus Telmatherina; species Telmatherina bonti. The sequence goes on along the minus strand of NC_136633.1, from coordinate 26,484,863 downwards.
TATCATCTCTCAGCCAATGGTACCAATAGCAAGATACTAGACCAGAGCTACTCAATTAGATAATCAGGTGGGCCGGATTTTCAAATAAAAAAATTATCAGAGCCAGTAAATAAAGTAACGCAAAATAAATCAGCAAAAATACATTAATTTTTTTTTTTTTTTTTTTTTAAAAGAGACACATTTACATTTTGAAAAATAAGTAGTTTTATTAATTTTTCTATTTTAAATTCAGTCCCACATGACAAGGCTAAATACACAAAATAAAATAATGAAAATTCCAGTCAGAAACTATATTTCTCCAAACATTTAACATAAAAAGGTCATATCAAACCAACTTCTTGATGTGGTGCCTCCTCATGTTATAATCTTTAAACACCGCCACACACTCATTGCATATTAAACACATCTGTTTGGTGCTCGAATGTGACGGAAAAATAAAGAAAAACTTATCAGTCCAGATGGGATAAAATCTGCGTTTTTTTGTTGTCAATTTAGTGTTTTGGGACAGAGAGCGACATGCTTGCTAGCGCTACTCTTACAACTTCAAAACACAACAACACGGCTGGGGTTGATGTTGCTAGGCAACCAAGTGTTGCATTCATGGTCTGCGCAATGGTAGGATTGTAGTTTACTTAATCAGCGTAGAAATGACTGACGGTTCTTGATTAATATCTTTATTCTTTACATAAGTTGGACCATATAGAAGTTGGTTCTGGGCCGCCATTTGAAGAGGTCAGCACTAGACACTGTGGTGTAACCATCTGGCTTTTATGTACAGTACGTTTCATGTCCAAACTGCTGGTGTTTGCCCAACTTGGGCCTCAAGTGGGCCTGTGCCCATAATGTCCATTGGATAATCCGGCCTTGGTCAAGTGTACTTGACATTAATGGAGTATCCCTGTATGGACCACATTGCCCATTTATATACTTTATGGCTTTAACTGATTTAAAAAAAAAAGCCTTTTACCTTCCCCCTTAAAAAAAAAAAAAGTCCGTCTGTATTTATCGCTGGATCTCTAATATAAAAGTAACAGCTCCAACTCCACATGTTTGTACTTTTCTATCTCCAAATTAATAACCGGAGGATCATGTATACCGTTGCTCAGAGGCACAAAAACATGTCATCTTTGGTATTCTCAACTGTGGGAAAGTCCCTTTTCCTTGAGGCAAAGTACACTGAAAGAAAATTCATCATGTCTGTACTGTCCAATCTCCCTCTATTGGAACAATATGGTGACAGCGTGAGGATGCAGTCACAGCAGGAGCGTAAAAAGTCTGCAGTCAGACATACATTGCTGATAGGTAAAATAAATAAAAATCAAATGGATGTAAAGCATCATGTACATTTGTAGACATATTCCTCTTATGTTTAGTCTCTTAAAAGGGATCAGATTTGTGTGCATGAGTAAAAAGCTGGATATATGGTCGATTGTTCTACAGACACAATTAGACAATAGCTTGCAAGCCGTTTACGAGTCCAGGTGTGGGCCTTCGAGGGATTTCTTTTATTCTTGGCCTTGCAACCTTTTTATTTAGGCTTGAACAATGAAATGCCCACTGATCCCCAACAGGAAACCACATCTCAAGCTGAATGCCGAATCGAGACTCATTTTGCTTAAAATGGTTTTCAGCGCTGCCGCTGCTCTACTATTGTCTACCAAATATGGACAGCGCGAACAAAACCCTGAACATGACTGTCTAAAGTGGAGCTCTGCTGATTTACTCTCCTTACATTTGACCCTGAATGGATCTTGTGTGATGTGACAGTCATATCAAATGACTTTTTGCATGAAACATTTCCCTAATCATTCTTTTCAAATGGGACCATTTTCAACCCAACTGTTGCTTCTGGCTTTTCCCCAGATTACAAAGCAGCATGGGCATTGCTAGGGGCATAAACTCCTCAAGTGCGAAGCACAATGTTTACTTATGTTGTGGCTTCTGTGTTCCACTCTCATGCCCTCCCCCCTCCTTCGACTGTTTTTAGAAGGGTCAAATCTATCTGGGTTGTTATCAGTGTTGTGTCACATTGTGTTGTTTGTCTGCAGCGTGGCTTCATAAACTGCTTTATCAGCCAGCTGGCACCCTCGTCTCCTGCTGTCTCCTTTCATTTTCCCCCCATACTTTTACATGCTTCTGCTTTGTCTCCTCTGGCTAACACACACTCTCTCCAACTGCTGTACTCCTTGACTGCGCGAGCATCTGTGTAAACTAATGTCTGGCACACAGCCTTGCAGACAGGTGTATAAAGTAAAAGTAAGAGCGATTAATCCTACGGCTCACTTATAGTTTGGTTAATAATAGCGCACGGCGGGGAGCACCGATTGGCCGCTCGCAGACAGACAGGTGGATTAATGGGAGAGGAGGATTAATATTACTATTTTCATCCAGAGCTAAATCATTCCCGTCTCTGTGCATGACCTACTGCCAGTCTGATTATTACATCTGTCCTTGGCTAATAAGCCTTATAAAAATGTTATTAGCTGCAGAAATCTAAAGCATTTTGAGGAGGAAAATGATTTAATATGGTGGCCCTGAAGTTAAAGACACAACAGAGGAAACACTTTATAAAAACAGAGAAGAAAAGCATTTAGCTACTAAAAAATGTCGCTACAGTAGTTTTGGCTTTGGTCTAAAACACCTTAGAAGATAGTTTAAAGTAAAAAACACCACCTAGAGGGATCAAATCTGCACTTTTCCTGCAAAGTTTTCAATTATGCAGAAGCTTTTTTTTTTTGTTAGTTGAAACACAAAAAAGTAAAGATTTGACATGTAATGTTGCAGGTTTTAATTCAATCTGTCTGTAGTGTGTGTTTACAAAGGAAAACCAGGGTGGGCACGGCAGCGTTGACCTCTGAAATCCAATTGGACACCCTGGGTGACCTATCCAGTGTGATTGACAGGTTACTGGGGGAGGAAGAAAGAAGCGTCTTTCCAGGCATGGATCCCAAGCATCCTTATGCCAATCTGAAGTCAAATTTATAGGGTTTTCTATAGACCGTATGTAAAAGATGGACGGAGCCTCCAGCGGTTAAAAGTGAAGACTATATGGAAGTGCATAAAACTGCAGTTCCCCCTTCATCCACTAGGGGCTGCAAAACAGAGCGAATCCCCATAGACTCCCATGTTAAAAAGACCAACTTCACAGCAGAAATAAACGTGTTTACAGCAGAAATAAACATGTTTACAGCCTGGTTCAAAAATCCATTTTCGGTTTAATAGGTCAGATTTACCTTCATGACAACTGTGGGGGGAGTAAAAAATTTTTCTAACTCGTCCGTTTAAAAGAAATTTAATCTCGAAGTTCGGCATATTTAGGGGCGTGTCATTTTGATTGACAGGTACTGATCTTCGGATTCAAGTCAGAAGAACGTAGAACAACCGCGGTTTTTAGCCGGTTAACAACGTGACTTAGCTTTAGCCCGCTTACCTCCGTTAGCTGGTTAGCTCCTGTTATCTCCGGGTTAGCTCGGTTAGCTCTTAGCTACAGAAAGCTCGGAGTTCGCTCGATGTCAATCATCCATCATGACGCTCACAGCCCCCCTCTCAGCTCCACTTCTTTGACCATATTTATATTTTCCGGGTGAGACGACACGTATGCCCCTGCCAAGATGGGGATGGTAGGAACCGCCCACAGAGCTTCAATTCAGCTCTTCAGAAACCTACGGGTGACGTCACGGAGGCTCCGTCCATCTTTTATATACAGTCTATGGTGTTTTCCTAATTATTTATTCTTTCAAATGTTTACATTTGCTTTCACATCATAAGAAAATAATTTATTCCCATTTCAGCACAGCAAAAGGCTATTTACCTGGATGTTAGCATGAAGCTAGGTAGCAGTGCTAATTGAGCTATACAGTAGCATTATTAGATCAGTTTTCAGAAACCAGTGTTTAGGGATGACACAACAACTCAGTAAACCAAGATTTTCATGTTGGAGCTGAAAATGAAAGAATGCTCCTGAAGATAAAGTTTCTTTAGCACTAACTAAGCTAGAGCGACATGATCAGTTTCATTTAAACAAGCTAGCAAGACTGCTAGCCTGCTTTTAAGTATCCATAGCATGGAAATGTGCATAATATATTTGTTTTGTACAAGATGATGTCAGAATGAAGAGAAAGAGAGAGATTTTTTCATATATTTTGTAAATAGGAAGGTTGAGACAGACCCAGTGTTAGCCGCCCGACAGCTACCAAAGTAAAGCTAAATCACAAGTCCGAGTCATAAGGATCCAGTTACCATCACCACCAGACACAAAACCACAACTACTAAGCAAGAAGCAGTTGATCCCTTTACTAAAACTTCAAGTGCCACATATGACCCAACATATTCAGCTTAACTTTATATGGACCTTTTTTAAGGTTGTTGCAAATATCACAGATTCAGATTATTAACGTAAAGATGTTTTATTTCTTGTGTCTCTCTAATTTAATTAATGACATTTATCACAGTAGTGTTTGTGAGCGTGTGTTTTAGAAAGGACACCATTTCCACATTGGTTTTGTTTATGCCCCCCCTCCCTTCCTTCCATGCAGTGAGTCCTGCCCCCCCTCCTCTGGCCAGTCTAGCTCCGCCACTGGATGTGAATTCATGTTGGAAATCATGGACATTTCGTGCAAGTTCAGACTTGGAAAAACTGAATCTAAAGTTATTTATCACATTAAACTGGCTAATAAATACATTTTTAAAAGTTTTTTTTAACCCCCCACCCCTTTAAAAGACAAGTCCGCGCACATGAACGCGCTCACTCCCTCACACCGTCCCGTTGCTCCAGACCAGTATGGGACTGGTCAGCATGCAGACGCACAGAGAGAACTAGGAGGACTTAATCCGTGTCCACTTTACGCAGCGTCTTCAGCTCGTTTTTTATTTTTAATGCGGCATCTTTAAACTCAGATGTTCTTCTTTGCTGGGGGAGACTTAGACAGAAGTTTTGAGTGGATCTGATGTGAGATTTAAAACCAAGGAGACATGTCAGCCGCGCAAGGACTCCTCAACAGCGTTTTCTCCTGCTCATCTCCTGCCTCCAAAGCCATCGCCAAGCGGCGGCTGCGCCAGACGCGCAGTCTGGACCCCGCTATCATCAGACACTGCGGCACCGGGACCGATGGGGTGGGTGGTGCGCCGTTTCTCCCAGCAGCAGCAGCAGCAGCAGCTGGGGGGGACGCAGGTGTGTCTCCGGAGCGCTTAGCTGCCAAACCGGCTTTACGCACCAAGATCCCGACACTTAAGGAACCCATTACCCCTTCAATCTCCACTCCTTCCATCCCCTTGGATGTATCTCCATCCTCCAACTTCCAATTTGACTATGACATAGTGAAGCGTGCTAAAAGGAATACCGCGGGGGATTTACCGTTTCTGGTGCGCGGCGCCGGGTCCGGAAGCACCGGCACGCTCTTCTCTCCACGGAGGTGGCTCCAGAGGAAGGCGCAGCCAACCTGCCCTCACGCCTACGTCGTTTGGAAATCTGAGGTAAACTGTATTTTAGTGGCATTATCTGGAACCATGTCACCTTTTTGCACTAAAAAAAAAAAAAAAAAAAAAAACTCAATCTGCTAAGAATCACGGGTTTTTTTCTGTCATAAATCCTCCAGATATTAAAGTTTCAGCTCAAAACCACGTGTTTAATTAAGTGGGCACTGACAGAGGAAACAGCTTTTGTTAACTTCTCCCTCTTGGGATTTAATTCCTGGTTGCTTCACCCCTCAATTGTGAGAAACAAAGGAAAATCTTAGCGCTTGTAAGGCTTAAATAACACCAACAAAAGGAGCAGTGAAGTGCAGAGCCCCCCCCCCTATGCTGCCATCACTGGCTTGATTGGACTTTTGCCTTCATATAAACTTCTAACCAAGTGTGAACCAGGAACAGGCAGGTATGAAATCCCATCCAAAACATACTTGGGAGACTTATTTTAAACGGGGCAGGAAGAGGGGGGTGCGTTGCAGGCTGCATACTTGGCATGAGTCCACATGCGCTGGTGGAAAGGTATGATCATTTTCCAGCTTCTTTGGAGGAATTAGTCTCCTTTTCTGCTTATGTTTTATTATTCTTGTGGCGAGCGTGGGTGTACGTGCAACAGTCCATGTGTGTGCCGATCTGAGGGCCTTAAGGACACATGGCTGTGGAGTCAGTTCTCACGACTGGGAGCGGTCAAAGGGTCAAAAGCACACAGCCGCTGAACAGCTCTCCCATCAGTTCCCATTAGAAGGAACAGCTCCAGCTTCACTCTCCATTTCACTTTCCTTCCAGCATGCCTCCATGTCTTTAAAAACACACACTCTGAGATGTCTGCAAGCTCCCTCCAAGCAGTTTCCCACAGCTTTAACTCTACTTTCCGTGCACTTTTCCCCCCTGATAAGGCCCGCCGAGTCGAGCATGAGGCCGTCAGCGTGGAGTCATTAGCACAATCTGGACCGTGAAGTTATTGCACCTCAGAGCGTTTGTAAAAATACGAAGCCAAAATGTGTAGCTGGAGTGCTGGGGCACGTCTCACACAGTCAAACCCTGAGATTAGGAATAAACAAAGACTAAATGAGACGAGGAGTTAGCGAACGCTGAATCTGCTTCGATATATTTCCACATGCAGAACCTCTTTTCTTCTCAAAGCATCCTGCTGCAACAGCAGCTGTCAGACAGTTGTAAACCATAAAAATCCCACTTTTCATCTTGATGGAGACTCGTTTCGTTAAAGCTGGACGCACCAAACCGATTCCAAGAACCACCAGCAACAGATGACCCCTTACTGCGTCTTCTCCAGTTGTTGGCATGTGTAAGAAAACAGCAACAAAAAGCTCTCCAACACACTGCAAAGATTACGCCAGCCCAGTTCAGATGTCGGTTTAGCCAAGAGTTGAACCAACAAATGGATTGATTCATGTTTTTACCAAACGTCACTGAAAGTGTTGAGTTTATTCACAACACTAAGCAGGATCCCAAGGTGTTGATACCATTAAAACATTTATTATTTACATATTTTATTTCACTTAGTAAGGTAGACTGGATGGAAAAAAGTGGAAAAGAAACCAAAACACAAATGGACTAACTATTAGATTTGTGTCTATAAACTGATTCTATGTGCTGGTTTTTTTTAATGACACACATGCACATTCATCATTGCTGCCTCCTGAATGTTGCATTTGTTTGGAGTGTTGTTTGTACGCGCAACCTGACTGGATTTAAGCAAGAGCAGTAAACATTTGAAGGGTTTTTACATTTTATATTCGATAAACAAAAAAACATACCGATAATTTCCAATACTGCATTTTAATGTCGATATTGTCTAATAATATCAGTGTGCCGATATTAGTAGATATGTGTAGGAGTTATATTTGTATCAAAGTGTCAGAAAAGATGCCATGTTTTCCCCCCAACACCATTAAATACCATCGAATGAGTTTAATTTGTTTTTTATAATTAATGTAAAGTTCTGCACATGATTAGCAAGTCCGTAAAATCCAAATGATATTTTATTGAAGATGATTTACTGAAATGGTCCTGCAATGGACTGGCGAGCTGTCTGGGGTGCACCCTGCCTTTCGCCCAGAGCCAGCTGGGATAGGCTCCAGCTTCCCCGCGACCCTTCATCGGGTGAAGCAGTCAGGATGATCAATGAATGGATTCACTGAAATTTCAAACACATGTAACTGATTGACCATAGACTGTATGAAAGATAGACGGAGCCTCCAGCGGTTAAAAGTGAAGTCTATGTGGAAGTGTATAAAACTGCAGTTCCCCCTTCATCCACTAGGGGCTGCAAAACAGAACAAATCCCCATAGACTCCCATGTTAAAAAGACCACCTTCACAGCAGAAATAAACATCTTTACAGCAGAAATAAACATGTTTACAGTCTGGTTCAAAAATCCATTTTCGGTTTAATAGGTCAGATTTACCTTCATGACAACTGTGGGGGGAGTAAAATTTTTTTCTAACTCGTCCGTTTAAAAGAAATTTAATCTCGAAGTTTGGCATATTTAGGGGCGTGTCATTTTGATTGACAGGTACTGATCTTCGGATTCAAGTCAGAAGAACGTAGAACAACCGCGGTTTTTAGCCGGTTAACAACGTGACTTAGCTTTAGCCCGCTTACCTCCGTTAGCTGGTTAGCTTCTGTTATCTCCGGGTTAGCTCGGTTAGCTCTTAGCTACAGAAAGCTCGGAGTTTGCTCGATGTCAATCATCCACCATGACGCTCACAGCCCCCCTCTCAGCTCCACCTCTTTGCCCATATTTGTATTTTCCGGGAGAGACGACACGCATGCCCCTGCCAAGATGGCGACGGTAGGAACCGCCCACCGAGCTTCAATTCAGCTCTTCAGAAACCTACGGGTGACGTCACGGAGGCTACGTCCATCTTTTTTCTATACAGTCTATGTGATTGACACATTTTACAAAAAGGATGCTTTTTAAACAGTGGAGGATGAAGAGTTTACACACAAAATGAGGAAAAGAAGCTGCAATAAACGACAGCAACCAACCTGTAGCAGAATAGAGGATTTGGGAGCAAGTGCTTCCTGCATTATCCAAACATTTATGTGATTAAATTCTTATTGTAAATCGTTTGCATGTACACCACTGAGTGTTTATGCATGTGTGTGTGTGTGGCAAGTCGCTCAAACTGATGTCCTGTTGCCTTTTTAAGGACGGAGACGCGGGTAGAGAGGTAGAAAGGCAAATAATAGAAAGCAGAGACAAAGAGCTGTGGGGTTTACACAAAAAGCAATGTCTGACAGTTTTACTGGCTGGGATTGCTTAACGGCTACTCCGTTTTTGTCCTTTTCGTGGCCAGGTTGTACGTGTTGAAAGAGCCGTGATTAGGGAAATGATCAGAAAGGGCCTCCTGTGTTATTACAGTAGAGGAGTCAGGGACTGGATTTGGCTGTTATGAAGGGATCGGCTCCAAATCTGGACACCGTGTCAACGCTTGCTCCTGCAAGAAAGAATGAAAATAAAAATGGCAAGAGTGTGTTTGAGCCTGTGAAGGATAAACTGAACCTACGCAGTGCTTCTACAATACTTTAGTCAGATACACACATGCAGGCTCAGCAAGGAAACAGTTGTCAGCCAATTTAACCCTGGTTGTTTATGGAGTGCCAGAATGTTGACATTATACTCCTATTTTTAGACCACTTAACGTAATGCTTTTAGCCGAGAGCCCAAGTGATGAAAATCATTCCAAAATGAGATCTAACCCATTTTGAAAACCATTCTTGAAGGCTTGATAAGAGAGTTTTATAAGAAATTCAACAGTTTGGGTGTTTTTTGGGGTGAATGCTCGCTGGTGTTTGCATGTTGTCACAGCTGCTTTAAAAACCAACAATTCCCAACTGAGCCGCTGACATGCAGTAGAGGAGTGGAAGAGTGTTGTAATCTAATGCAGACAGACACTATTTACTGTAAATTGGGGATAAATGGATTGTTATATTTGAAAAAAAGTGACTTAACTTGAATAAATGAAATAAAACATATACCCTGTTAAACTAAACATTCATGACAACTTGGAGAGATTCCTGGTTGAAATTTAGTGATTCCTGCTTCGGATTTTGTTTAAAAGTGTGCTTTTCCAGATGTTTTACGAGATGAACATAACCATCTGGAATCCCTGGACTTACTTTCAGTGTTTTTATCATTGTGCCACTACATTTCATCCTGAGATCTTATTCTGAAAACATTTGAAGTTACAATTTCCTACATGTGGCTTTTACTCTTCTTAAAATCCTCCTTCCGCCTCCACATTGACTTATGTTTCTGCACCATTGCTGAACCTACGTCAAGGTACTTCGAATTCAGAAAAGAAGCAGAGAGACACCTTTGAAATGGTGCAAAGAGTCAAGTTGTGTTCTTCCTTATTGGCTTTGAGCTCTAGCTTTGTGTTTAAATGTTGCTTCTCCAGGTATTCAGCCACATTGCTCCACCTGGATATTTCTGAACAGCAGATGGTAAAATGTTATGGAGATGTTCCACTATGCCTGAATGTGGCTCATTTGTCCCAGTTCTCCACAATCTACATGTATAATATCCAAGGTTGCATTTAAAAAAAGATTGGATCATTTTCACTGTCCAAGGAAAAGCCGAATGAAAATACTACAGTATTATATATGAGTAAACAGTGTTTCAGATTCATTTCTATTTGTGCTTTTTGACCAGAAAACATTCAACACATTTACATAATATAAAAAGACACATTTTCTGTTATTCTGACTAAGATTATGACATTGTACCACTAAAACAAGCCAATCACACTTTGACGTGTAGACGTTCATTATCTACCTAGACAGCAGAGCCGTAAAGTCCATAGTAAATGTATATTAATACATTTCTTCATAAAGCTTTCTTTCCTGATTTTTTGTGCTAAAAACACCAGAAACTGACTAAAAAGCAACCCAGTAAAGACCATGTGTCAACTTGCAGTTGCAGTAAGTATTTCCAAATTGTCCCACTGCTTTAATGAAATCCTGAATTTAAAACAAAAGCTGGAAAATCCGTTTTCAGGTGACTTAAAAGCAACATCTAACGACTGCCTTAACGTTTATGATGATATCCTACAGATAAAGTTAGACGTAGCAGGATATCTTGGAACCGTCCACCCAACCAAACCTCCTCTGTATGCAACCTTTTGCCATAACTAAACATAACACAAAAAAAGCAAGGTAATTTATCTTTGAAATATGATCTCTCCTTTAAATAACACCAACTGCTGTAGTATTATACCTTCTTGGAAAGCCTGACGTGTCCCTTTTACAGTGAGGTGTAACCTGTGAGGTTTGTGTGTGTGTTGAATGAGAAACACAGCTAAATGCGTACGTAGTGGCCCCCAAAAATGTGCCAAATCCTCTGCAATATTCTGTTGTTGGTACCGCTCTCCCCCAGAGAGCCGGGATCATCACTGAATGCATCTGGAATTTGGGAGTTAAGACGCTGCAATGGGCTCCCATTAGTCCAGATCTTAACCCAACTGGACATTTCCAGAAACCTGGGTTGACTGATGTGTTTAGTTGGGTTCGCTACAAACACCCAAGCAACACCACAACACACATTGCAAGGATGACTAGTCTGGCTTTCCAGTCATGTATAAACTACAACAATTGCTTTTATTAAAAGGTTAGAGATAATTAACCAAACGCAAATTTCCTAACTTTTGACGCTTAAGTTCATTAACTTTCCACTAACTTTCATTATATCTTTTATTTTAAGCCTCATATCAAAACAGGACTTCTGTCTTATCAATATCCTGCTTTATTTAAATGAAAGCTATGATGAGGCCTCAGCGGAATATAACAGAGCTGCTAATGGGATGATGTTGTGAAATAACCGTACACAGAAAAAACACGTTTTGACTTCCTCAATATGTTGAAGAATTACCACATAAAGAGGTATTTTTTAAGACAAATGACATGGAATCAATCCCTTTTCCTGTGACAAACAGGTGGAAGAGTAAGGGTAATATTTCCTTTGTAACATTCACAAATGGTAATCATTAGAGCTAACTATCACCGGTCGCCTGAACCTTCTTGAGAAAGTTTGCTGCTTCAACGAGACGCAGAGTTTCCTGTTTATTTTTACCACAATGTAATTCAAACTAACCCCCCATAAAGGTATGTAAAATATCTAATTAAAAGCTTTTTGCTGCATGTTTTGAGTCAGAACTGCTGCACATGTTTGCCTTTGCTTATGCTGTGAACCATACAAACTGGGGAGTTGACCTGGGCCATGGCTCTATGCCAGGAACCAGCAGCAGCATTTTTTTTTCCTCCTCAAACCTGGTCCACATTGAAATTTTTATAACAATAATAACACATCTAAGATCTTTTACCTTATTGGTTCAATCTGCCTGACAACGGAAGACTGTAGGAAGATCAGGTTAGCCGTAATCCTAAAACAAATAGCCAACCGAAGACGTTTGGAGAACAAAAACATTGATGGAAGATGGCAGCTCAGTTCTGCTTGGATACATAATGAAAACCACATTTTCCAAGAAGGATTCCAAGACAAATACCCTACGTCATAATTAGTAGCTCTGTCATGAATAAAACTTTCGCGATTCTGGATCATGTAAATTAGACCAACGGCGAAGATGAAAACGTAAACCGAAGCAGGAGAAACCTGGACGTTTACAAGCCGGTGATACTCCGACATGCCCTCCAAACAGAAATGCATGAACTTGTGAACCGAACTGCCATCTATTTTGCCTTTCCTCCCTTATTTCCTCCCTATGTTCCCTCAAAATGATGAGGCTGCGTTGGAGGAACAAGACCTTCACGGCTTGACATCATTGGAATGCGTGTTGCAAAGATACACTTTAAAGAAAAAGGATCGCACAACTTTTGGGTAGTTCAGCCAAGTTTCGAAAACACTCATAAATCTGGAGATGCAAATTCTTTTGGTTTAAAGGTTTTTATTTTATAGTATCAGCTAAAGAGTGATTAGACCAAAATCTCCATCAAGGAGTTACATATGGGACGTCATCATGCTGTTACAAGAGCCCCCCCCACCCTCCAGCAAGACACCGACTATGTTAAGAAATAGAGGTAGATTTTTTTTGGCTTGGAGTTGGAGGTTGTCGAACTGCTCACAGATGTCAAGGTTGGATCCCAAATTGGGTTTAAATAACTCCCACGGCGTCCGTTAATGTCCATGCTGGATTTAAAGCTCATTTATTGTGCAGAGCTGAAGAATGAGGTAACAGTACAGATGTGGTCATCTAACCCAATAAGCTCAGTAGCTTCACAGCTAATTTCTTAAAAGAATTGCAAAGTAGGAGAATACAGTCACGTGCCAGAGTTTTACTGGACTGGGGATGTCCGAGGCTCAGCCAGCCACATAAACCAGTGCTCCAGCATGAATCTCAGGGTTTTGCTTCTGATTAAATGTTTTTTTTTTTTAAACAAATGGAGATTGTTAAACTCCTTTGTGGTTCTTTTTCTGCTGTGAAATAACTGATATCAAGAAGTCGAGTGAGGCTGAGGTGATCAGCTGAGCGTGCTCAGAGAAGCCAGGGCATGCTCGTCATATTTGTGCACACAGTGGATTGATTGTTGGATGATGATGCTTCCTTGTTTGCAACTGCTGTATTGTTCCCTCGCAGTACACAAATACCTCCTCGCTACATGTGCTTTTACTCACAGGGACTACTTGTTCTTATTATGTTTCCATATTTGCTGTTTATCATGTTCTGACTCTGAATCTAAATGCGTATCGCTAACACCGAAAACTCGCCAGCTTTCGTCCATTGCCTAATTTCCACCAATGGGTGCAAGACGGGATGGTTAACTGTAATGTCGTTGCATTTCCACAGCCAACCATAACCTTACCTGAGAGGCGGAGTATCAGCAGCATCGCGATTGATGCTTCAGTTGCCAAACTGCGTGATGCCATTGTAGCATGACGCCTTCCTTCATTAATTTCTCTCTGGACTTCTTCCACTGCAATGAGTGCAGACAGCCACATTTTAAATGGAGATTGAATCAACAAAAAGAAAATCTGTTGCTCTAAACAAGGAGCCGTTCCTGCTTTGTTTTTATGCCAAGTTGCACTGGAAGTGACGTTTTTCCTTTTCTTGTTCAACCATTGTGTCAAGCTCTACTCTTTTAGGTCAAATTGGTTGAATTGATATCCAGATGGAGGGGTTCTAAAAAGGTAGCACAGGTTGGGTTAGAATTTAGGGTACCCTTTCCAGTCTTTGCATGTGGAAACTCAGCACCCATTGTTAGAAACGAGGCCTTTCTCTGCCAAAACCAGGGCCGGATTTATATAGAGTCTATCACAAAAGGGCACAAACTGTAAAAAAGGGGGCACAAAACTCAGTAAATACAAAAATATGTCGAGATTTTAAGCAATAATGACCTGATTATTACAACTAAGGTGGTCATGTAATGTTGAAAGCAGACAGACGGTATTTTTCCTCAGTTGTTTCTCCTCCTTCAGTCACAGTCACAGAAAGACTTGATTTTCATTGAATAAGACCATGAACCACACTGCAGGTTTCATCAGTTATTCATCATTATTGGCTGTTTGACTTCAGTCGTCACACCTGGTGGCGTAGGACTTTTACATCCCCTCCCCCGCAAATACCAAATCCCCATTTAATGATTTACAGTCAGTGAAAATATGCTATCCTTTTGAAGTAATGTCCTCTCGCTAAATCAGCGGCTTCAGGTAAATATTTCTTGTTGCCAAACATTTCTGCTTAGATGACCTCTGCAGAGTCTTTCCGTACAGTTTCCCTCCTGGGAAAGGATCTGGATGTATGCGTGCGGGTCTGCAAGGGGCTGTAGTTTGATTATGGCGCTTATTAGGTTTAATGAGCCCTGTTGTAAGCATGACACTGACAAGCAGGAAGGTGGTCTGCAGTTATTAGAGGTAAAAGAAAACTGGACAATATTCAACATACCACGTTTCTGAGCTGTAACTGTCTTTTTGTTGTGTGATTACTAATTGATCGGTCTGATCGGGTTATGCCAGATATCTGGAAACCCCTTCTTTCAGATCTTTTTTTTTTATTTTTTTATTTTCAAATGCTGCAGATGTTTGGTCTTTCACAGCATTGTGGATCAAAGTAATTGATTAAAATCTTCACTTTTTCTGGAATCTATGAAGTTAGTTGATGTTTGTACAACCAGTTGTGTCTGTTTAGGACAATAGCACAACACAAACTGGATTGGAAAGAACTCAGTTGGTAGCTGGGGTTGGATAGGGCAGTGGCTCTCCAGGACTCAGCCCCAGTACTTATGCTGTACCACCATCTGACACTTTAATTTAAAAATACATATTTTAAAACCTTATCCAGCATGACAGACAAATAGTTAAAGTAAAAGGATATGAACATTTTACATTGTGTTATTACCATGTAAATCATCTCAAAACTAGTTAAGACCAGGGGCATCCAAAGTTGGTACTCAAGGGTCGCTGTCCAGAAGGTTTTCAATGTATTCCTGTTCCAACTACGGTAGCGCACATTAAATAGGTCCAACAGTCTATGACGTTCTGCACAATGACTGTTTAGCTTGAATCAGGTGTGTTGGAACAGGAATACATGAAAACCTGCAGGATTGACGAAGATGGAGCTGTGTCAACCTGTTTCACTTTGAACCTGTCAATTATGCTCGAGTTTGGAACCATGCGCACCACCTCCTGTGCAAATGTCATTTTGTCATTTTTAATGTGTTTCTGTATAATTTCTCTTTTCCATGCTTTCTGGTAGACAAAAGACATTATCTTGGAATTTTAGGAAACAAACCAGCACCACTACATTTTGCTTTGGTTTCCCAGCGACTTGTTTGCAATGATCGTATGCTTACGGGGGGCTCAACTCAGGCCATTTAGATTACATCTTGCTAATGAAGTTAAAGAGTGATAGTTTCCCCTCTGTTCCCTCTCAAATGCAAATGATGTGAAAGTTCTTTCTTCTTACTCAGTTCTCCAGGTCATCCGGTTTAGCCTTGGGGGGAGTTATTCGCTTGACAGCTGAATCCAGTGTTTCTGTTTTGAGTGCTTTCTCTGCCTTGGTGATGCCAGTTTTGTATTGGGTCAATACATGCTGTTATACCTTGATTACTTTACTCGTCAATACAGGTACTTGCCATTCACATCAGTCATATATAATTATTACCATACTTACTCCAAAGAGAGTGATTCAATCCCGCTCAGCACCTCAACTATGCTAGTCATGTTAGCATCTGTGTTGTTCAATGGGCTCTGAGGCCTTGATTTTGCAACTAATCTTCTTCTGGGGATAAAAATTTCTCACCTTAATATTTTGACATATAGAATAATGTGTCCTTTAAAAGATACTAACAGCTTAGATTCTGGTTTGTGTGAAAAAACTTATCAAAATCCTTATTTAGCCTTCTTTCTTACAGTGCAAAGTCTAATTTATTTGACCTGGTTGGTGCAAACAGTGCCATATATTTTGAAAATAGTACTTTTACATGACAATTTACCAACTTCTAAAATATATAAAGATACAAAAACATGGTTATATATTATATGTATGCACATACAGCTGATACAGGTTAAACTGATTTATGCTGATAAAGTATATATTGTGTGAAAAAACAAACTCTTTCCAGATTCAATTTTTTTCTACATTTAAATTGAGTTAATTTAATTAGTGTTAACTTACAATAAAACCAATCAAGTCAGTTCAAACCATGTTCATCTGTGAGTGAATACAAGTCTGCCCAAGACAAGAGGTGATGGCATTTTTAAAGCTCACGACAAATATATCATCCAAGTCTGGTGTATTTACCAGATATTTGGTGCCAATCATAGACTGTAAATAAAAGATGGGTGAAGCCTTTGTTACGGCACCCGTCGATTTCTGAGGAGCTGAATTGAAGCTCAGTGGGTGGTTCCCACTGTCGCCATCTTGGGAGCATCACAAGTATCGTCTCTCTCGTAAAACACATAAAGGGCAAAGAAGAAGAGCTGAGATGAGGGGCTGTGAGCGTGGGGGTGGATAACTGACATCTAGCAAACTCCGAGCCTCTTGTAGGTTGTCACTTGGTGCCAATATACTTAAGTTAAGGTTCCTTTGCCTTAAGGAATATACGACCCTTAATATGAGGCAGCTCAGTCTTCACTGTTTTGCATGGTAAAATAATTTCTTACCTACCTGCCATAAACAAATCAGACAATTTTAATACCTCAGCATTCAGTCTGAAGTCCAGGTCAGAGGCCATAAAGACATGACATTAACAAGAGAGACTCAACATTTCTTGGCAATGTGTGTGAAACTATGTTATCCGCCTCCTCTCATTCGTGCACAGAAACACGATACCTCACACTGCAATTTTTTGACAAGTTTCCGTGAAACGCTGCTGAAAAGAACCATATGAAACAGCGGGGTTTGTTTGGCACTGTTTTGGTTTAGCAATCTCATGTCTCCTTTGGGATGTTTTCTCAACAATGAGGGAAAAGAGAGCAGCTTGAAATAGAGACGGCTGAAAAGTAAACATTAATTTCCGTAGTCAGAATCTCTGTGTCTGTTGCAGATTAAAGCTCTCCTTTGGTGAGAAAGAAGCAGTGTTGAGTTACTTGTTGTGTAGACAAACGTGCGTTTGTATTTGTGGGACAGAATCCAAAAATCAGTAGATGGATGATCTAATTGTGTGTTTTCTTGTCTGATGGCAAAAAAATGTTCATCCCCCCCTTGTGTATTACACTGATCCCAATGTCCACTAATGTTCACTCTAATGTGGTTTTTCATGGGCCAGAGAGGAAACCCTGATAAGATCCGCTCACATATGCCACACTGTGTTAAGTTTACAACTTCCCATTTATGTAGTCATCTCAATCAGAGTATAAACTCTGGTGATGTGATACTCACGGAGGGGAGATGTTTCACAACTCAAAAACACATTTTCTAGTCTTGAAACAGTTCGAAAAAGATAGATTTAAAAACTGGTTGTGTGCATTAGTCATGCTTCAGTCATCATTGTGTTTGGTCTTCCAGAAAGCTTGATTTATTGTCTTCATGATGAAAGGTTATAAAGAGCTACTTTATTTTTCACAAGCAGATGTATCTCACCTCTACTAATATAACTAACGTTTAATAACGTGAATGTACTGAATACTCCTGTTCAAATCTTCCTAACACAAATAGCTCATCAGCCAATCACATTACAGCAACTCAACGTCTTTAGCCATGTAGACATGCACAAGGTGACTTGCTGATATTCAAAGCTGGGGTAAAAATGGGGAAGAAAAGGGGATTTAGCCAAGTTTAAAGGTGATTAAGTTTTATACACAATGATTTCCAGGCTTTACACAGAATGGTCCAGTCGACAGCAGTTGTTTGGATGACAATGCCTTGATGTTACAGGAATGGGCAGACTGGTTGGAGATGACAGAAAGGCAATAGTCACTCAAACACTGGTTCCAACGTAAGAATGAAGAATGCCATCTTTGAAAGCACCGGACATCCAACCTCGAAGCAAAGGGTCTACAACAGACAAACCATACTGGGTACCACTCTTGTCAGTCAAGAACAGGAAACTAAGCTACAAGTAATACAAGTTGAAGAAAATTTGATTATAGAAGATCGGAAAACCATTACCCAGTGTGATGAGTCTCCATTTCTGCTGCAACATGAAGATGTTGGGATCAGAATCTGGTGGAAACATGGGAGTATGACTCAACGGTTCAGGCTGCTGGCAGTATAATGACGCAGCGGATATTTTCATGGCACACTTTGGGCCCCTTAGCAACAGCATGACATGGTTTAAACACCATGGTCGGTACTGTTGCTGACCTTGGCAACAGTGTAGCATCTTCTGATGGATACTTAGAGCAGGATAATGCACCATATCACAAAGTTCACATCATCTCACTCCAATAGAACCCCTCTGGGATGTGGAATGGGATATTCTCATCATGGAGGTGCAAATCTTCAGAAACTGTGATGCTTCATGTCAATATAAAGCAAAATTTCTGAGGAATGTTTCCAACACCTTGTTGAATATATGCCATGAAGGATTAAAGTAGTTCTGGAGGCAAAAGGGATTCCAACCAGACACTAGCGAGGTGAACATGAGTGTTTCGAGTCTATACTAATATAACTAACCAATCATTGTTGTAGTGGAGGTATGGTCAAAGTGATGACTATAATGTCTTACTTTTTCCTTTACCAATTACGGGCGGCTATAGCTCAGGAGGAAAAAACATATGTTTTTCAACCAGAAAGTTGAGAGATTGATTCAAGGCTTCCCTGACTACATGCCTGAAGTGTCCTTGGGCAAGACGCCGTACCCCAAGTTGCCCCCTGATATACCAACCAGGGTGTATGGGTGAATGTAGTTAAAAAGCACTTTAATTGGTCAATATAATTGGAAAAGAACTATATAAAAACAAGTCCATTTACCATTACAGCTGATGAACTGGTAACCAGCACAGTGATGCATGTCTTCCTTCACAGATGGTCTGTTCCTTAAATTTAGTGGGCATAGCATCATGGTTTTCTTTCTTTTGGATGAGCCCCAACATAAAAATCGCAAACGTCAATGTATTATGTCATACTTTGATTGTGTGTCTTTCAGTGTGTGTGTGTATCAATATTAAGGTTAATCAAAACAATGCTATGTTCATATCCTGTCCTGTTACGAAGAAACAAGCCCAGAGGAACGGAATCCAATTTTGATGTTTTGATATTATCAAGCTCTGTAACAGCTGATTGTGAGATTCAATTTGAAAGTCTTGTGAAGACAAAGACATCTTGCTCACTGCCCATATATTACGTTAGCGGTCAGCCTGTTTTAGCCACAACAATATCCCATGGACTCTTCTAATCTCCCTTCAGTGCATTTTAATTACTTGTATGTTCTGCAGAGCTTTTGACCCCGGTGTCAGGGCTCCACTTGCATGCCTGTTTATTAATGAATACAGCGGTTTCATGCTGTGTTTGGTAAGGATTAGCTGAAAGTTCCTGCTCGGCTGATGACAGCGCTTCCAGAGTGAATTGTTAGGCCCTAAATAAACCAAATACTTAAAAAAATAGTTTAAATAAGCCAAAGGTTTGGATAAATGGTTAGTTTTAATTGGTACATTCCCTTCTACCATGTGTGTATGTGACTGAACCTCTTCCAGTTTGGTGTCAGGGAGGGGTGGGTGTTATGGAATTCTTTATTTGGAATTCCAGGTTAGAGCTATATACCGATGCCTCAGGGCTGGCTACTGACTGAGTGACCCCTAGCTCCCTCTGTTCCCTTCTGCTCTTCGGCTGGTTTTATTTTTCCTCGCTCACTCTTCTCCTATTTATCAACTCACTTTTACAGACACGCTTGCGAAGCTTTCCCTTCTCTGTCTAAATTAATGCAAAAGGCAAAAAGACAAGCAAAAACTAATTATTACTCCAGTTAGATTTAATATTTTAGGTCACATACTGCTCTACTCTTAAAACATTTGCAGATGAAGCTGTACTCATGAACTGGTTAACTGTCAAAAGATTTTTCATAGGTGGTGGATATTTTGAGGAAATTCTATTTTAAGGGAAGAAAGACAAACTTTTTTAGTACCGTGTTCACTATCACGCCATCATTTCGGATTTCCTTGTATAGTAAAGTTCTCCAGGCAGCGTGCTCCAAATAAGGCATGAATGCAAAGTGTTTCCATGGTAGGTAACAAGTCATCTGCCACTAAGTCTGGCACTTGGTTTTTGGTTGAGATTTCACCTACACAATATTTTTTAGAGGACAATCCGACTATTCAACTTCCCAAAAGATCCAGAGATCTTGGATTATTGGAAGTAGTTGGTTTTTTCCTGGCTAGCAACACAGTCACAAAATCCTATTACTTGCTCGCTGCACTTTTGTGACAACTGCTTGTTTAACCAGGCTAAGTGCTACATGATGCTACAAGGTTGCTCCAGCAAAAGGGTTGGGTTTGAGTTTCAAGTGCTTGGTCAGTTTAGTTTTAGACGTCTGTGTTCTGTTGACATTAGTCATGTTAATGAAAGCAAGAGCGAAGAGACTGTGTTCAATTCTAGACCATATGACAGATGTGTTTTGCTTTATGGTGCAGCATCACATGCTAACAACTGGATATCAACACCATAGCCACTGACATACACAATGGTTAATTCAACCAAGAAACCAATGAGGACATTATTGATGGAAGTGAGGGGGAAAAAAGGGAGAAGGTGACAGAGCAAGATATAAGACGAGAGTCAACATTTGACTGGCCTTTACTTGTTGGCCAGTCAAGTCAAGTCAAGTTTCTACAGAGAAGAAACAGGGTGCAAGACGGATGCTGAATTAGCCTTTGTTGGAGGCACCATAAGGAGAAATTCCATCAAAGCTGAGTTGTGCCACTTTAACATGGGAGTAAACAAAAAAATCTGTATGGCCAGGAACTTAAAGAAACATGTGTTTGCAAAAGTTTTACCTTATTTAAGATTAACTTTAGCATGCTGAGTGGCAACATTGGCAGCCACTTTTGTCTCAATCGTCCTGTGAATTCCCTTGGAATTTGGCCAGTCAGATAAAGGACCAGATTCTCTCATTCCTCGTAGATTTATTGGTGCAGAGCTAATCTAGAAGTATGCAAGATTGAGAAACAGCTGTAAGGACCATACCATGTGGATTGAAACAAACATGCAGGATTCAGGTGGAAAATAAATCTGGGTTTCCCAACATAACTTCCATCTTTCTATTGGAGTATTCTAATGCATATTAAGTGAGAGTGCAAGACTGAAAGATACAGAAGATCATTCCTGCCAGCAGCCATCAGCCTCTGGAACAAGACCTCCTCAAATTAACTATCATATACAACAATATTGAATTTCCCTTTGGGGATTAATAAAGTATTTTTCATTTCATTTCATTAAGATTCCTACTTTTTAGTCTTTTTTTCTGCTTTTGGTCGGTCAATGCAGATCAAGTTGAGTGACAACCTATGGAGTTAGCTACATTCATCTATTACAAGTTTCCTTTCAGGGTCAGTAGGTCAGTAGTGTGTTTGGATAAGATGTGATTTCACAATATGAGAAATACTCTGGAGACACCGACGCAACCTACTCACTAATGAATTAATCACAAGCGAAACATCTTTGTCCCACCGGCCACTAGGAGTACAATCTTTCCATTCAAGGATCCAAAACAACACGTTTTCAGTTTCTAAAAGGCAAAATGATTTAAACTGGATCACCTTTAGTGACCTCTCTCACCCCTACTGCCACCCCCACAAATCTGTCAAACACTGAGGAAGCAAAACAGAATGAGACAAGCGTTTTGGAGATGGCCTGAGCTCAGCGGCTATAAATAGAAAATAGCTCAGCAGAGGAATGGGTCCTCACGCTCATGTTCCTGGAGTCGAGGCATATTGGTTTCAGGTGGGTCTGAGTGTGTTGAGGAAAGGACAGCCCAGCCACAAACTAATGCAAACAGTTTATGTTAAACACACAAAGCAAGGAAACCAACGGACCAGAAATCAGTAACCAAGATAAATGGGAGGCCGTGTCAAGGTGACCTTGTGCCATCTAGTGGACAATCATACAAACTAATTTCCAGTTTACATGCTTTGTCAAAATGCTCCATAATACAGTTTATTAAAATCATTCATATCATGCAACAAATTGCTTTTATAATTTTATATAAACACACATCTATCATTCAAATAAATTAATTAACGCTCATTTCTCCTTATTGTAAATATTATCTATTAAATGAGTTGAGCTGAAATTGTAACGCTGTATTGTTTTTTTTAGAGAGATAATTGTCATGCATATGGCTTCAAAGAGTGATGGCTGGCATCTTTGTCTTGCGACTACTTGAAGAAGCCTCTGACTGAACAACTGAACCTGAGTTGTGCAACATTCTCTAAACAATCCGCTCCACATCAGTGCCCAGTCGGCTACAGAGCTTGTCTTTGTGAGCTTGATTCTCATCCTTGAAAGATCATGTGAATGAAAAGTGAAGGCAGATCTTTTGCTTTGCTTCAACATGTCCAAGTTGAAATGCACCGCAGTAGCTTTCTTTGAACTTTGTTGTCTTGATCTTCTCACACCAATAATACCCAAGAGTCCAGGAAATGTTTCTACAGCCATGTCTTGAAACACATGATACTGCATTCTCTGTATTCCTTCTGCAACCTTGTTAGCATGTTGAGCTTGTACATTTGACTTGCTAGCAACTTCTAATTTTTCATTAGAGTTGCTGGAAAAGATAGTTAGATTTTCTTCCTCTTTTCTCCCTGCCTTGGTCCTCCCTGAATCTTCTTTAACATCTGTGGGATTTTATGTTGTTTCTTTACTGATTTGGTTTTTGAAGACATAAATCAGATGATCCCACTGGTAGATAACTTCTCCATGGCAAAATCTTAATCCTGGAAGAGCCGAATGTAGTACTGCCTCTTAGCCAGTGTGAATAAATCTGTTTAGATAATAGCAGTCCTCGAGGGCGACACTAGGGCTGCTTGATCATAACAAAAATGATAATCACGATAATTTTGACTGAAATTGAGATCTTGATTATTTTAACACAATTATCCAGTATTTTTAAACAACGCTACGCGTCGTGGTGTTCTAGACTCTGTGTCGTACATTATAACCGTCTAATGTACGGTTCCGAGTTGTTTAATCCGCTTTTACAGCTTATATAGGAACTATTTTATGTTGGCCTGGATGTACGTTTTATGCCAAACAACCGCTGTCAGGCTGCAGCGCGTTTCTCTCATTCACCTGTTAAAAGACAGCTGATCTGAACCAGCTGGTTAACGCGTTGCTACGCTAATGCCCCGTAACGGAGGGATATTACATCGTTTAACTGGCCGAACTATGTATAGGAAAATAATGCAGCCTGTTCCCACTGACAATGGTATAAACTATGTTTAGGTGAACTTCCACAACCTACTGCAGTTATTCTACATTGACCTGCAGCTGCTCCTTCCTGTGGGAGGAGTTTACAGCAGAGCGCTGCAACGCCAGAGACGCTCGATTAGCAGCTGAAGACAGCAGGAGAGGAAACTGCAGAGAGAAAAATCATCACACCCTTTTATTTTTATCATCGTTGAAAACCCAGATCGTAACTGAGATTAAAATCCAATTAATCGCCCAGTCCTAGGCCGTAGTCTTGCAAATGTTCGGAGTTTCCCTGCTGCAACACACTTGATTCAAATCAGTGGCTTATTAGCAGACTTGTGCAGAATTTAATGTCAAGCTCTGCACAAGTCTGCTAATTGGGTCTGATGTGTGCCAGGTCCCACCGTCCAAAGACATGCATGTTAGGTTAATTGGTTACTCTAAACTGCCCCTAGGAATGAGTGTGAGCGTGAGTCGTTGTTTGTCTGTGTAGCCCTGCAGTGGACTGGTGAGTTGTCCAGGGTGTACCCTGCCTTTTGCCCAAAGCCAGCTGGGATAGGATCCAGATTCCCCGCGACCCTGAATTGGATTAAGCGGTTTAGAAAATGAATGAATGAAATGAATGAATGAGTGTGCCAGGTGTGTTGCAGCAGAGAAACTCCTAACATTTGCAGGACTGCGGCCCTCGAGGACTGGCGTTGCCCACCCCTGGTCCAAAGAAAACTCCCTTCCAAAAATGAAAATAATAAAAAAAAAAAAAGGTTTGATCAGACCTATAAGATCCAAGACCGAGTCACAACTGTTGACAGTTTTCAGTAAATAACTCGACACCTTTCTCCTTCCTGTTTAGAGGAAATATTGTGATTTCTGAAACTGTCAAACATTTTCATTATTAAAGTTAAAACTATACAAAAGCTGCAGTTAAGTAGACATCATTATCTTGGAGACATTTAAGTCAATTACTGACAAATCTGGTTGAAGTAAATAGAATGGACTTATTGTGTCAGCAGAGGGCACCAGTGAGCTGCTTCTACACCTTCCAGTAAGAGGACAAACTTTAGGAGCATTCAGGGGTGTTTTGATTCTCTCTTTCTCACACACACACACACACACACACACACACACACACACACACACACACACACACTAACAATGAAATGATGAATCAGAAGAATATGTGTGTGGGCTTCACAGTGGCCAGTCACAGCTGTACACATCTGTCTTCTCTATGTCATAAGTATCTTCCAAAAACATCACAGTAGCTGATGCCAGCTGCAGTCAGAGCATATTTCACACCAACACGGCCAAATAAAACTGCTTAAAATGCATTGGACAAACCCAAACCCAATATTTGATCCTTGTTCTTGCATCATATCAACAACTCTCTCACACACACACACACACACACACACACACACACACACACTTACCTTTCAAGTTATTTAATCAATAGAGTTCCAGTCAATGTGAGTATGTATTGTTATGGTACACACTCGCTTCACGTTTTTATGATGTCAGCTGGCATAGAGCAGAGCTGTTTGTACTGTCACCAGCTCACAGATATTCACACACACACACACACACACACACACACACACTCACACAAGCATAACAATGTGTGTTTGTACTGCTCAATAGGGAACAGCGTCACTTCCAAGCAGAGATCATGTTCCCTCCTGCAGCGTACCTTCCCAGAACCTTCAGGTGTGTGTGTGTACTTATTTTACCCAATGATGGGGATATAACTGATGGTACAGCAGCTTATTGGGATTTATGGGGATTTTTAGGATGTTAGGTCTTGATTTTAGGGTTCGGTTTTAGTTTAGGTTTCGATTAAACGTGCTTTGGAACGAGTCAATGGAAAATCCTCATGAACAACGTCAACCAGACATGAGGCTGTATGTACATGAGATGCAGCAGCCATACATTACAAAAGGACTGGCCTTGTTTTCTAGTTACTGCTTCAATTGGGGGGTTTCTGTTTCACACGAGCCGTGCACGCCAACGCCAGCTCTGGAGGGATTGTTGGATTCTTGGAAAAACATGCCACTTACTCAGGAAGCGCATTTGAAACTTTAGGAAACAGCAACAGTGATTTGTTTGCACTAAACAAAAGAAGAAGAAGCGGGCAGATGAGCAAACCAGCCTCATCTCTCACATCTCTGCTTTATAAGCCTGTTGTCAGTGTGCTTCATCTTCTGCCTCGTAACTGAGCTACTCAGCTAAATGGAAAGCTGATCATTTATCTTTTTCTTTCACATCTTATCTGTTTTCATCTGTTACTCTCAAACACTGAAGATGAAAGCTTAGAAGAAGCTTGTATAAGCATGTCTGCCATGATATTAATTAGCATATGGGGCATCATTTCTAGGGGTAAGTTGGGACTTGAGTTGGCTTGGCGATGAAGAGGTGATGCCCTCAGCAGTCTGCTTCAGACTGCAGGTGAGATTATTGTGCCTAATTGGACAAACAGCAATGAATGTGTCAGTCTGGCGCCCCACTTGGCGCTACGATTTGCTTAAATTGGACCAAATCGGAGGCGGTTTCGCTGCCAGATTGAAGTACGAGCGTGGGAAAATTAGACTTTACCTGCAGCTTGGATGTCAAGATGAAAGACACCAAGAAGGGAAGAGACTGAGAAAAAGAAAGTGGGGAGAAAGAGAGAGGCCAAAGAATAAAGTAAGTGGACGGTGGTGAGATGAGGGGAATAAAAAGCCACAAACACACACACACCTGGTGTGGATTAGCTCTGGCTAGCAGGGAGGCTGCGTGTTAATGGAGATTTAACAGGCTCTGAAATTACTCACTGCAGTCGTAAAGTGTGTAAATCCCTTTGTGTGTGCTTCAGTGTGTAATTTTTATTTCCAGGCACAATTTCTGGACTTATGAAGTTATTAAATCTTTCTACTTTACTTGCTGTTACGAGTGGAGACAGTCAGCTATTGAAAGGTCAACATGAACTCAGTTGGGTTTCTCCATCAGGCTGAGAGGTGCCCAAATACTGTACATACTGGATGTAAAGCTTGGTCTTCTGACACGACTACCTGTACTGGAGGTTTCAAAATGGGTTGAACACAACAACACTACACAATTACCTGTGCTGAATGAATCCACTGAGCACAAAGTCTTCCAAAACGTCTTTTACAGATATGTTTCATTGACCTCAAGTAAATTCAACCAAAGTGATGGTTATCAAGCTGTCAGTCCTGGATGTTGTTAGCATTAAAAACTAATTGATGTTTTCATGCCATGTATGGCAGTTTAATGACCTATTACAGACATACACATGCAATCTTTGCTTTTAACTGCATGACATATTTCACAGGAGGGATTTAGGGTCAGTTTGGCTCAGTTTCTTAACCAACTCAGGATTTGAAATCCCAACTTTGAGGATTAAACCAAAGTTCTTCTCTTTACAGATACAGATTGCGTTGGAGGCTCCAACTCAATCTGTATCTGTTGGTTTCCTAATATAGGCTATTACGAATTGGCTTTCATTATGTTGTTTTCCTGTCTGTAAAGTGTCTTGAGATGGCATTGCCGTGATTTGACACTATATATTTTTATATATATATTTATATATATATATATATATATATATATATATATATATATATATATATATATATATATATATATATATATATATATATAGTTGAATTGAATTGAATTTACACGACTGCGATAAAACTACGTCTTGAACTTAAACCAGTTGCCTAAAATCACTCATTGCCAAGCATATCCTCAGAAAAGCTTGCATATGTACACCAAATGGTTTTTTTTTTTCAGGAAAAGTTTGAAGACAGCAACCCTAGAGACAAAACAGGAGTCAGAACTGCAAGATGCAGAGAGGTTGAGGTTTTCTTTAGAAGTCACAAGGATGAATAGGATCATGAATCCATACATCACAGGACAGCACATGTTGGATGTGTTGGAGAAAAGTGAAAGAGGCCAGACTATGATGGTACCGAGGCCGGACGGGGAGGTTGGGACCATCAGGCAAGAAGCTCAGACAAAGACAAAAGACGTTAATGGATGCAGTGAGGAAATACCTGGTGGAAGAGAAGAGCATTGATGACAGGGTTAGACGATTTGCTGTAGCGACCCCTGAAGGGGGCAGCAGAAACGGTAAACAAGGAGAAAAAACAGGATTTTGCATCATTATCACCTCAATCCATGGTTCTCAAAGTTTGATACTATGGACCTGCAGATACAAACTAAATACATCTGGATGATTGACTGAAGAACCAATGCAAAGATTGACGGTCAGTCAACATGGTAACAGAACCAGAACCTTGAATTTCCCCTCGGGGATGAATAAAGTATCTTTAATTGATTGATTGAACCAGTTTGAGTGCCATTTTTAATGGTTCACCATAACTTTTAAGAATATGACTGCCATACCAAACAGACTTTGTCCAAAACCCTCAAGAAGAGAGATCTTTTGGGATCCTTACAGCAAACTGTGATCGTGATACTGTCCAACTTCCTAAAACAAAGTCCATGTGTACATGTCTACATATACAGATACCTGTTGAGCCTTTACCTGCATGAAATGCACACAGTGCAGAGTATTAATTCCCAAATGGGATGCGAATAAAGTTAGAAGTATTATGAGTTTAATTTGTGCCAGCACAGGAAAAGAGATTTCTGATATTGCTGGGTTTTGTTGGAACTATTTTCCCAATTTCCGAGTCACAGTTCAAGTGCTACAAAAACCACTGGCACCACTGTTGCCTTCATGTCCCACGGTGTTTCAGCTTGTCCTTTAAGGCCTTGGTATTATAACTAGGTTTGGTGTTCACCCTAACTGCTGCGCTCATTTCATCCGATCTACACTGTTTGGCCTTTTCAATGGCAGATAATGTATTTCCACAAAAATCTCAGAAAAAGTGGAGAAGTGGTACAACATTGTCCAAAGTATCTTTTTACCTTCTTTTAATGCTATTGTTTTAATATCAATACACATACAAAACAGCTGGTCTTTCCTCAGTGTGACGTCAGGTAAATACAATCTGAAATGAACAAATGAATGGATATTTGACAAAAATCGTGCCCATATGTTAAAAACTATGTGCACACTGTACAATACCAAGCAGGGAAGACACCGGTTATGACCTTAAGAGAAGCATTTGCTGCTACTCATCAATCTGAGAAGGCTTATAAGTATGGATGTTTGATACTGGCTTTTTTTTTTCTTTTTTAAGAAACATTTAATATACAGATTTTGTCCAGCTCCTAATTTCTGATACCAAGAGAAAAATATTTTTGGAGCAAGTTGTGCCAAACAAAAATATCTTAAAAACTATACATCATCTATCTTATATTTTGTCATTTTGAGTCAGAGGAGACGAAGCTGAAGAGTTTGATATACAATTTGACGCTCACAGCCCCCCTCTCAGCTCCACCTCTTTGACCATATTTGTATTTTCCGGGTGAAATGACACGCATGACGCTGCCAAGATGGTGATGGAAGAAACCGCCCACCGAGCTTCAATTCAGTTCTTCAGAAACCTACGGGTGACGTCCATCTTTTATATACAGTCTATGGTCCCAACAGGTTCAGCCTCAGATCAATGGGACGTTTAGAGAAATCAAAAAATAACCTGAAAGCTACACCTTTGTTTTTATAAGCTTCTGGTATTCATGACTTTGTGATAAGAATATTAGCAGCTTTAAGCTTCTTCTCCTGAAAAACAACAACTTCACAGCTTAGATTTGCAAAGTTGTGTCTAGACAGACCACATGACTTCTGACACGCTGTCCTTCAACGCATATCTGTGCTTGTTTTGCTTCCATGGGGTCTGGACACCCTGCAGCCGTTGAGTCAACTATGAGATCTTCTGTGTACCAAAGTGTTCTAGAAACAGATCCCGAACGCGGGAACAAATATACAACAGGTTAGAATTATAGAAGACACCTTCATCACACAGATATTCAGATATTACAGGTAAATGAGTCTCTACAACTGTTGAGTCATTTAGTGCAGGTGTGCCCAAGTTCGGTCCTCGAGATCTACCATCCTTCCACTTGACATGTTCCCGATTTTACCTTTTTCCAACATTCCTGAATCAAACGAATGTCCCGTTTCCAGGCCTCTGCAGAGCTGGATGACATGCAGAAGAGGGAATTCAGCTGTGTGATTCAGATGTGTTTGAGTTCGCAGAACCGAACTTGGTCACCCCTGATTTAGCATATTTGTGTTTCACATACTGCATCTACGATTTGTTGAAAATAGATGTTAAAAAATGTGTAATATACTGCATTTCCCATCATGTAATCATACGTAAAATTAGTTTACTTTCAAATATTTACTTTTTATATTTGCTCCCATACAGCAACAGTCAGACTATGTTTCATGGATTTCTGAGCCTCTCTTGCGCTATGACCGTGAGGCTCTGTCTGTTGCCACAGCAACAACTCGGTGATGTAAACACTGCTGCTGACTCTGGCTGTAGGAGTGAGAACAAAGAGAGCATCTTTTTGAAACATAAGCATTTAGGGATAGTTTATAAGTCGAAAATCTCTGACGCAGTCAGCACAATGTTGCCGCAATGGAAAGGTCAAGGCACGACGAGGCTCAGCCATATTAAGATGGCAACACGTCATTTACTGCACCTTGAAAAATCCTTCATGTCTGAACAGATTATCGTAGCAAAATGTTTTACATAGGAGTGATTTAGGTCTGTGCTTTATGAAACATTTACATTTTTGTGCAACTCAGCAGCACAGCTGCAGTTTCTAAGCAGCACATGTCCTTGCAACTCAAATTGGGATGTCATTTGCCACTGAACAAAAATGGAAAAAAATGTCTGATTATTACTTTTCCTCACATTTTGTTTCCCATTATGGCAGGAGTGTCAAACTCCAGTCTATGAGGGCAGGTATCTGGCAGGTTTTTACTAATATACTACTAACATACTGTCCTCATCGATGGATATGAAAAAAAGCTATACAAGTATCTACCGTGGTGGACGCTAAGCATGACAAATCCGAAACAAACCATTTTATTGCCTAAATCCAACTCAAGTGTTTCTGTCATTGTGAAGTATTTAATAAAAAAAAAAAAATTAAAAAAGGCACAAATTTTGGCTGAAAATGTTCATCCTTCCCTCATCCTCTCTTTCAGAACATCACTACAGGTCCTAGTTAAAGGAATTAATAAACCTTTTTGGTTGTTTTGATTGGAGGATGGAGGAATATCTGCTGCAAGTCATAAAACGTAACTCACTTTGTGAGCTAAATTCAATACTATGATCAGCTTAGTTTGAAAATATATGATTAATATGTGTTTATGTTTTCCAAGTGTCATTGCAACATACACGCTTAGTTAGCATGACTTACTGCAGCTGATCTGAGAGCTGTTAGTCAAGTTCTTCATATGATTTTACAGCATAAACATGTTTGAAATGGTTGCGTTTTTGGCTTGTTTGTGAGCAGCATAAAATATTTCAACCTCATATTTATAATCACTTCACCAAATCTGAATCTCAAATATTATTGAAATAGTAAAAAATGAGAAAAAGATTTGTGATTCACTGCCTTTTAAAGCTGCGGCAGGTAATGTTGGGTAGCTAGCAAGATGTGAAAGTGGCACCCTGTCTTGGCTCCTCCCCCTGCTTTGGCTCCTCCCCACATCTTGGCTCCTCCCTACACACTGGCTCTCCCCATGTATTGGCCCCTCCCCGCGTCGTGGCCCTCCCCCTTCCTTAACTCCTCCCCATGTTTTGGCTCCCCCCTCTGTCTTGGCTCCTTGCGTGATTCAAGGCTTTTTTTTATTCGCAGCTTTTTCCACCAACGATTTTCTCTTTCTCGGCTGTTTAGCAGGAGGAGGCAAATAAACCAAGTCGGGTCGGGAAATCCTTCCTGCATTTTCTCAGCCATGTTTGCCTTCTGAGTTTCTTCTTCACTACTTTGTATTTTCATCCTAACACGCTGTTTATATGCAGGGTGTGGCTATCAGGTATGTGCTGCTGGAGGGGGAGGAGGGGAGCCGGGAGAAGGAGCTACGGAATATAAGAAATGAACAACTTCATTTGGGTCGGAACGTTTGGATTGATCAGAGTTTTTACAGATTTACAGTAAACTGAGGGGTCTAACTATATTTCTTATTGTTCATGATTACAGAATGTATAGACTACTATCAGGACGAGGAACCACTTCACCCAGAGTAAAAAAATGTCTTTGAGCAAGATGACCTACCCCAACTTTAAGAACTTTAAGGCACGACTCAAGAAAGGTCCATCAAAACCAATAAACATGGATAATAATTTGAATTTAATTAATGGAAAATGTCCCTATTGTCGATGCAGTCTTGCAGCTGTGTTCATGTTAGAGTTCTGTAGTGTGCCATGATGTGTTGGGAGTGTAGGTGGAGCCAACAGGGGAGGCGAGCTTAGATTCCAGCTGCATTCCACAGAGAGAAAAAGGGATGGGATGGATCTGTCAACCCCCTCCCCCTGTCCTTCTCCCACTTCTTTCTTCTCCATCCTGCACCTCCACCCAAACACAAACACTTGGCTCTGCCTGCTAAAGCTCATGTTGAACCACATGACAATACTGTCTGGGAAATTAAAAACCTCCTGGGAACATAAAACCTGCTGTGTGTAAATAAAAATGCTACGTTTATGCTGCTTTCTACAGTAAATGTTTCAGTCCGAATGAGAACCAGCAACGACAAGGGAATTTTATACTCTGAAGGGATTGTTTTCTGGAAAATTGAGTCTAATTCATTGTTGGAGGAAACCTTTATTAACCACCTCAGCCCCCATTTTTTTAGGCAAGCCTAATTGGTTTTTTCATTTTTGCATTGTCCCATATTAATTTTTGTTTTACTGAAAACCCCATTAACTAACATTTACACATCGACAAATCCTTGCTTAATTTATCCAAAAAGTATTGAATTAAATATTGTGGTTGCAGATTTATGCAAGATCTGTTTCCATGTTTGTGTACAGTTTAGATTATGTGCATCAGCCTCATCAAAATCTGTTTTACTAACTTTGGTTCACCAAGCTAACATCAAATATGTTGTATTTACCAGTTTCTGTTCACCAAAATGTTTTGATTGTGTGCTTAAATGTACACCATAGAATATGGTTTTGTGGATTTTCTGAAATTATGGATTTATTTATTAAAGTGTTTTTCAGCATTTGTTTCAAATATCAGGAAATAGCAGTAAGATTAGTAAAATAGTAAATTTAAATTTCAGTATGATTAATGTGACAAACTTGTAGGTGTGAAAATGTATTCATTTTTTTTTTTAGTTTAAGGAACAAATTGTTTTATTTTTGTTAACTAGGTTTCAAATGGGATTTTTATTTACATATACTGTATCATTATACATGTCTAAGTATCATAAGTAAAATAAGATAAGTAAATATAAGTATAAGTTTAAACCATTATAATGGAAATCTACCTTATTTAGACTTTGTCATTGTAAATTTTACAGTGTAAAATACCAAAAATACATAATTAGTGAGTTATTCTACATTTATAAGCTTTGTTTTACAAGATAATAAGCAAATATATTTAGTTGTTTAGACTTCAAAAAGTTAATTTTGGGATTGATGGAAAAACAGCTGCTGGTTGAAGCAAACAAATCAACGTGCATGTTTTTACCCTTCTAAACTACCATAACAGCATTGGAGAACAATTAAATTTAGCCAGGAAACAAATTCTGGAGTTCACCATAAACATTTAAGATTAAAAAGCAAATAAAGTTGCTATAAACATGAAAAAAATAACTTCTCTTGAGATCACATCATAATTAACTTTGCCAAAACTCCATCACAGTTAATAATTGGAGCTCCCAGCTCCCGTTGATTTCAGTGATTTGTTCAATAATCTGATTAAATTACACTAAGACAAGTTGTCAAATGCTGAAACTGAGCAGTTCTTTGTTCGAGATGCATCGAAGATATGTGATTAGGAAGTTGTGGCAATCATTTATCTGGCGACTCGGTGCTCCATCTTCTTGGAAAAGAAGGTTAAAAAAAGATAAGCAGGACCGCTTGTGATGGTGCTTGCAGCTGAGAAGTTGATAAGAAAACTGATACAGACATGATAAACTAAAATTGTACATGCAGTTAATGCATTGATGCACAAGTTTGGAGGAAGTAATGCTTCAAAATTCTTTCTCAATCAGCCCTTCTGCCTCTTATGTACTCAAACAAGTGCAGGCTAACATTTTTCTGCTAAGACAGACTGCTCTTCAGTCGTAGGGTGGCGATAAAATCACATTCTGCTCATAACAAGAATCTAATACTGTTTTACACTGAATTATCAAGATGCCATTTCAAATTAATCTTTGACATGACTTATAGTATCGACCACAAGAGCTGATCTTAGTGAAAATGCTTCTTTTGCAAGAGTTTTATAGGAATCTTTGGGCTAATTTGTTGACAAATCTTTAATTTTTCAAAGACGACAGAATCAGATCTGTCACATATTTGGTTAAATCAACAATTTTGTCTTCTAGTCATCTTATCAGGAGAGTAATAAAAGCATCGCTGTCACATGCGAACAGAGCATTCCTAGAAGGCCGCTGTGTTTATACTGCAGACTAAATATTTATCCCACAAGCTGAGAAGAATTAAAGCTGCTCATCTTGACTTTGGTGGAGGTTTTGATATGTTTCAGGCAAGGTGACCAACACACAACACAGATCAGACACATCCTGCAAAGCTGTGTATACAACGACACAAACATACAGTGTTCAGTGTATCCGAAGGTCCAGTGTGTGCAACAACTTATGTATACATGTATAGTTGTAAAAAAACCAGCAAATATTGGAAAAATCTGAGGAATCCAAATAGATTTGAATGGTTACACTTGCATAAACACAAATGAAGGCTATGTCCAAACAATGGCATCTGAATTAATCGGTATTTGACACCATTTTAGTTCACATTTTGTTATATCATTTTTACTGTACTGTTGCAACTGAGTATTTAGGCCAAAAAATGAGAAAAAGGTTGGTAAATCAAAATATCTGCACTCATAAAAAATCTCTTTTTGAACAATAAATAAAAAAAATAGAAATAAATATGGTCAAATAAGATAAAAGCGTTGTGCGGTGTGGCGGAGAAAGAGATATCACTCAAGAGACAAAAAAAGAATGGACCAAACCCTTAGATCTTGCATGTCTGAATAACGCCACTTTTTATAAAATGGTTCATGTGAAACAGCTGCACAGATGCATTGTATACAGCCAACTGCATTGTAGTCCATTTGCATCCATAAACACCTGAAAATTCATGAGATGAGCTGATTTGCATGGAAAATAAGAGCAACTGTGACCAGACTGAGTGGATTATAATAGAAAACAAGCTAAACAATACGGGCAATTGAACCCATTCAGTCCCATGCCAATCTTCATGTCCTCTTTTTATTGGTTTAATTAAACTAAAAATGCGACAGAATACAATTTGCCTGCAAGGTGCTTCTACATGCACTCCCATTATTCATGAAAAGCTCACCAGTCTCCATAAATTCACACAGGCTTGTCATAAATGGACTATTTTATTTCAGGATCAGATGAATTGAAGCAAATACATGTACAACTGAATCTTTATCAGTTATAATTCATTTATAGCTGGAGAGGAGCCAAGCAAAATACCAACAGACAGGTGGATGAATAGAAAGTAAAAGGCGAACCAAGCAACAACCTCTGCTTATGGTTTCAAGCAACACATCCCCAAATTGGTAGATGTACCTGCTTGACATTGTTCAGGCAGTTTGGTCCCCTTGAGTAAAGTTCAGTCTGAAACCAAACCAAATAAAAAGTAAAACATTTCTTAGCATTTCCAACTCAAATTGAATCAAGTCCCCCAAACGATTCCTGCATGAATAAGGTCACATTTACCCGTAATCGTCTACCAGATTTGTTCAACCCTTGGTCAAACAAATGGAGCCTTGTGAACGAGGCATTCCCCTGCTATCCAGAGGCAGCGCTGCATCAACATGACTGGAGATGTAACAAAACCTGAACAAGAACACTTGCTCATCTATTGGTTATCGCAGAACAGTTTCTGTTTCTGCAGCATAAGATGCTGTCCGCTTCCTGCCTACGTTTTCAGCAGGGCAGAATTTGCTTCTTGGACGCGCTTCTGGGTTCGGTCATTATTTAAAAAAAGGCTGGTGTGAATACACTCGGGGTCTTGTTCACAAATGAGGGAAGGATGGAGCATGAGATCAACAGATGGATCGGTGCGGCGTCTGCAGTAATACGGACTCTGCGCCGGTCTGTCGCAGTGAAGAAGGAGCTGAGCCAGAAGGCGAAGCTCTCGATTTACCAGTCGATCTACGTTCCTACTCTCACCTATGGTCAAGGCCGGATTTTCCAATGGGCATTTTGGACACAGGCCCAGGGGCCCATACCCATTGAGGGCCCATGTGGGGCCCACACAGGGAAAACACCAGCAGTTTGGGAATTAAACAAAATGTATATAAAAGCCAGATAGTTACAACGCAGTGTCTAGTGAATTGCTACTGGTACCACTGGCTGAGAGATGTTAGAAATGTTGTTTCACAGTGTATCATTCACAATTTTTACAATGTTATGGTGTGGAATGGGGCCCCTGCAACACTCTTGGCCCAGGGGCCTGTGCACTTTTAATCTGGCCCTGCCTTATGGACATGAGCTGTGGGTCGTGACCGAAAGAACGAGATCTTGTATACAGGCGGCTGATGTGAGTTTCCTCCGCAGGGTGGCCGGGCTCTCCCTTAGACATAGGGTGAGGAGCTCGGTCATCCAGGAGGAGAACAGAGTAGAGCCGCTGCTCCTCCACATTGAGAGAAACCAGTTGAGGTGGCTCGGGCATCTGGTCAGGATGCCTCCTGGACCTCCCTGGTGAGGTGTTCCAGGCACGTCCCTCTGGGAGGAGACCCCGGGGAAGACCCAGGACACGCTGGAGGGATTACATCTCTCGGCTGGCCTGGGAACGCCTCGGGATCCCCCCCCCCCCCCCCCGCAGAGTTGGCAAATGTGGCTGGGGTTAGGGAAGTCTGGGCTTCCCTGATTAGGCTGTTGCCCCCGTGACCCAACCCTGGAGAGGCAGCAGAAGATGGATGGATGGATACACCCCTAAATTTCCAAAAAACAGCTTATTTGACCAGCGATATACGAATTGGGATAAAGCTCAGTTCAAACATCCTTTCTTCTGAAACATCCAAGTACAGTCAGATGGATCCTAAACTCTCATATTGGCAAATTCATACAAACACAAAAGACAAAACAACTGTGTCGAAAGGCACACAAAACATTTGGAGAAACGTACCAAGTGAGATGCTATCCTTCATCTAAAGATGTTCCAAGTCAACACACGTCACAACACTTGGTCAATGTTTAATTCTGTCTTTCATGTTAGTCCAAACTCATTTCAGGTCTCTCTGGAGATGAACTTGCCAGAGAGTCTCTTCAAAGCTTTTATCCTTTCGTTGACATCGGAGCATGTCTAACCTTACTATGAAAGGCATAACTGTGTCAGTGACAAAGGAGGAACTTTGATTTTTGGGGATGACTTGACATATTCTTGCAGATGTGAGACTTTTTAAACATTAAAAACCTGCATTTTCAGGAAACAAATGATTAAATATGTCCAACTGGATCTGTGAAATGAGTTTCACACTTTACAAATACTAACCACCACACTTCTCGGCTCATGTGAGCACGATGATCTCACATAATTTTTCAAGTTTCCCATCATGACTTAGATGGTTTTGCTCTGGTGCTATGGCAACAAGGACATGCTATTTTCTGCTTTCCTGCCACCAGAAAATGCATCACAGGGCACAAGAAAAATGTACAAATATCAGCAATTATTTTCCCACGGTATGTTGCAATGTTTTTCCAACCGATTAGCCCAATGTGGCAGAAATTCAAGGTACATTTATTTAAAGAACAATTATCATCGACATGCATGAGCCTGAGAAATAAATAACTTGTGGTTCAAGAGGATTTATAGGACTTTAGCATGTCTGTTTGAAAATATACCACTGATATGTAAATGCTTATATGTACACAGAGATGCTATCATTGAGACGCACATGTCCTCGTTTGTTGTGCTGTCTGGCCCGGCTGAAACACCATGGCAACTGTTGTGGCAGAAACATTAAGGAGGCGTGGGAGGTGGAGGACAGTAGGTAGTGTGTGTGAGTGCATGTGCACATCAGGGTGGGAGAGCGTTTAGCTGAAAGACAAGGTGTCTGAATGTGGGAAAACAAAAGGCTTTATTACACTGATGATTATTCACAATCAGTCACGTGTGTGGTCCACATTCAGCTGCAACATTTCTAATTATACAGATAATAAAAATGAAATCCTGATAAAGAACAGCTTCATCATGTAAAAGGACACTAAAATGTTACTGAAAGCACTGAAGAGCAACAGATTATTTCTTTTTAAAGCTAAACATGTATTATCGCATAACTCTTCCTAATGTTAAATCTGTATGTTTATAATTAAGATTTACTGAAATAGCAGCTTTGTACTAATAAAAATATTCAAATAGTTACATCTTGAATTTACTGAGGATAATTGTGTGGGGCAATAATGCTTGTAGCAAGTTTTATCTTCACGTCATCAAGACAACCACATCAAGCTAATTTTAAATTAAAATGACTTTCCAGCTTTTAAGGTTTCACATCTTTTGTAAATTTTTTCATTGTTTCCCTTTCATTCTTTTTCTTTTCAGACATGGTTTTTGGAGGAATTGAATTATAAATACTGAAAAATATAAATTACAAAAATTATTCAGAAAACTTTTTGCAGCATGAATAATTAAATTTTTATTGTTCATTGCAAGTATTGAAGATATATCTATATATTTATTTATTTAAAGGTTTAGGAAATACACACACACACCTACCTACATATCTATCTCTATCTATCTCTCTCTCTCATATCTTTATCTCTCTCTCTCTCTCTCTCTCTCTCATATCTTTATCTCTCTCTCTCTCTCTCTCATATCTCTATCTCTCTCTCTCTCTCTCTCATATCTCTATCTCTCTCTCTCATATCTCTCTCTCTCTCTCTCATATCTCTCTCTCTCTCTCTCTCATATCTCTCTCTCTCTCTCTCTCTCTCATATCTCTCTCTCTCTCTCTCTCTCTCTCATATCTCTATCTCTCTCTCTCTCTCTCTCATATCTCTATCTCTCTCTCTCATATCTCTCTCTCTCTCTCTCATATCTCTCTCTCTCTCTCTCTCATATCTCTCTCTCTCTCTCTCTCTCTCATATCTCTATCTCTCTCTCTCTCTCTCTCATATCTCTCTCTCTCTCTCTCATATCTCTCTCTCTCTCTCTCATATCTCTCTCTCTCTCTCTCATATCTCTCTCTCTCTCTCTCTCTCTCTCTCTCTCTCTCTCTCTCTCTCTCTCATATCTCTCTCTCTCTCTCTCTCTCTCTCATATCTCTATCTCTCTCTCTCATATCTCTCTCTCTCTCTCTCTCTCTCTCATATCTCTATCTCTCTCTCTCATATCTCTCTCTCTCTCTCTCATATCTCTCTCTCTCTCTCTCTCATATCTCTCTCTCTCTCTCTCATATCTCTCTCTCTCTCTCTCTCTCTCATATCTCTCTCTCTCTCTCTCATATCTCTCATATCTCTCTCTCTCTCTCTCTCTCATATCTCTCTCTCTCTCATATCTCTATCTCTCTCTCTCTCATATCTCTATCTCTCTCTCTCATATCTCTCTCTCTCTCTCTCTCTCATATCTCTCTCTCTCTCTCTCTCTCTCTCTCATATCTCTATCTCTCTCTCTCTCTCATATCTCTATCTCTCTCTCTCTCATATCTCTATCTCTCTCTCTCTCATATCTCTATCTCTCTCTCTCTCTCTCTCATATCTCTATCTCTCTCTCTCTCTCTCTCATATCTCTATCTCTCTATCTCTCTCTCTCATATCTCTATCTCTCTATCTCTCTCTCTCATATCTCTATCTCTCTATCTCTCTCTCTCATATCTCTATCTATCTATCTCTCTCTCTCTCTCATATCTATATCTATCTCCTATCTATCTATCTCCTATCTCTATAGATATAGATACATACATACACATACACAAAAAAAAAAAAAAAAAAAAAACTCTAAACAAGCAGCTTTTTTAGAAATTACCTTTTATGGCTTTCCCTCCATGTGGAGGGTCAATCATCGTCTGACATCTGTCAGGTCAGCCGTCTTCTCCATGATTGTGTGGCCATCTGACCAGGACTGAGAGACCATTTAAAGGTTTAGGAAACCTTTGCAGGTGTTTTGAGTTAATTAGTTGATTGGGGTGTGACACCATGACTTTCTAAGATTGAATTTTTTCACAATATTCTAATTTTCTGACACAGCATTTTGGGTTTTCATTATCTAGAAGCCACAGTTATCAACATTTCCAGGCTTTTACATTGAACAGCACCTCGGTCCCAGCAGCACAGGTGATTTGAGATGACTGAGTTACCAAGGAAACGGAGCAAAGCATGTTCAGTTTGAGACATATAGAATTTTGATTTCAGCCCTAAGCAACCACAAAAACAGTGATTGACAAAAACAACCTGATGTTATGAAAATAATTTAGCTGTTTTATGCTCGTAATGACTGGGTCATTTCTGAAGGCGAATCCAGACAAGTAGACCCTCCGGTCTTCTAGTTTACCTTTCAGAAGCAGCAACTTACAACAAATCTGGCTGGCAATGGTTGTGGGTGTTATTGGCAACTTATGGACAGACGTTAAAAGCACTTTTCATTCAAACTCTTCACCAAGACAGTGCAGGGCGGATTGATCCAAAGAACGACACTATCAATACCAATGCAGATAACAGTATCGATCAATACAAGTGTGATAACATCGATACTTTAGTTTCAGTTCTCTATGCAGCAGGTGTTGCTATGCAACACCCTCTTGCGTTGTATTGTCACATGACTCAGCTGTGCAGGTAAACAAGTAGGGCTATGCTCATTTATTTGTTTAGCATAGTTCAACAACAGGGTGATTTAAAGTGCTCTACTAAACATCAAAAAGGAAGAAGCATAACTTCAAATAATAGATAAAGGGGAAAAAAACCCACTAAGAACATCAATCCATCCATTTTCTTCATCGCTTCGTCCAATTTAAGGTCACGGGAAGCTGGAGCCTATCCTGGCAATCATAGGCCGAGAGGCAGGTACTCCCTGGACAGGTCGCCTGTCCGTCACAGCCACTAAGAACATGATCAAAATAAAAAAAATTCTAGCTTAAAAACAAAAAAGGAAACAGATTTGGACTTTTAAATAAAAACTTGAAATACAGCAGAGAACTGGTGGGTCTTTAACTGGATGTTTCAGCTGATCTGAGGCTTTCTGGGAGTTTGTTCCAGAGATGTGGAGCATAGAAGCTGAATGCAGAATGAATCCATGTCTGGTTCTGAGTCTGTAAACTGATGAAAGACCAGATACTATGAGGAGGTCACACTGAACCGTTTTTGTCCTGAACCAGTCAGAGCTGTAAAGTCTATCCTCTGATTGCCAGTGTAAAGACCTCAGAGCTCTGACCAGTCTCTTGGTCTTAGTGAGGACTCAAGCAGCAGAGTTCAGAATAAGGTGCAGTTGTCCAATAGATGCTTTGGGCAGACGTGTAAATACACTGCTACAATAAATCAAGCTGACTACAGATGAAAGCATGGACTAGTTTTTCCAGGTCCTGCTGAGACATCAGATCTTTTATCAAGCAAGCAGGCAGGCAGGCATCAGCCAGCAGAACACACACACCATTAAAAGGTTACATGTGTGGACCAAAATGTCAGATGCAACCACCTATAAAGTGTTGGTATGAACAATAATATCCTTTTTTTTTTTGCTTGTTATCTAGATACTAAATCTTGCCGTATCACACACCACCAAAAAGGACAACAGTGCCACCATCAGCCCCTCCCCCATCTGAAAGAGTCAATGGTGACTCGGTGCTATGCTCAAATAACATGAAAATCATGCACAATACCTCTCCTTGTGCAGCTTTACACATTATCAGAAGGATGACACTAATGCTGTAACATACTTGGTGGCCACAGACACATAAGCAATGCTTTAAAGTATTGTATTATCAATTTTTGACAATATTATCCATCCCTACTTCACTATATTGACAATAAAGTCAGATATATACTGCTAAAAACACTACTCTGAGGCTGTCTGAGCTAAGAGACCTTCCCAGTGTCACATGGAGGTCCCA
Organism: Telmatherina bonti; assembly: GCF_933228915.1. NCBI lineage: Eukaryota > Metazoa > Chordata > Actinopteri > Atheriniformes > Telmatherinidae > Telmatherina > Telmatherina bonti. The sequence continues at coordinate 26,443,380 of NC_136633.1, read as the reverse complement.
GACGACGCCTGTGGAGAGAGATATCAGTGTGACTGTTTCCATTTATTAAAGCTGGACCAGAGAGGGGAATCAGGCTGCTCAGACTCGCTGAAAAACTTTACTTTCAGTTGTTGGAAAGACGCTCCAACTCATTTTCAAGAGGAGCAGTTTATGGAAGATTGAACAAGATCTTTACCCTCAGGGAGTTACTGAAGAGGTCATGGGAGATTGGCCATCCAGTCTAGATGTGTTGGACTTGTAGGGAACCTCCCTCTGGAGGTATCAGGCATATCTGAAAGGGAGGATTCTCCAAGAGAGACGCTGAGGACACTGGGGGGATTATAATACATATCCTCCCTGGCCTGTGTCCTCCTCCTGGGGGATGTCTTAGTTTCCCTTCAAGACCCAATCTCTAATAAACATGAGAATACATTGACATGTCTGAACGTTTGAAAGGATACAGTAACATAAGCTTCTAGTTTATGCTCCATTTATGTGTAAAACATCACCCTCATGTGGAAAAGTTACCCAGCATTACTAATGGATTCTCAGGAAGAAAGCTGCCAGCCAGTCAGGCAAACAAGCTGACAGGGCAGCAAGCAGAAAGATGGGTGGAAGGGTGGAAGGTCAGATCAGCAGATCTGTACATCAGCAGATAAAGAGACTAGACTGAAGCAGACCTCAGCAACAAAAAGTTTAAATTCTTCTCTTCCTCTGTGGTGACGTCAGGAAAGGTCAGGCATGAAGCGACTTTTATAATGGGAAATTTTTGCACTTGAAGGTTACATGCATTGCATTTTTCTGTTTTTGAAAGGACACGCATTCACCCATTCACCAAGCTTGAAGCTCCTACTCGAATCTTTTTGTGGCTATTATTTGAATCGCGGCCCTCACATCAGTTTGAGAGGTTGTTGCACACGAAGCAATCCAGTCAGTCTACTTAGCGGGTGACAGAGTCAAAAACACTGGTTTTCAACAGAAAGGGTTTCAATTGGAACTAGACCAAGAACACATTTGTTGTTCACAGTTCAGAAATTATTTATATATATTTCTATGTCCTAATAAAGAGAGCTGTTCTCTTGTTGGCATCACTGCTTTCTCATGCAGTGCCAACCATGTTTGGATCAGATTTTTTTTTTTATTCCTTTTTAATGTGCTGTTAGCCCAACTCAGAACAGGATATGACCCAAAAAAGAAACAAAAGCATTTGTTTAAGAAAGGGAATGTTGACATGTGATAGCAAGACGTTGGTGTTCAGAGGGTTTGGCGTAACCAAAAGAGCTTTGTGTAAATGAAAGCTGGACTGCAATAAATCATACAGGGAGCTGGAGAATGTTTGCAAGTCATATGTCTGGGTCTATCAACTAATTTACATCCATTTTTTCCCCAAATCTAACTTTCATCATTTTTATTAATCCCAGACATCACAGGCTGCTTTTAAAAATTACATGAGATCAGAGAGCTGGTCAGTCTGCAACCTCATGTCTTTGTTTCAATGTGCTGCCTTCGTGACTTGACGATTCATGCATTCAATTTTGTTTTCCAAATGGTGCTGTCCAATGGTAAATTAATTCAATCTGGAATGTTTCTCTCCTCTTATAATATGAAGAGTTGCAGAACATTTTAGTGACAAGGAACTTCTTTGTACAGCTGCAGCTACTGTATATCACAGAGTCAGGTGGGGATGGGGGAATCATGGAGTAGTTCTTTGCTAGCTTGATGCTAGCTTGAAGCTTACTTGCCAAGCTTGCCTTAAGACCAAAGTATTTATGCACTGGAAAGCACAATACCCTCTATACCAGGGGTGCCCAAATTCAAGAGAGGAGCAGATCGACAGTGGATCGGCAGGGTTTCTACAGTTATGTGGGCTTTGCATTGGTGGTGGTGAGGAAGCATCCGAGCCAGAAAGGCAAATCTCTTGATTCACTGGTCAATTCCAGTCGCCACTCTAATGTATGGTAACGAACTGTGGGAAGTGATTGGAAGATTTCTGATACAAGCTGCCAGAAAGAGTTTATTCAACAGGGTATATGGGCTCTGACTAGTGATAGGGTGAGAAGACAGACATCATATATACGTAGACGCCTCATTGAGCGCTGGAGAGTGACCCAACGTCACCGCCATATTGGATGGGTGTCTGCTTTCGAGTCTTGCTGCAGACTCAACGTAGTTTCCCCACAACTTTTAGTGTATATATGACACACAAAACACTTTTCTACATAACTGGTTTATAAATAATTTTAACAGAGTGAATGATCTATTTGTAAATGATAAATTTTACTCCTATGAGGTGTTTATGCAAAAATACAATATTGATGTTTCAAAGAGTTTTACATGGTAGCATAATTACCACCGCCAATGAGGTTATGTTTTTACCGCTTTATCTGTTTGTGTTCAAGATAACTTAAAAAGTTAAGGACGGATTTTCATGAAATTTTCAGGACTTGTTGAAAACATGAAAAGGAAGAACTGATTTAATTTTGGTGGTGATCTGGATCACCGTTTGGATCCAGGAACTTTTAAAGGCCTTGGTGGAGGTTTACGTTCTCCGAGCGTTGTTCTGGGTAACTTCTGAATTGCACAGTTTTGATACAATATTTTTTCAGACTGTGTACAACTGTATGTCTATATTGATAAATTATTGTAAATAAAAGAAAGAGTCAACTGTAGTCAAAAAGTAGCAACTATTCCCGTATTTTGTTCAGCATATGGTTGCAATAACCAGCAAAATATTGAAAGAATGTGTGGAATTACATTTCACAAGGTTGAATAATAATTTATTTGACGAGATAATAGATACATCCAAATACATCAATAATATTGTTGTGGTTGTAGCTTACACCCTACAAATAAATGCATTTGAGACTAGGGGTGGGAAAATTGAATCGAAAAATTGAAAGTTGGGATTTTTTGCTTCAAAATTTTAAAATTGATTTTTTTTTTTTTTAAACAAAAAAAATTAATTTTTCCCCACATAAATCAAATTAATCCATTATACTTTGTCATTTTTATTGATCTTTTTACTTGTCTTCCTGGGCATTATAGCAGCAGAATGAATATCTGGCTGCTGTGTTTCCTCATTGAAATCAAGAAAAATGACGAGCAAAAAAAGTTTTACACTTTTTTGTCGTTTTTAATCTACAAAAATCAGCAATATTGAAGAATTGTAAGAATCACAATCTAGAAGGAATCGGCACCCAAAAAAATCGTAATCGAATCAGGACAAAAGCCTATCATCCCAGCCCTATGGGAGACCCATCCAAGATGGCGTGATGAGATGTTGGCTCGGATAGGCAGTGTGACACGATGCGCCGTCTATGTATATATAATGTCTATGTGAGAAGCTTGGCGATCCAGGAGGGACTTAAAGTTGAGCTGCTGATCCTCCATGTTAAGGGGAGCCAGATGAGGTGGCTTGGACATCTGGTTATGATCTCCCTTGGACACTTCGCTGGTGAGGTGTTCCAGATGAGAACCACTGGGAGGAAGTCCCGGGGAAGAACCCTGGAGGGACTTCATCTCTTGGCTGGCTGAAGAGCAAAGTGGATGGGGTGAGAGGAAGTCCGGGCTTTTGGACTTGAACCATTTCCTCCACGATAGAAAATTGGGATGGGTTGGTGTCACAGCTTCAGGAAGTAAATATTCCTCTTTATGTTGGTGCATCTTTTATTTCCAACAATGTTACATCATCACAACATTTCATGTTGAAATGGACGTGGTATGGAGATGAGTTTCACAGCACTGCACCGCTAGCCCCCCCCTTTTCTCCATCTATTGGCCTTCAGGACTTAGTATGGAGATTCAGGACAGCGGGTTGGCCTGTTGATAGAAGCATCCAGATTGAATCCAGACCCATGCCGTTGTCACTGTGTGTGCGTGAGCGTGTGTGTCCTGTATTTGGTGGATGTTGATTGATTGGTTTCTCCAAAGAAAACATCTTTTTCTGCCAGCCGAGGTTCATCTTTTAAGTTTTATTGTGGTCTAAGACCCCGAAGAAGACGTAATTGGTCGGTCATGTTTGTTTAAACGTCCACCATTACCCTACGCAGAGAAAGGCTGAGCGTACGTTGCAGTCTTTTTTTCTTTTTCATATACACACACACACACACACACAGAGGCACACGCACACATTCCCCAGTCCTGAGGTCATCCCCCAGAGCTGCTTTGTGCAGCTCCTGCTGTAAATTTGTTTATGTGTGCCTTGTTTTCTACCACCGATCCCCCTTTCGCTCCCCTCCATCTCATTTTTTTTCTTCTCTTATACTCATTTATGACTGCATTGTGAAACCAAGGTCAAAGTTCAACATCAGAAGACAGATGGAAAAGACAAGCAAAGCAAGCAGTCAAAGGCAGGCTGTGGTGGATAAAGTTCTTGTTTTTCTGTTCTGCAAAGTAAAGAAATTCATATTTTGTGGTGGAAAAAATAAATCTGTTCAGAATTGGAGTATCCATTGAAGCTTTTGCTTGTGTTGCTTTCATAGACTATATATAAAGATGGGCGTAGCCTCCATGACGTCACCCATAGGTTTCTGAAATGCTAAATTGAAGCTCGGTGGGCGGTTCCTACCATCGCCATCTTGGCAGAGGCATGCGTGTCGTCTCGCCTGGAAAATACAAATCTAGGCAAAGAGGTGGAGCTGAGAGGGGGGCTGTGAGCGTCATGGTGGATGATTGACATCGAGCGAACTCTGACCTGTCTGTAGCTAAGCGCTAACCAAGCTAACCCGGAGATAAAAGGAGCTAACCAGCTAACGGAGGTAAGCGGGCTAAAGCTAAGTCACGTTGTTAACCGGCTAAAAACCGCGGTTCTACGTTCTGAGTTAAAGCAGGAGATCGAGTACCTGTCAATCTTAAGGACACGCCCCTAAATATGCCAAAGTTTAATTTTAAACGGGTGAGTTAGAAAAAAATTCATCATGTTTATTTCTATAGCTGAGAATCTCAGAGGTTTTTAATCTGATGGTCTTAAAAGGAAAACAACTTCTGGAAGTTGTTCCTTTATTCAGTTCTCATGCAGTCTGGGGAAAAAAATGGATTTTTCTAGGAATGAAAAGGGTTAAATAGTGCAACGCTTAATGGAAGGAATGAAGCATTTCCTTCTGTTAAAGTTGCATTCTGTCAATTTTTTACCTTAAAAGTCTGCGTGACATCTCATGTGCGTTTCTCGTGCCGCTGCTACCCAGCAGCGTCACAAGAAACCAACACTTTACAACTTTTACATCCGGGATACGATGTCACGTTTCGCTTCATTGTAAAATAAGGAACTGGCTGTTCTGAACACACAACGTTGCTGATTCAGTAAAGAAACAAGAAAATTAAACGAGAGAAAAAGGCTAAATAAGAGTAATCGTAAGATTGTCTTTAGCTGGTTGGAGAGCTAACAGGTCAGCTAGGATGCAACATGGATGCTGAATTAGCCGTCAATTGAAGGGCACGCAACTGGGGAAATGTGTCTTTAAAAAACTCTTTATAAAAAAAAAAAAAAACAACCAATCCACAGCAAACATGGCTCCAATATGGATTTATTCTTAGTGCTAACTCACAGTCTAGGACAGGGGTGGGGAACCCTGGTCCTTTTGGGCCAGAATCCTGCAGGTCTTCCATGTATTCCCACTCAAAAAAAAAAAAAGTCTGCTTAAAAGAATAGACAGGTGTGCATATTCTGGTTTATTAAAACCTATTTAATGCACTGCAACTATTCAGTGCAGAATCATCTGAAATGCTGTATTTTGAGTGATTAAGAAAAATGTAAATGTTTTTCCATTTGGTTTTTTTCATTAAGATTCAAATTATTATACAATGCAATGAGTTTGGATGATTAAAGAAAAAAAAACATTCACATCGATCATGAAGATGAACGAACTGAAACAGCACATGCAGAATAATTAGCAACATGGTGCAGACCATTATTAGGGTAATTGGAGGGGCTGTATGACTGCAGTCATACATTGATCACAACATTCAACACAACTGTATGCTCTGGTGAAAACAGCTCTCATCATATTAAAATGCAACATTGGACCACATGCATGGATGAAACTGGATGAATTGAATGACATTTGCCTAAAATTTCTGCATACCAGCCTCCTCCTACAGCAGCAATCTCTCCAACAGAGACGCCAATCAGCCTTGTGAAGTTAGCTTCTAAAAAGGACTAAAAGAACAAGACAAAACGTAGGAAGGCTTCACCCATCCTCCAGTCTCCCAATCGGACGGAATAAATTGGAATGTGTAGAAATCAAGCCGACGCCACAAAGACCTCTCCCCATAACCAACATGTTCTGATCTGTGTATTTCACATTAGGACATGAAAACAACTCGCAGTAAATCCGCCAGTCAGAACATTTCAACCATGAGGAAAACAAGGGCAGCGAGGACATTTTTCAGTGTTGAGTCTGACAGCTGCATGAAAAGGGCTTGTGAAGGACTGGACGAATGCTTCTGGAATTTAATATCGTCTCCAAATAGACGAGAAGAATTTGCAGATTTCGTCACCCTTGCAACATAAAGTTAATTTCTTTAGTTAAAAAAACAAAAAAAACAAAAAACTGAATTTGAGGAGAATCTGATTCTTCTTGCATGGCCAGCGTCCGTTACTTCTTGCATCAAGTCTCTAAACTCTGAAAGAGTTCCTTAAAAGCTGTGTGGGGATGGCGAAGGGGCGTGTATGAGTGACACATGCAAACTCTTGAGCTTGCGACATTAATTTGTGGCGCGCTTAAGAAACCGATCAAAGACTTCAGCAGATTTTTCTCAGTCATTTTCTGGATGGTCTTAAAGTACTTCAGTGAAATACTTTCCACTTGATGGAGTGACTCCACGACTCAGGCATTCGGCTTTTGGAAGGAGGACGCTGCACCTCCCCAGTAAATTATGTAAACATTAGCATTTTGCAGCTTGTAAAAACAGGAGACCATGCAACTCTGCTAATATGGGCTGACCTCATATGTTCCCTGTTAAATAAGGACAATTCAAATAGGAATGATTTCAGCCACTTAGGTCACAACTATTAATATTTAGATGCTTTTATGTCTGAGAATATAGTAAATGCATATTATTTTAGGCTAATTAGGAGAATAGGTGAGAGAGATGTTGAGGTGGAGTTTTAAATCTCTTAAAGATACTCATCTTTTATACTTCTTTCCTAAATCTGAAAACAGCAAGGTGGGCAGGTGGCACAGGGAAATTTCTAAAAATCTAAAAATGATTGATCAGTTTCAGGAGGAGATTAGAAGTCCTGGCCAGATCAAGTTAAGTGTCGCTTTGTAACATCTTACAAATAATTTCAGCCTGTTTTGCCCCATTTCTCAACTTTGTGTTTTTTTATTCCCTTTCAATCTTTATCTGAAGCTCCCTCAACAAGTGTTTGCTGACATATTTAACTAATAACCTAAAGAAAAAGAAATCCAACATCTTCGTCTACATTTCATCCAGACAAACAGGAACCAATTCTACTAGCTTAACCTGCCCAAGTTAATAAATAATGGATCCTTGCAGATGAAGCCAATTCATAGGATTTCCTGTTTCAGCCTCCAAACATGCAATCCAAATAGTTTATACCAGCTTTGTGTGCACCTTGTAGATTTTTGACTGGATCACATGCTTTTTAAGAATTTTAAAGATAACCATGAACACTTTGATATCAAATTAAACAGCTTTTTTTGTCCATAAAAGCAGATTTTAGGAGGCATTATTAGACAGAAATCTGTTTTAACTGTTTGTATATGAGCAAATTATTTAGATGTATAAATCTTGCAGGACAGGATTTCCTTTTTCACTTCTTTTGGATTGGATATTTGGCATGATGATAAAATGCAGCTTTGGAGAAAAACAAAATCATCTGTGGAGAAGATTTAAATAAATGATAAAATAATTAAATAAATATAAAAAATAAAAAGAAAGAAAAACAAACAATGAAAACGAATAAAATAAATAAATGAATAATATAATAAAATAAATAAATACTACCAGGGGAAGTCGTTTCTGAACTTATGTCTCCACCTTTTTTCTTTTGTTTTGCAGGAGTTACCATGACAACAGGAGAATCACTGGTTGCTGATCAAATCAATATTAGCTTGCAATCAGGATTAATCATTGCATTTTAATATTGTTCACAGGATGCATCAACCTACTCCAGATTTGATCAATAACGCTTCAGTTTTTAACGTGGGACAGTTTGGGATTTTTTTCAGTTGTAAACTAACAAACATCTTGTCTGATACTTTGGGAACGAAAGGAAGAATAAGCAAAATATCCATTATCTCTTATTCTAGGTATATAGAGCACAGTGAATATCAAGCTTTGAGAAAAGAAATAAAGTATTAAATATCCGACAGGATCACAACGAAATAGACCATAAAGGTAAAAAATGTCTGCTACATATAAGATTTAAGTGGCTGGATTACATTAAAATCTTACATAAATACTCTTCAGGTCTTTTAAGCATCTTTTCTTTCAACTGAAACCTAATTTAACCAAATAAACTCTCAAGATTAAAATATCTTTTGCAACCACACGATGGTCAAATGGCTCGGCCAAGCAGGCAGATGTTCATAAAAACAAGTTCAACTCAGTTTAAAACTGTCATGCAACGCGATCTGAAACCACAACCGGCCTTGTGGCCGCTAACCAGCCAGGGTGGGGATCATGCAGAGCCTAACAAGTTGATGGACATCAGGTGTGCAGGCTGATTAGGAAAGGACACAACATTTAGTCACAAACAGCCATAAATAAAAGGGCTGAGAAAAGTAAGGGATAATGAAATACTACCCATTTTCCTCCACTGTTTCTAAGTCGGTTAGCTTAAAAATGAACAAACAGCAAGTTAAAATAGAAAAATAAATTATTAAATGAAAAATAGTTTCATACTGGATTCAATCATCTGGATCCAGGCACAGTCAACTTAGCATGTTTTAAAAATGCATTTATGAGCTTGGCAGCTGGCATCAATGTGCAACGCTGGCATAGAATTAACCCTTTAGCTGCCTGCTTCATTGTTTGGTAAAGTGCACAAAGTAACGAATGAGTTTTATCAAGAATTTGAGGAAAAAAAAACCTGGCTGGGCTATTGCTACCACTTGGTTTGAGTATGTGATCCCAAAAGGAAACTCTGTTATCCCAATATTGTTTCAAATAAACACCTTTCAACGATTGTTGCTTTATTACAGTGGTTCCCAAACTTTTTCTGCAGGGCCCCCTTTTCATCGACAACAATAATGTCGAGCCCCCCCCACCCGTCACATGAACCACAGAAACATACTAAGAAAAGCATCTTTAGTTTTAGTGGCTGTACTGTGGGTATCTATAATTAAAACCGTGTCAGTACTATTATCCATTCTCCAGAAGTATAAACCAGGAATCTCCGGAAACAACTTCAGGTGAGTGAAGTTCACTATGAGACGATGCTGCTTTAGTAAAACAACTTTTCTATATATGATAGTTTATTTCCAAAGTAACCTGCAGGCTTTTCTTTGTGTTCAGGATGAAATGTACTCAAGTGGTGGTGTAACTTGTTTGGCTTCATACTTCATTATATTAGATGATAGTATTTTGGTACACGCAAAAGATTGCATTCTCATTATTACCCACCACTGATTATTGTTATTACTGGTCAAGCAGGGACAGATATGTTCCATCATAGTTTGTTCTCTTTTTTTTTTACTAAATAAAGTCTCTCTTGTTGATTTATCATTATTTCCTATGAGTCCGGTGTAAAAACTCCCAAGTTTTATTTAGCCTTGCCGCGTCCCCCCTGTGATAACTCTGGGCCCGCCCCCCAGTTTGGGAACCACTGCTTTATTAAAACCAAACCATATTGAAAAACATGAAATGTTTTTCCTTGCCCAGGGGAAAGGAAAAATGCAAATAAATATTTTTCATTTGCTTTTTTTTCTTATTGTATTAAAACATTGAGGAAGAAACAAACTTGTGATTTAATCAAGCTCAGTTTGAAAGCAATTATATAAAGACTTGTATTAGACCCAGTTAGGTTCTACATGTAAAAAACAAATAAAATGAAAACAAACAAAAAAAAAAAAAAAAAACACTTACTTTTTGACTTTGTTATTTTGAGACTATCTGGAAGGAGGAATGACCAGTTGACGCACTGACCATGAGAAAGGCAGTCTTACTTAACAACAAGCAGATGATGACTAGCTTAATTGGATATCTGAGCACACCTGTGGAGCTAGTGTTAGCTAACAGTCGCTAATGTTGTTTTCACACATTTAGTCTGGAAGCACTTTGTGAAGGTGAAGAATTGGTGGCTTCTGTAACCACAAACATGAATGCTGATGTTTCTCAGTTGAGACAGCAGGATTACATTCCACAAAGCATGTAGAAGCAAATAAAATGGTTTGAGATTGTTAGCAAACACTGCTTCACTCCATAACTCTTTAGCTACAAAACTGTGTTGTTGTTTTCTCACATTTCTATAGTATGTCAATGAAATTACAAGTTATAAATGAAGGAAATCCTTAGAAATAATAAAGAAATACTCAAATAACTGACTGAAAATGAAACAAATACTTTTATGTTGGTGCATTAACATTAGCAACTATGCTAAAGCAACATGTCCACCATTAGCACCACCAGCTGCGGTATTTTTACTTTTAATTGTTTATGGTAATTTTTAAGAGTTAAAAATGTGACACATGAATGCATTTATGAAAATTTTTTTATTTTTTAAATAATATGCTAGGCATAAGTAAAGCTAGTATGCAAATCAATTGGGAAAAGCCCAAAATCTGTCTTGTAAAATTCAGTTAATCAACATAAAATTCAAGATAACAATCAAAACAAGCCTGAATTTGAATATCCTAGTTTTGACATCCTAACCAAAACTTCAAATGTAAACCAACTTTATGCCTCCTTCAAACATCTGATAAGCAGGAGCCTGTTCTGTTTAAAGACATGTTTGTCTTTCCTGGTAACCTTATAACACTGAAAGGTTTTGATGATGCCTGTACAAGATACACATCACTATACATTTCAGCACCTGGTTTACGGCTGGGTCAGTCCTCAGAAGCCTGTCTGTTATCTGTAGATTTTTAAACTAAGTGTTCCTCTTAACTTCTCGGCATTCTTGAAATGGTTTCGGCCCAATCTGATAAGCAGAGAGGAATCCAGTCTTTCTCACTCACTAACTCATTCGCACATTCTGCATATTAAATTAGAGAAAAAGAACCTGGTGTCTCGCTCAGAAAGAAAAAAAAAAGCAAAGCAGATGGTTTTTATTAACTCTCACTGTGTGCATGTGTATGAGGCCTTTTTTTTATCCACCGTGTCCTTGATGAAACCAGGTTGTGCTATGTTTTGCCTTTCTGTAAGTGGAGTCTTTTGACACATATTTTGCCAGAGCTGGTTCTACATTAAGTATTAAACCAACTGGAACAAAGATGCTTCACCATTTCGGATCTGTCAGTGGTTTTCATGTCATTTTCACGGTTGTTTAAAAAGGAGAAATCTCCTAAACAGAAATTATTACTGATCTTTAGAACAAGCATTTGACCACAGTTTCATCCTGTAATCCTTCTGGTAAACTCTGTCATCTGTAATTTTTTCCTCCTGCGGAAATTTGGCTTACCACATACTATGTCTAAAGAAACCTTACACTTCCAAAATATTAACGTCCACAACATTAGGATAAAAGGATCCATTATTAGCTTGACTAAAAGTACTTTTTTGGATATTTTAAGTGGAAAAAGTTCTCAAAACAGACTTTAAATCCCCCTTTTTGGAAATTAGATTGAACATAATGCCTTGCTTCAACTACTGTTAAACATGCAGCACAGTTACAATTGTCAGACATTAATATGTCTCATGGTCATAGACTGTATATAAAAAGATGGGTGGAGCCTCCGTGACGTCACCCGTAGGTTTCTGTAGAGCTGAATTGAAGCTCTAAAGCTAAGTCACGTTGTTAACCGGCTATAAAACCGCGGTTGTTCTACGTTCTTCTGACTTGAAGCCGAAGATTGGTACCTGTCAATCAAAATGACACGCCCCTAAATATGCCGAACTTCAATATTAAATTACTTTTAAACGGGAAAGTTAGAAAAAAATTCACTCCCCCCACAGTTGTCATGAAGGTAAACCTGACCTGTGAAACCTAAAATGGATTTTTGAACCAGGCTGTAAACATGTTTATTTCTGCAGTAAACATGTTTATTCCTGCTGTAAACATGTTTATTTCTGCAGTAAACATGTTTATTCCTGCTGTGAAGTTGGTCTTTTTAACATGGGAGTCTATGGGGATTTGCTCTGTTTTGCAGCCCCTAGTGGATGAAGGGGAAACTGCAGTTTTATACACTACCTCATAGGAAGTTGCCGCTTGTTCATGGCACTAAAATCCCATGGCCAACCATTTTCTCACCTTTTCCTTTTCAGTCAGAGCAAAGTTGTCTTCCTGTTTAAAAAGTTTAAACTGACTTTTACATAGCTGCACTAAAGTATCAGAATGTTGACATATTCACTTTCTTTAAAAAAAAAAGAAAAAAAAGAAAAAAAGACCATGTTTTACACGCTATGGTCTTTACTAACGTAGCATTCACAGCAAGTTTTCCCATATGTACTGTAGCTGCAAAGTGACTGTCAACAGTCACAGGCCTAGCCATAGATGCTAACTGCCATAGCAACAAAATAGTTATGACCACTACCTGGCTGGTTGCAGCAAATAACTAGCAAGTGGCTACCTGCCTGTAGCTAATAGCTAGCTTAGCTAGCGTAGAGCTAATCAGCCAAGGGAAGTAGGCAGACTAAACTTGCCGATTAAAAAACACAGTTAAGTTGTGTTGCAAACATTTTGCAGCCAGATATTTGGTACCTGTCAATCAAATTATGTTGAATTTATAGACTAATTACTTCTAAAGGGATGAGTTATGTATAAAAAGAAAAACTCTCCCCACCGTTATGAAGGTAAACCAGACCTATTAAACCTAAAATGTTTTTTGTACCTGTAAACATGTTCATTTCTGCTATGAAGTTGCTCTTTTTTTTTTAACATGGAAGTTTATCGGGTTTGACTCCCTTTTGCAGCCAGTGGATGAGGGGGGAAATCAATTTTTAGCATTTCCACTTCATGGCTTCATTTTTAACTGCTCGAGGTTGCTGCTTGGATAAAATCATATTGTTCTCAAGCTTTTTCATTAGTTTCTCACATATAAGCTGTAGAGCTCCAGTGCTAATATAGAAAACAGGTTGTTGGATGAAACTTATAACCAAGAAAAAAACTCTTTGGCACACATCAAAAAGGTTCAAATAATTATTTATTAAAGTAGGACTCTGAGCATTTTAATATAATGTATTGCAAGACAACAGCATTATGACAAGCAGGATTGTGTGAGTCCTCCTGCTGTTTCCCCCCCACCTCCTGCAGTAACAGTTACTGTTCTGCACCATAAACTATCTACAAACCAAACAATCTGCACGTATAGAGTTTCTCCAGTCAAATCTTATCAAGTGTGGAGCCCCATTTGTGGGTCACTGACATGAAAACATTTGAGCAGCCCTGCTGTTGATAATCAAAAGCTTCTTCCACTGCTGGTCCTCCTCCTCCTCCTTCAGTGCCCCGCCTATCCTTCTCTTTTTCTCTGTGCTTTTTCCCCCTCTTGTCAACCACCAAGAAACACATGAAGTAAAACAGGAAATGGGTGACTGATCTTTCAAAATAAATGAATAATAAAGCAATTCATTTCGTGTAGAGTAGGATTTATTTTTTTATTTTATAGTTTATTTTTACTTGTAGTTTATTTTTATAAACCAGAAAAAAGCGTCATTGTAGGAATATCTTTGATCCATTAATGCATTTCTTCACGTTATGTTGAATAAAAAGTTAAATGCAGCTCCTATATGATTTCTAAAGCATATGTTTAGGTCTGACATTGAAGGAAGTATTATTCTAATCTCCTTTACCAGACTATTAACCTAGTTTATTTGTGATATTTTGCTTTGCTGAAGTTTTTTTTTCTTATTGTTAAACTCTGCACAGGAAGTTGTGTGTGCACCAACAGGAACATGACGGCGGTGTCTGCCTCCGTGCTTTGGTTCAGCATCTGTCTCCACCAGAGCCCACGGGGCGCGCAGTATGGATCCGTTACGCATTGCGCGCTACGGTGTGCGTTCTGGCACGGTTGGCTTCCTGGCGTGCGTGTCGCGCTGTTGTTAAGACATCAGTTCTTTAAAGAGATTCTGCTTTGACTTGCACTTAAAAAAAAAAAAAAAAGGTCCGGAGGTTCCAGCTTGTCTTTCATGTAGAAGACGGGAGAAGGAGACTTTTCCTCCGCGCGCACACACACTTTTCTGGACTTCGATCATTTGTTGAGCTCCAGTTTGGAGGGGTGTTTACTGTATGTGGATAATCATCCGAGACGATGGGAGACTCCGTGTTCCTGGACAGGCACAACTCATATCTTGTGAGTATTCTGTTTATTTATGCGCCTCTGAGACGTGACGGATTACATCTCCTGTTGTCTGAGGAGGTCGTACGCGCGCATGAGAAGTGTTTTGAGCTGCACTTTGAGAAAGAATAAAGTTAATTCAGCCTTAAAACGTGCACACAGGTTCTGATGCATCCCTGTTTCCATGTTAAAACTATCTTTCTTCCCTTAAAACGTAAAATGTGCATTGCAGCCAAAAGCCAGTGCATCATGGCATGACTTCATGTGCACGCTTAGATATGCAACAGATAGATCAGGCTTCAAGATGGTAAGGGAAAGGGCGCCTTTCCTGACTTCTACCAGAAGCAAAAGTCTGAAACTGAGAAGACCAAAGAGGCCTCAACATGCAAAAACATCCTGTGATGGAAGGTTCTCGGTGACATGTGGTGCACAGAAGACAAATACATTCAGACACAAGACCACACATGTTTCCTGCTTTGACAAGGAAGCAGCTCAGTAATGATAGAAGAACCTGTGGCAGGATCTATGCATACAGGTACAGGTGTTATGGCAGCCTGCACCTCGAGGCTTGGTGACCAGATGAAGGCAAAACACACAGATATGGGTCAAGGCTGCGAGGACTGATGAGGGTGCCTGTGAGAACTCCAGCTTCTAAATGAAACTGTCAGCATTTCTGCAGCACAAATCTAACTTTTCGGTACATTTCGTGCAAAAATGAAGAAGTACTTGAGAAACGGGTCATTTAAATGTGGAGGCAGCATCTCATCTGCTGACTGCTTCACTTCTTCTGTGGATTGAATCCCTTTAAAAACCGACACATTGATTAGGAAGCAGTTTTCTTTGGCGATTGTCGCACTGTAATGTGGTTTTAATCAGGCCTTTGCGACAGGGTTGTTTAGCGTAGAAGCTGTTGCCTTATTGCCCTTAGTTGTGTGTCCAAAAAATCATCCAACTGTCAGAGATGCTGCATGTCAGCATCACAGAAAAACTTACTGCGTTTTGACTCGTGTTTGAGATTCTGGCCTGCTTTTTCTAAACTCTGTATAACATGGTAGAAAACCATGTAAATCCTCAGAATAGCTGGTGTGATTAGAAGCAAAAGTAATGGGATTTGATTGTGTTAAAGCCACAATGTGGAGAAATCCCATGAGATTATAGCATCTTTTAAATAATTGTGATGGTGGAAGTTTTTCTATGGATTTAAAGGAGAATCTAGAAAGACTGTGGACTATGATAATTTCCCCTTTTAGTGTTCATGTGATGTGGTCAGGCATGTGGACAAACCAGTGACAGCTGAGATTGCATCAAACACTGAATGTAAATATTCCAGCTGGTAGGAAACCCCGTTTTAGAGCACAAATAGAGCAATGGCGTTAAAAGGAATTGGTGATCCAGCTCCATTAGGAATAAATGGAGGAAATGGTTTAAAAAATGGAAAGAAGTTTCCTTTCCTTGCTGCCACGATGGTGCAAAGCCAAACAACTGCCTGAGAATCGATAAGCTGCTGATGCTGAGCAAGGATTGTGAAAAGGTTTTGAGCCATCTGAATTTTACTTCTGAGAAACCCAAAGTTTTCCTTTGGACAGTGACTCTTTGGCCAATTTTAAGTCCTCAACCTGACCATATTCAGAGGAATGTTTCTATTCTCTAGTTGTTAAGCTACTTAACGTACGAATCATTCAAGCATTAAAAAAAAGGTGGCTTACCCAACGGATAAGGCAGTGTTTTGACCACACAACAGACAAGTTTTAATAGGACTAATTTTGAATAAAATGTTTAAACTTGGCATAGCCCACCATTGTCTGCCGGGTGTCCTGAAGATTCTGGGGAAACTGGACACGTAGAGGACAAACGAAGACACATTGGACCTATAAGTATTTATCCACAGCAAATGAAGAATTCCTGAAAGGGATGTCCTTAAGAAATAAGAAAAAATCTCCAGCAAGACCTGACAGAGGAGCAGAGAAATGCATCTGGACCTTCAGGTAATCCTTCTGCTGTTAAGTGAAATGGTTTCTATAGAAGCATGGCTGTCAGGAAGCCATTCTGAAGTCAGGAAAACGGGGAGAAAAAGGCTGAGTTACGCCAAAGGACACAAGAACTGGACTGAAAATCAGTAACAACAGGTCTGATGGAGAGATGAATCCTCCCCAGAGCCTGGACCTCAGCATTACTGAAGCAGTGTGGAATCATATTGACAGAGAACAGAACAAAAGGCAAGTCAGTTCACTGGAAGGAATGCCAAGAAAGCTACGAAGTTTCCGATTTTGTTCAAATATGAGCTTATAGGGCACCAAATATTGACTTTTAAGCTTGTTAGAATCACACAAGCTTGCTTTTAACCCCTCAAATGATTGCATTGATAAAAAGCTTTCCAAGCATCTTGTTAAGAAATTAGATGGAGGTTGAAGACTTGCACAAAGCTAGGCCAAGTTATGTGAAAACAGAAGTTGCAGGGGAAAAAAATGGGTTATTTATATAACTTTTGCACCAAAGCTATTTTTTTGTTACATAATAAATGAATCATTTGGTCAAAATGTCATGAAAGAGTAAGAATCTGTTTAAAACAATTTCCTAAAGAAGTTTATGTAATCCAATTCAACCCAAAATAGATTAATTATTTTTTAAAAAAAACAGCAACAATTGCTTGTTTTATGACAGTAATTTGAAGCTGAAGCACTCTTTTAGGTTGATTTGGATTGTCCTTAAACATGGGGTGTTTTCGACTCAGTTTGTATTGAGGTGGACTTGGGATGTTTCTGGGTCCAGCCAATGGAGTGGGTGGGCTGGCTGTGGTCATATGGACACATCTGGTGATTAAGATGATCTTGATTCTTTTAACTTCAGGAACAAGTGGTAAAAACTTACTTAAATAACTTGGCTTGGTTATTCTAGAGCACTGCAAAACAATATTTATTTCACATTCAAAACTATGTCTAGATAAACATCTACTTTGTAGGGGCTTTTACTGTATATGGTAAGAAATCCATTCAGACAAAATCTGTTATTTTAAACATCTTAAAACGTCCCGCAAGAAAGCTTAAACCAAAAATGTTTTTACAAAAGCAGGCAGTGCTAGCACAAGACTTATGTCCTGACAGTACATCATAATCAAGTACAAGTGCACTTCTGCCAGGTTACCGTCTCATAAATCCTTAAAACGTAGCTGAACTTGGTAGAAGAGGTGCCTTTTAAAATATGACAAAGTAAGAAACATCCAAATGAAACTGCTAATGGAGGAGAGAATTCCGTTCCAAGCCGCTCTTCATTGGATGAAGGTTTTCGTCATTCCTGCTGCGGTAGATAAATACTTCAGATTCTGGCTTAACCAGACTGGAGACACAAAGGGATGGAAAAAGTTTAAAGAGAAGCAGAAAGCAGGTGAGAGAGATGGTCAACAGAACCTTATGGTTTGCCATTGCGTAAATGTCTAATCCCCTACTCCTCACTAAACACGGCCGCTCATTTGTTCCATTTGTATTGGTGTACGATGCATTGTGCTTATGGCATGAAGGCTTTGTGTGCTACTAACAGAATACCAACAGGGATAACAGTCTGGATCGATTACTCAGCTCATGTGCATTGTAAGGAATTTGCTCTCAACCATTGCTGGATGCAGATTTATGTGGCATTATGAGGATTATAAGAATGATACAAGGTGACTTTTAGTCAGCATAATCACGATAATGGCTAAAAAATGACAAAAGGAGGTAATCATGCCAAGTGTGATGATTGCATTGCATAAAAAGGGAAAAGTAGCAGAGAGGGATTAAAATTCTGACACTTTGGTTTTGATTTTGCAATTTAATACAGAAAAACCAACTCATTGTTTGACATTTGCCTTCCAATATAGATTGTTAACTTTCATAAGTGATGAATAACTGGTATCATATATTGGGATATCTTCTGTATACAAGTTAAGCTTGTTATTTAGAGGGTATATATTACAATCACTTCAATGGTACTATCAGTATTGACAGTAATTTTCATGGAAACTGAAGAAAAATGTATCTCTCTTACTCCTAACCTGTTAAAAATGTGCCATTTTAGGGATGTTTGATCACAAATTGGGTCACACAGGCCAAAAATCACCATTTTGGAAACTTTTGGGATATTTATACTCTTCTTGAAAGTTTTTTTCTTTCAGGCAAGGCTAAAACTTTTTCATTTGTGCTATCTTTACTTATTCTTCACCAGTAACACCTATACTGGTATTACATGAACACATTTCACATGGTTTCCCTTTGTGGGACTCCTGAAGTCATCAAATAGACCTTGTGGTTGTACAGATGCAATTTTAAAGCAGAGTTAATAATTAAAAATTAACAGCAGATATGGCAAAAACTTTCAGCCAGGAGAGGTTTCAGTATTGGTTCAGAAGCTTTTTCATTTATAACTGGCTAGCTAACTACTTAGCATTGTTAGCAGCAGCTGATTATTTTAGCTAGTTAGCCGTGGCAAATTATTTCCAAAAACTGATATCACGTGTTGAGGTATTGTTAATAGTTTTTTTCCGTATTTATTTGTGTTAAGTCACTAGCTGCGTTTCCATTTCATTTTTTCGCAAAATAAAAGCGATATTTGTAAGTTTTGACAAACAACAATTGTGATTCGCGGGTGTTTCCGTTGAGTAGTGTTTAGCGCATTAGCCTCTTGTTACTCATCTTAGCCTCATCTTGTTACTCCTGCGAGATTTTACAAAAATTGCGGATTAAGGTAGCCCCGTCGCAATATTTTGGGGTTTTTCTACTTGCTGCTACAGATTTTCAAAGCTTTTGTCCCTCAGTTTGTTTTCTAAAACTCTGAAATTCGCTGTTCTTTCTCCGCACCGAGCCATCTTTACCAGAAATGAACTGGTCACGACCCCCACGTCATGTCCGGGGACACGTAAATGTGAAAAAATGTTTCCATTACACTTTTGTGATATTTTTCTATACTAAACATCTGAAAACCACCTCATGACAGAGCAAATACTTTTTAGCAATATTTAAGACTTTTTTCGAACTATAGGTATTTCCATTTGCATTTTTTATTGCAATATTTAGTTTTTGCGCGATTCCAGGTGTAATGTAAACGCACATACAGTTTTTTTTATGGAATACTAAATGTGTCGGCAGAGGTTTAACAGGTTATGGTAGCTAGCATGGCAGACGGTAAAAAAGTTGTAGGCATCGTCTTAGTAAGTGTAAAATCTGCTGTTTTTGAATGGATCAAACATTTACCAGTCAATGTCAACATGTTACTGTAGAAGACAGAGAACATTGGATGTACAAATATTTAATAATAAAGTGTAAAAAGACAAAAATGTGAGATTTAGCAACAATATTCCATTTGAAGTTTTAAGCTACACGAGAATGTGCACAGGTTAATATATCCTGATCGCCGTCAAGGATTATAACGCTGCCGGAATAAACACAGACTGCATATGAAAGGCAAGGCAAGTTTATTTGTATAGCACCTTTCATGTAGAAGACAATTCAAAGTGCTTTACATGAAACATTAAAAGCATTACAGAAAAAAAAAGCATAAAAGAAATTAAAAATAACAAAACCACAATAAAATCATAAAATATAGTAGAATGATTTAAAGCAGAGTTAATTAAAAGTTACTGTGCAGATATCATGCATAGGCACATGAGAAAAGAATGAAATGAAAGCTAGACATGGCCAATTTGCCTTAAATATGAGGCGAATTGGTGCGTGTCATACAGTGCAATACCACTGGCATGCATAAAGCTACTTCCAAGACAAGGATGAACTACTTGGATAAGAACGTGATGTTAAACAGATTCACTCCTCCTGATGAGTGAGGTCATAAATATGATAAAACCAGTTGTACAAAATGACCGAATGATTTGATGCATCAATCCCCAGTTCTAAAAAAAACCATGAAGGATGAAACTAGATACTGAAAATGATGCGATAAAGAGTCTCTTTGCTCGGCTGAATAGCTGATCTGTTCACATCCATCTAGATTAATTTATTGTTATCATTAGGAGATAAGATATCAAGTCGTTTATTTTACAACTGAACAAATTTTGATTGATCTCAGGAACCCAAGCAGGAAATGTAAGTCATGTACACCCCATGAGCACAGAGTCTCCGTTGATCCAAACAGCAGTAATCACATTTGACGCTTTTGAAGAAGGTTGCGTATTTAACCTGTTACAGTAGATTTTCCTCCATTAAATTGAATTTTCCCTTTACAGCAACAGCAACAGTGGGTTTTACTCTCTGAGTAGCATTCTTGAGTCGAAGGTTAAGCCGTGGGTCATGTGTGCCCAGAGACATTATGTTGTCTGGATGTAAAATCGTGACAGAGAAATGAATGAACAAGGAAGTTTCAGAACGTTAGCTTTGAGCGAGCTAATCCTGGAGAGCAGCCAGCCGGCCAGCGTTGATGCTTTGCCAGCGGTCAAATAAAGATCGCCTTTGTCTGGAAGCCTTGTTTTGTGTTTACAAGCGCTGGCAACTGGTTAGTAGTTGTGAGTAGGAGATCACTTAAATGAATCATTTGTTTAGGGAGTCTAGGCTTCTGCGGATTGTGCTTTAAGACCTGAAATCTGCGTCTCGACAGGCTCAAAATCAATTGGTTGTTGGTCAGCTCAGACTACATAGGAAGGGTTAGGGTTAGGGTTAGGGGTTAGGGTTAGGGTTAGGGAAAGAGCTGCACGTGTTGACATATAGGACTAAAGAAACAAGGTAAACACAAGAGGTATTAATGAAATGATTATTGTTTAGATCATCTATCAGCCTAACGGCATGTTTAGACAAGACCCCGCCCCATCCTCCATTTCTCTTGCTTTGTCTCCAACGTTTTCCTCGTCATTGTTTTCATCAACTTTATCCCTGTTCTTTTAGGTCCTCCTGGTTGCCTTCAGTAAGTCGGTCATGCTGAGAGCAAACACTTTCCACCACGCTGTCCTCTTCTTACCTGCTGATGTGTGACCTTGCTCTATTTCGGAAGGCGTGTTTGTTTTACTCCCGGCCACTCCTAATACAAACAGCACGGGCTGAAAAAGCCACAAAGAATTGACTCATGAGACTTATTGAAAGCAGGGTTAGCAGATTGGGTTATGCAAAAGAGAATCTCTGTAAATATCTCTTTGGATGTTGCATATGTGGTCGTCTTGATCGACGACATGTCTGTTTGGATGGGTGGATAGCATCATCAAATGATGCGGCGAGTTTGTTTATATTAATCCCAAGTTTTCCGAAGCACACCCTGACCCAGGAGGAGATGTAGCACTGTTGCAATCAAAAGGAAAGCACAAGTTTGGGGGTTAAACTGCCTTAATTTTTCCAACAAAACCCCGCTTGACCTTTTATTGTCGTCTCTCAAATGCTCACGCTTTACATATGTTCTTTTACATTCATTAACACGAAAGGAGTCCTGTTTGTGGTGTCGCTCGTGGTGCAACACCAGAGCAAAGCAGGAAGAAAAAAGAAAAACGGCTCTGTGCGTTCCACAGCCGTCACTTTTGGCTCGTCATGACAACACTGTCCTTCCCTTGTTTTTCACCCCGTCAGGGAAAAGGCACTTGTTTAATTATCAACAGCGAAAAGAAAAGTCCGTCCTCTTCAAAAACTTGTCTTTTTATGGAGACGGTGGAAGGCTGAGGGGGAAAACAGAGCAAGGGGAAATGCAGAAGAGAAAGTTCTGGCGAGATATGATCCACTGTGCGTGGAGGCAGATGTGCTTGAAAGCGGCAGGGGTCTGTAGTGAACTATGTGCTCTAGATGTTTTTAGAGGTTTGATTTACAGCCGATGCTACTGCCGCGCTTTCGTCATTCGTTCTCTTTCTTTATCTCCCTCCCTCATGCAAATTTAAGAGTTGGTGAGCAGGCTAAACAGGGGGTTGGGTGTGTTTCCTGGCTGTTGGTACAACAGCTATAGGGCATGATGTCATTCAACATATCACCGTGTGAAGTATTACAACAGAGTTCAGGAATTCTTTAGGACTTCCAGCATCTTGTTTTCATTAATTTGCCTGTACTGTTGTAAAGAAACAACAAGGCAGAGCTATGAGAGTGTTTTATGAGTTTTCAAGCAGAACTAGAGGGTAAATTTGAAGAACAGATTGTGCTGTCCCGTGTAGAAACGCATCATACAGCTGGTGCTTTCTGCAACACGGCTACGCTAAAAACTAGATGAAGCTCTTCAGTTTATTTAGTCCTCTTGCATCCCATCGAAATCTTCCTCATAAAAGAATCCAACAAGTCATAAAGGTCGAGCCGAGGGTCTCTGTGGAATCACGTCGTCGTCTGTTGCTGCCTCATTGTGTCTTCAGAGGTCAAAGAGCAACAGCCAACGTGTGTCTCTTGAGTGTTTTCGCTCGAACAAGGCAGATGTGTTCTAGGGCTGTGACGATATGCTTTTGTCCCGATTCCATTCGATTCCGATTTTTTTGGGTACCGATTCGATTTAAATTGCGATTCTCAAAATTCTTTGATATTGCTGATTTCTGTCGATTAACCCCCCCCCCCAAAATTGATAAAACCTTTTTTTGCCGGTTATTTTTCTTGATTTGAGTTAAGAGGAAACAACGCAGTAGCCAGATCATCATTCTGCAACTAGAATGCCCATGAAGACAAGTAAAAAGATCAATAAAACCAATAAAAATGACAAAAATCTACAGTAGATTAGTTTTATTTCATTGGAAAAAAAATAGACTTTTTAACAAAAAAAATAAATTTTAAAATTGTGAAATAAAAAATCCCAATTTTTGATTTTTTGATTCGATTTTCCCACCCCTAATATGTTCCACAACGTAATCTGTGCAATACACTTTATGACTGTACAGTAGAGGTGGAAAATCGAATTGAAAAATCAAAAATTAAGATTTTATTACTTGACAATTTTAAAATCGATTCTTTGTTAAAAAAAATCTATTTTTTTTTCTAAATATATAAAATTTTTTGTCATTTTTATTGTTTTTCCTGATTTTTTTACTTGTCTTCTTGGGCGTTATAGCAGCAGAATGATGGTCGGGCTACTGCGTTGTTTTTTCCTAATTGAAATGAAGAAAAATGACGAGCAAAATGAAAGTTTTATACATTTATTTTGTTTTTAATCTACAAAAATGAGCAATTGATTACAATACTTTATTTTCAGACTTTGTACAACTGTATCTCTATATTGATAAATTTGTAAATATAAATAAGAGAAAGAGTGAACCGTAGTCATGAGAAAGCAGCAACTATTCACATATTTTGTTCAGCATACGGCTGCAATAACCGCAGAAATATTGAAAGCCGGTCGTGTAGAATTACATTTCACAAGGGTGAATAATAATTTATTTGACCAGATATAAATAGATAAATCCAAATGCATAAATAATAAAGTTGTGGTTGGACCTACACCGTACAAATAAATGCATTGGAGACTAGGGGTGGGCATATTGAATTGAAAATCAGGATTCTTTGCTTCACAATTTAAAAATGAATTTGTTTTTTCAACAAAAAAATATTTTTTTCCCCAAATAAATCAAATTAATCCACTATCATTTTTTTTGTCATTATTATTGTTTTTACTGATTTTTTTAAAACTTTTCTTATAGCAGCAGAATGATGGTCTTGCTGCTGCGTTGTTTTTTTTTTCTCATTGAAATCAAGAAAAATGACGAGCAAAAAAAAAAAAATATTATGCATTTATTTAGTTTTTAATCTACAAAAATCAGCAATATTGAAGAAATGCGAGAATTGCAAATTAAATCCAATCCCAAAAAATTGGAATTGAATTGGGACAAAAGCGTATCGTCACAGCCCTACTGACCAATGGATGTTCCAATTATCATTCATATATCTGCCGTTGTGAAGCAGAAATGGCGCTTTTCAGGGTTTTGAGCAACACTAATTTTGTGCGCGAACGTGTTCCTGGGATTTACTGTTTATGTAACTACTTCTGTCCAGAAGAACACACTGGGATTGATAAACAGTTTGTGATGGTTTATGTTTGACATTTTTCCAGTTTTTTTTACTTATGATGTTCATCTCCATCACCTCTGTTGGCATCTCTTCAACTTCACTGTTGGATTCTGATGCCTAACATGTTGATGACAGAGATCGGATGATTGAGAAGCTTCAAGGCTGAACTTGGAGGTTTTTATTGCCGTCATGGTGCCCTTTTTTATGGTATATAGTTGATAAACAAGAATGTGACACCTAATTCTTGTTGAAACCCTAAAATAATCCTCCAAAAATGGTATTGGATCAGCCCTGAGAAACATCCCTTTTCTTAGTTTGAAAGATATTTCTGTACAGTTGATTTAGTCCAGTTACCCTCCCCTTGTCGATGGTCGATCTGTGCTTACAACACAGTTGCACAAATCTCTCAATGCTCCATGCACAAGTAAAAAAACAACACTTTCAATGATTTACTGTCCCATTTTCCACCTCTATCTCTGCTGGTACAGTCAGCTAGAGTCCTGTGTGTACGATAAAAGGCAGGAATATGGTGGTGAAAGGAGCTTAACAGTCTAACAAATGCAAATGTTAAGCATTTATATTGCGTAATCATAAAATTCAATGGTCATGACAGTATTTAGAGTGAAATATATGGAGGAATTATGGAAAATCTGCATCTGTCATTTCGGGGTATTTATGGTGAGTATTGCCAGCAGGTCTAACAGCTGGAAGAGAGACCTTGTCTTTCTGTTTTTGACCTTCCACTTGACAGAATGACGTCTCTTAATCCAGCAATATGTACAGTTATGCTTATGTAAAAGCCTCAAAGCATGATGGGGCAGCAATGTATGGTGGAGTCCATGTCAGTAACACAACAAACCAATGCAGTGTGAGTCAACAACACAACAAACTATTAAAACAAGTAGGTTCACGGTATAGATGGCCTTTCTGTCCCATTGTGACGGTGGTGCTGTCTGTCAGGGATTATCTGAGATTATTGCAGGCATGTCTACGTGACCTTCTCTAATGTGCTCACTGGAGTCCTCATCAAGCACACCGAGCAGAATGAAAAGCCCACAGACCTGCAGGAGTCAGATAGAGTGATAGATCAGATCTGCTGACAGACAGGAAGGTGGAAGTCAAATTTCCAGCCTGGTGACATGTCAGAGTGCCTCACTAAAGGAAATATTCAGATAAGGAGCAACCCAGATGGTAGCAGCGGTAAGACAGGAATAGCCCAACCGTTTGGTGCAGCAGGGAAACCATGCACATGCTTGCAGTGGGTGTGTATCTATGTTGTCCTTGGTATGCAGATGTGTGCAAACTTGCACACACTTATGTGCCCGTGCGTTTAACTTGCAGCTTGTGTGACGCCTGGTAAAAACTGTGACCTGGGAGTGACAAGGGGTCTTTTCCTAAAACTGGATTAGCTGCTCTCAAGGCTGGCGCTGGAATGTAAGGATCAACACGTCTGTTGTTGCAGTGCACGTTCAAACACACGCTCATTGAGTCATGGCACACTCACTATTTACCTACCAGCCTATCACTCTGTATTAATATGCCCCCGTTGCTCCTTTGCTATTTCCTTTCTCTTTTCTCACTGGGATTATCGTTGGAATTGGATTTCAAGAAAGTGGTGACACAAGAAAATAAATGGTTATTTCCATTATTTAGATCAGCGCATGGCTTTGTGTTGATGTAAATGAAGATTAATTGACCTTTTGCATGACTGCTGGTTCTGCAGACTGTAAATAGATCCATATGCTCCACTATAACTCTTTCTTTTTTAATAAAAAGAAAAGTATGCTGTTGCCATGAAAAGGGTGGTAGTTTTACATTTTGACCCTTTCACCAAATTAATAAAAAAAAAAAAAAGTGTTAAAAGATGGAGAAATAGGTGGAGACAAACAAAGTCTGTAGGACAACCATTTTTTTTTCTTCTTCCATAAATTCTGTTTCAAGGTTTTTTCTTTAATAACATGCATTTTAACTTTCATTGAAAATGATTATTTGTTTAAATAAAGACGAAAAACATAGATATTCTATAGATAAAATGTCTATCTTTATAAAGAATAGTTATTAGTTTTAATTGACAGTTTATATTAGATGGACTTAGCGAACATGACTTCACTCCTTTGGAGACCCCTTAGCCATTACCATTACAGATTTTTTTTTACACTAAAGTGACATTTAAGGGTCACCAATAATATTTAATGTGGATTTTATTGAATTTCTCTTTGAGGATTACTAAAGTATTTTTCATTTCATTCATTTATTTTAATTTAATTTCATCATAGCAGCCATGGCAGTCCCTGGCACTCATTATTGCTAACCTTAAAAGTATGTGACACGTATTTTACATGTTTTGATGACACACTGACACAAACTATGTACTTTGCCCTAAATGAGAAACCATATTTCACAACTACGTCACATGATGGCTTTATTTTGTCTTCGTTTTAAGGGACTGAACCACTTGCTAGCAACTAGATATCAACACACAGTTTTTTTTTCAGGCTAGCAACACAGTCTTAGAAATGTTTTTCTTATGTTGATTTTATGCAGAGACTAAGATTGAAAAATCACAATTCACAACAAAGAACAGATAAAAACAAGTCACCTTGGACCTGTACTCACTTAGGAGAGCTCAGAGAAGAGACAGGATACAACATGGCTACTGTGTTAGCCTTTGTTAGAAAACACCAACGTGTGAAACAGAAAGTTTAGCTTCTTTTACAGATGTTTTGTAGCTGAAGATTGGTCCAATAAATATTCTTTTGCTAATTTTACAATCACCTGATTTTATACTGACATGAAACAATAGACTTGCTCTGCAAGATATGGCTAATGTTACACCGTGGCATCCATGTGATCGCTGTGGAAAATTGATTCTGCTACATGGCTGGTTTGCAGTTGCAGTTAGCAGTGAACATATAATCAATTTCTCCAGCCAATATTAACACTCTGGGGACGCTGGCATCGTCCGCTGCCAGGGACCATGTTGTGTTTAATCGAGCATAGCTTTTGAAGCATAAAAGATAGAAACTTACTTCCCCCCCCCCTCTTAATCGGGAGACTCCGGGCTTTCAGACGGTAGTTCCAGCATCACTGTAGCCCATTCATAGGTGATACAGTGTTGTGTCAAAATAGGTGTTCCAATCAGAGCCTTTGTCTTTGGCGCATGACACGTGTTTGTCCAATCAGAGCTGACGATGCCTCCTTATTTTTGGAATAAAGTGTAATATTCTAATTTTCGCCTATTTTTTAATTGTATTTTTTATCATAATACTCTTTATTTCAAGCAAAGGAGCCTCATTTACATAGCAGTTTATGAGATTTCAATTAAAAAAAAAAAAAAAAGATATAGGACATTATGGGGCATTGAAAGGTGGTGGTTATTAGCATTTAAACTAAAAAAAAAGTCAGGCAAGGTTTATTTCTCTAAAATACCCCTGGTCCCCAGAGGGTTAAGAGTTATTGTGTGTCTGAATTGATCAGCTAGAATGTGGGATGTTAGTTTTTTTGTGCTTAAAAGTTAAAGTCAAATCAGATTTGAATCCATATTGATGCACTGATCCACTTGGATGGTTTATTTTTACTTCACTAGTACCAAACAGGACCAGAAAGAACACGTTTTAATGGCTCTCGCAAAACACTACCAGTGGGGAAGTTTACTGAGTTCATTAAACAGCTCATTAGCACTTATCACTCTCTGCTTAAAGCGTTCGCCACCTGGCTGTAATTGTCAACACTTCGCGGCTCTCCTTGCTGGAACACGTTCACACAATCCCACATGTTGGTCGGCGGAAGGTTGGCTGGTTTGTGGGGAAGGACATCAACAGTGGAGAGCTGCGTTCATTCTCACTTTGTCCGGAAATCAATAATAGACCAGCTGACCCAAAGATGACCCGCGTTGCACGTGCACGTACCTGTGCATGTGTAAACACATGCATTGTCACAGCTACAGTGCAGGGAGAACAAAGCATCGCTGGGCTGTGACGGGTGTGGCGTTGGTCTCCAGGAAGTTACACTTGGTTAACACTTCCTGAACAGAAACAAGAGCGCAGCTTTTCCATGGCTGAAGTGTTTTCTTCCATATTACGTTTACAGTCAATAAATGGCTTATTGATTCATGTAATTTGATGATTTTGTAACTGATGTGATTTGTTTAGATTCAATGTTAATGAATTTTGTTGTTTTCCTTTTAAAGGCAGATTTTTTTATTTTTTTTTTTATAAATGACAGATTTTGGTTGATTTTTACAGATTTTTCTCTCAAAAATACATGAAATTATTAACATAAGAGGAAGAATGTTAAAATTATTCTGGTACCACAGAAAGCTTAAAGTTTCCCTCATTGTCCAAACCTAGTCCAATTTTATTTGTACTAAACTATTAAGGCATTTTTTCTAATGAATTATAATTATTTTTCCTGAACCTAACCAAAGCTAATGCTACCAAAGTAGTAGCATTAGCTTAAAAATCATGAAAAAAGAAAATGTTCCAAACTTCTGCTATGTTTTAAAACATGAGTGTTTTTCTTTTTTGTGGGAATTTATAATAAAAAATTGAGGAACCAAGTTTGGTTCCTTAAAGGAGACAAATAAGACGTCCATTTTTGAACCTGGATGTGTTGTTTCAACCAGAACAAATCTTTGTTTTTCGTTGTTTGCATTCACATAACTGCAAGATAAATAATGTAGCGTTAAAGGCTCATTTATACTCCCTTTAAATACGTAAAGTGATAAATCCGCTGTTTACGCTGGCCTGGTTGCTGGGTAGTACATCCACTAGGGGGCAGTGCAGAGTTTGGCGTTTTCTAGCAAAAAATTTTGATGTCTGTTTCAGACAGGAGCAAACATGGCAGTGGTGGAGGAGATCAGGATAATGTAGATTCTCAGAGAGAGGCATAAGAAGAGGTCTGTGTTAAAGACATTGCATTATTTTCTTCCTTGTTCTCCATTTTGCTGGTTGCACGTCAGGTGTTCTGCGCAACACTGCCCCCACAGTTTCCAGTGGCACTGCTCTCGCTCCTGCTAAGCTAAGTTTTGGTGTGATTTCACAGGTCGTCCTATTCCTGATCTAGAAGAAAAATGGCATCTGACAAGTTCTACAGCAAACAATATATTTTATTATAAAAAGAAACTGAAAAGTAAGAAGTGTTCAGAGATTTCCAAAGAAAAGAAATGTAGTAGTCAGATTAACGGTAGTACACACAGTATGTTGCTAATGATGCTTTTGCATACAAACAAACATTCTTTGGTAACAATCCACAGCATTTTCAAAGAGCTATTTAGACATTTTACAAATGCAGCTGCTATATGGCTGCATGGTATCTGAAAGGCATGCAACATGCAGGGTTGTTGTTGCACAGGGATTTATGGACAAACACTTATATTTTTGCATTTTAGTGCATGCATGCTAGTTCGTTACACAACACCTCGACTGGCTTTGGTATTCAGATTATATTGTTAATATTACAATTTTGCTAAATGTTTGGTTTATGATGCAGCTGTTATCTGACAATGAAGTCCCAGTTTTTGGGACATCTCACCTGTATTTTTATTTATATTTTAAACTGTTCAAATATGTAAAATTAGGAGTATAAAATGCAACAATGGATCAGGGTCAAAACCAAAGATTTACGAGAGCGTTTAATGAAGATGGTGACATGTTCATCTTTCTGTAGCCGAGGGACTGAAATCTGCTTCGTCTCAGTCCAGTCAAACATTCCTGTCCAGTCATGGAAGACTCTCTATTGCACAACTCCAAAGTGAACTAAGGCCCTACGTTTTACTGAAAGAAGGACCCTGGAGGGCAAACGACTGGATATATTTCAGGTCAAAGATAATGTGGAAGACGTTGATCAAACTGACATGTCAGTAAAAACACGAAAACAAACTAAAACTAGTAAAAAAATGCACTTTTAACTCTTGTTCCACACAGTGTAATCTTCCAAACATATGTTTGACTTCATGCGGAGATTGTGCACATGCATTTCTTTACAGCAGCTTGTAAATGTTGCCATGTGCCTCATAAAGCGACCGTGGCTTTGTTTTTACTGTCGTCTTCATCAGGAACATCATCCGGATCCTGAGGAGCAGACCAGCGTTTTATAATCCCTGCCCTTGAGCTACCTCACGGGATTAACAAGCAACCACATGGAAAACTAGACCCTTAAGAAGCCTTCATTCTGAGCCTTCCGTGCTGCTTGGATTGGGTGGAATAAACAAGGAAAACCAAGAAAATGTGCGGGACATTTGTCGACTCACATTCCCACCAGTGGTGTGAAAAATAAATACTTCCTTAATCGGATTGAAATATAATCTTACATCCATTAAAAAACACAAAGACTTGGGTGTAAGTTCCATTTCTTCATGAGAACAAGATGCTGAAAATATGAGAAGAGAAGGACTTGCACTTAACTCCAGTTACCAAACGAGGCGTGCTTTTTTTTAGAAACAGTTCAGAGAGAAGTCAGACGTATCTTAAAAGACAGTTACAACCACACTTCCTGAAAAAAACCAACAACATGAAGTCCGAGATGTTTTAGGTTAGGCGAAGTGGAGGGCTGCTCTCTGGTTGCAAAACTGAAACTCCTACATTGAGACAGTGAGAAATCAAGTTTGTCGTGAAATTTAGCAGAGAAAATTGTCAGCCTCCGGATGGGGGGGGGCTGTTTGGAAGATGGCAGCTGTTACTGAAATGACAGATGACCAAAAGTAGCTTCTTAGCATGACAAGTTAATTTCCCCAATTTGTTCTGTGCTTTCAGGGCATGTCTTTAAACCTCTGGAATACATAACTTTGGGTGTATCCTTGTCCTTTATTGCAACAGTGTGTCTTAACAGCAGGAAGTGAGGTGAAATGAAGTGCGTTGGAGGTATGTGCCCATGCACATTTCTGCTTTCCGGTGGAGTAGGTCGACAGACAGCTGATCGTCAGAGATTTCTTATCAGCCAACAAGGTTGTTTACATTGTGTGCATTAGTGAGCATGAGGATGAAACCTGAGTAACCATGACTAGTCCGCTGGATTTCAGAACACAAGCAAAGCAAAGAAGAAAAAAAAGATGAGGCAGCATGATTGGAATTCCTCTTTTACATCTGACCGGCACATTATGGCGTGTTTGCATCGATTTCACTGCGAATCAATTTTTCTGAACGTTCCCGGATTGATGGATGAACGCTGCTCCCGTTGGAGTGATGTCGGAACTGCCTGTACAAATGTATATTCATGTGTGTGGGAGATCGCGTTCTCACGGTGCCAGCATGACAAGTTGATGGGAACATAATACCCGTGGGGCTACTTACAGAACCATTTGGACTGATTGACGGATAAAATCGGCTCAGACAAGAAAACCGACTCTTTTTCTGTATGCTTTCATTGTCTGTCATTGGAGGCACACAGAATATATTTGGTCAGACACTTTTAATTTATTTTCTTTGCATTGGTTATTCTCAGGGGAAACCATTTGCTTTAAAACTGTTGGTCCATTCATGCTACACTTCTGGTTTCCTTGCTGTCCGTATAGCATGCCACCTCTATAAGATATGGTGACACAATGTAAAAATTTCATTATTTGCAATGTTGTTGATAATTTAAAGCATTTATTTTCATTTTTAAAAAGTGTGAAGACGGTACATAAAATGATCAAATTTCCTTAAGTTTTAACTTTGTTTTGACTGGATAAATATCAAGGATCCACATGCTGTAGGGTTGCGATTAGCAATTAGTTTATGGTAATTACACTTAGTCTGGACATAAATAAACAAAAAGAAACAATTTTCTTGCTTTTATTGTGCATCTAAAACCAAAACATAGACTAAATAAAACCACTGGTGGTAGACGGACGTGAGTTTTGGGGTATCTGCTTATGTTTTTCTTCATTTGGATGTTTTATCCATATGGAAACAGGCCTTTTGCAAACCCCCAAACCACCTATTTTTTCAAACTTAGTTCAAAGTTAAATAAATCTGAAGACGCCACTGCTTCCCTGTTTACAATCGCATTTTTGCTGAACTGATGATGCCATAGTCTCATTACCTTCATGCACAAACCCATCAACAGCTGCCGAAGCAACCAAGCATGATGTGAGTTTCACAGCTAAATCTTCTGCTACAACCATCAACTTTTTAAAATGTGATTTTCCACCAACTTTTTTGCATATTATTTTTAAATATTACACAATTTAATGCACATGCTCCATGTGGCATGTTTATACTGCAGTGTTACACTTCCAGACCTAGCATGCTACGACAGTATTTTACTGTGTACACATTTTTGATTGAAAGGTGATTTTGGAAAACTCTTTTTTATTTTATTTTTTTTTTATTCTTGCTCACATAGTTTTACTCTTTAAATTGTACATAAATTTCAACCTTAACAAGCCCAATGTGTACTTATCGTAGTAAAAGATGTAAAAGCTCCGTCCAAAAAGGGAAGGAAAATATTAAAACTTCTGCCTTCTCCCAACAGATGAATTATTTTGACCAATTGGGAAACTTAATTGTTCAAATGTTTTGCCCTGAAAGGTTTTGCATTTTCAGTACTGTATGTGTTTTCTATCATTTTAAAATATATTTAGCATATTCAAATAATATTCCATGTCAAACAAAAATGCTTTCAACTCCTTTCCCTTAAAACTCCTTTTCATTAATCCCATCCCAACTTCTATCCTGAATATGATTTAGGACTTCTGATCGTACACGTTTCATGCAGATCAGACTCTAGCTTCTAATCTTCAAATGCAGCCTCTAAACTATCATACCTGGACCCTTCTTTCTGACCTTTAATCCTAACCCTCTAGGATTGACAGATCCAACCAATCCAGCCAGACACACTGGGCCTCCTCTACTAAACACATTACACAGCAAAACAAACAACCTTTTTTGTTGGCTTTCGAAACCACGAACAAAACAAAATGGACACCAATTGCTTGGTCACACCATTTAAATGACTGGCAACCTTTTTTGAAGATTTGTATTTTACAGTCTTCCAGTGTTTTAAGGCTTGCATAAGGCCGCAATATTCCAAATGTGAGGTCAAACTTTCCAGATTGCTTCACTGTTTTTGTCAGAGATTTAAAATATGTGCCAAGTTTTCAGGATTATTTTAAAACCAGGCTTAAAACATGACATGAACATCTGCACAGCTGGGAAGGCAGTTACTGAAAATGTTTTTTGTAATTTGTATCTGTTTAGTAGGGCTGTGATGATATGCTTTTGTCCCGGTTCGATTCGATTCTGGGTGCTGATTTGATTTAAATTGCGATTCTCACAATTCTTTGATATTGCTATTTTTTTGTAGATTAAAAACAAAAACAATTTATAAAACAATTTTTTTCCTCATAATTTTTTTTCTTGATTTCAATTGGAAAAAAAAAACACAGTAGCCAAATTATCATTCTTCTGCTATAATGCCCAAGAAGACAAGTAAAAAGATAGAAAAAAAAGACAAATATTTTGCAATGGATTATTTTTATTTATTTGAAAAATAAAATTGATTTTTAAAAAAAAAAAAAAAAAAAAGTCGATTTTAAAATTGTGAAGCAAAATAATCCCTATTTTCAATTTTTCGATTGGATTTTACCACCCCTACTGTTTAGTAAAAAACATCTGCAAGGTGGGATGATGGATTCTGGAGGGAAAACACTTTTTTTTTTGTTTTTGTAGATATTTTTTCTTAATAGTGGAATTCTATTTTCCAAAGATATCGATCAGTAAAGCCTAATTAAAACTATAAGAATGAACACACCATCAACTGGTTTTAACAAAATTAATTTTTTGTCTTTCCACTTCTCCCCTGGCAGTTTTTGCTCGCCTGCACTTGTCATTGGTTCTGTCCTTTTTGGCAGGCGTTAAGTTACTGCTGAGTTGTGACCTAAATTTGAGCCTCATCTCACTCCATAACACACAAAGGCTGAGGAGCTAAATCACAAATCCATGCATGCAGGTCAAGAACTAAACAACGACTGCTCAGACCGTCTCTGATTCCACTGTCACAGTCACATAGTCTCACTTCAAGTGAAGCAATACATTTTTCCCTACTTCTCCCCCTCCACCACCCTTCCCTCATGCACCTACAAACACACACATGCTCAGCTGTAAATACTTTATTTTCCACACTGAATTAGTCATGATTAACCAGCTTGAATAGCTCAGCTGTCGTGTATGGTCACGGAGAAAGGAAGAGGGTTTACTGACTTGTATACAGTTGAGATCACACACATTCTTGGACAGGACTCCATTTGTGTGTGTGTGTTTGGATGTCCTGCAAGGATAGGGAGATAAAATGCTGGCTGACAACACTTTACGTGAAAATAACAATAAAATGCTGATAAAGTTGAAGAGTGCAGACTTTTTGACACCGTCCTCTTCCAGGTTTTGTCCCATATCAGTTAGCTTCTTCACTCCACTTTGCACATCTGTATCAGAGGCAAATACTATTTTATTTAGGTGGTGCACTTTTAAAAAGTGTAATTTAGAAACTTTTACACAGTTTAACCTGCAAGCGCTCATGTAAAATAAAAACAAACACATTATACACTAAAAGACAGGTTAATCCAGTATAGTGAGTCGGTCATTTTGTTGTTTTGCTTGAAACTTCAACTAAAGTGTCAAATTCACCACAGACAATGACGTGCTACATCACAGTGTACACAAAATGTTGTGTTGAGAGGATGTATGCAACGTGAGGATAAATAGATCATCACGCATCATGTCCTGAAGCCAGGAGCTAATGGAGCGCGCTAATGCTAGCTACTGCTAGCTACTGCTAGCTAATGCTAGCTGCTCCTAACACTTACAGCATAATATTGTGATTTTTCTTACCGTTGTTGGCAAAAAATACTCCTTTAATGGCTCAACCAGGAGTAGTTTGTTTCTTATTATGTTTGAGACAAGTTAGTGGAAATGCAGACCCAATTGTTTACCTTTCATTATGTTTTCGTTGTGGCTTTCATTATGTTTTTTTTTTTTTTCCTGTCTTTAAAGCGTTCTTGAGATGGCATTGCCGTGATTTGACGCTATATAAATAAATTTGAATTGATTAATGCTAGCTCCTGCTAGCTCCTGCTAGCTGTTCCTAATGCTTACAACATAATATTGTGACTTTGTTACCCTTGTTGACTAAAAATACGTCTTTAATGGCTAAACCAGAATGTAGTTTGTTTCTTGTTATGTTTGTGACATAAAACTTGAAGAATATGTTCATTAAACATATTTATAACAATTTAGTGGAAATGCAAACCGACTTGTTTACCTTTTTATATATTTATTTACTGTTGTTACTCCCACAATCTTTGACTACAATATTTTTTATTTTGAATGATGATGAATAATACAATAAATATAATAGTAAATGCTTTTGGGGTTGATACAGTGCAAGTTAAAAATGATTGAAAGTGTGTAAAGTTTCTTGTTATCAAATATATTTATCATACATGTCAAGTTCTGGATTTTAATATATGGGACATTTTCTGGCAACCGCGCAAAGTTCTTTCCATGAGGGAAATTAACTTATATGTTTGCTGGTGTGTTGCAGGTTTATTCTTCGCAAGGTTGGGCGGTTTTGTTTCCTCATATTGGTGTATTTTTCTCCCAATATCAAAATACAGGAGATTTACGGGAAAATAAAAGTGTGCGAGGACGACGGGAAATGGAAAAATATGGTAGTTTCTTGGCCAAACGGGATACTTGACAGTTATGATTGATGTCAGTTACACCATGTTTGCAACCAAGAACACAACACATTGTGATGTTTAGCATTTCACATTTAGCAGAAATGCATCTTCACTGTTTGTTTATGCTACTCATTCATTCATTGTTCTAACTGCTTAATCCAATGAAAGGTCGCAGGGAAGATGGAGCCTATCCCAGCAGTCTTTGGGCGAAAGGTAGGGTACACCCTGGACATCTCTCCAGTCCATCACAGGGCCACACAGAGACAAACAACCAATCATACTCACACTCACTCTTATGGGCAATTTAGAGTAACCAATTAACCTAACCTAACTGTACACGGTGGGAGGAAGCCAGAGTACCTGGAAAGAACCCACACATACATGGGGAGAACATGCAAACTCCACACAGAAAGGCCACTGACCAAACCTTGCCCCAGCCAAGGATCGAACCAGCGAGGTCTGTGAGGCCACAGTGCTAACCACCATGCCACCGTGCATCCCTGTTTATGCTACTCATGTAGTAATTATCAATCTACTGCTCATAATTGGGAAGTACCGCTGTATTCGAGTCGTTCTCAAAATGCGGTAGTTTTCCAGCCCTTCCAACTATTCAGACCCTAACAGTGAGGGAGTGAACTTTTCCAATATAGAGTTCATACTGTAGAAACAAAATGACATTAATCTATGAAAATAGGATAAGGACAGGACTGGTAACCAGTCCAGGGTGTACCCTGCGGCTCACCTTGTATTTGCTGGGATATGCTCCAGTCAATCTGCATTGGAGTAGGGTGAATTGAAAAGGATGGATAGGATAGAAACTTAAGGACAAAGCCTCTTCCACCATGAACAAGAGCTAGTAAGCGCAGACTAAATCCACAGACAAAACAGTAGTAGTTTCAAACCCTCACTTATTGATGATGTTTGCATGGATGGACATCTGAACAACACTGTGAAACCAGCCATTGTTTATAGTTTGGCTCTTGGATTGTCCCGAGATTTTGAAATGTCCCAAAATGCTTTCCAAGTAAATTAATGTTTTGCAATGCAAAACAGATGTGTGGGCTAGTTCTTGTGCAATGCCTACCTGCCTAAACCTTTCTATCTAAGTGTAGAATTACAATGCAGTACAAAGCATTTATCCAAAGACACACCAGACTGAGAATCATTTGTCATTATTTGCATTCTTTCGTGAAAAGCCAGAAGAGAGTTTAACATATGCTTCAGGATTTCAAACATCTAATGTCTCCTAAATAACCCAATCTGTCACTGACAGCTGATAGAGGGATACCCTCACAGATTTAGTATGCAGTCTGTGGTTGGTCGGCCATCCTCGGTTACTCTAAGCCAATACCATACACACAAATACCCCCCCGCATTATCTTTCTCCTTTTACTATCATCTGTGGTGTTGATTCAGTGCCTGATTTCCTTTGCTTTTGCAGCTTATGTAACCATTATGCAAGAATTTAGGTCTATAATGTCACGGCTCATTATTACCATAGGTCTGTCATATAATTCTGTATGTACTTTAAAATGTTTGAAGTTTGCCTAAGGCTTTAGATGTTCTTGCCAAGCAATGATTTTGGGGATGGAGGGGGTTGGTGGGGTATTTGGAGCAAGCACTTCAAGTTGCTCATTCTTGTCAGTAAGCCAGCAAGAGCTCATTAAAAGTGAGGGCTGACAAACAACAGTGTGCTGTGAAAGTGTTCCTGTGCTAATTTTTTAATCTTGCATTTTTTACACCTTGTGGTGTCTTATCACAACCAGAAAAACCAGTCATACCACAGAAAACAGCCATTCAAACCACAGTTTTAGATGCAATAATGCGGTATACAAAGCATGATTTTTGAGTGAAATATTCCTAAAAACACACATAAAACTTTCAGAGGGCCTTCACACTCGGACAGTCCAGGGGGCTCGGTGCCTTTGGGCAGGGATTTCGGAAAAGTTTCTCACCTTTGGTTTGGTTTAAGTTCAAAACGCACCTAACTCAAGCAAACTAAACAGCCTGGGCAACATCACTTCAGGTAAAACAACCGTTCGCTTTGGTGCGACACTCCCACAACAGCACATTGCAGGTAGAAATGTCAGATTAAAGCTGATGCAGGCAGGTATTTATGCAGTGCAGGAAGTTGACGGAATATCTTTTCTTTTTCACTCTTTTCTCATTTTTGTAGACATGAGTTCCTTTTTTCTTTTTTGCCGTTATCGTGAAGCTTAGCAGGAGTGTTTCTAAACCTTGTGACGATTGCGAGGAAACTTCTTGCATCCCATTCAGCTCTGCAAGGGAGATATTTTTCTACTGCTGGTTCTGTTATCCAGTAACAGAACACGGCTGGATCCAGAGATGCTGGATGATGGTTTATGCAACATTCTGCCAATCATACTAATAAAACCCCCAAGCAGCAAAATAACGGACTATAAGGAGGTGGTCTAATGGTTCAGTGTGATATAATACTGTCTTTATGATCAAGTTCTGCTTAGAATAAACCTTCACATGGTCTATATTTATTGTGTTGTCATCATTTCCTTTTTTCCATTGTAAGTGATGACAACACAACATTAATCACATTAGATATAAGAATGAATACAGAGAAGTGATGTGATGAAGGCTGGATGGTGCTTTTCATCAATGGGTCAGGTCCAGATTTTAGTATCTCAGCCAGTTGGTTTTGGTCATCGTACTGCATTTGGTTGGGTTTCCATTGGTAAAACTGGACTTTCTGCTGGACTCTGGCCTTGGGATTCCAAATTTTACTGCAGAACATGAGTTTTCTGAACACATGCTGCCGGTTTTTCCTCAAACAATAACCTGCATCGCTTCCCTCTTCTTCCTCGTACGGTATTCCGTTAAACAGATGTTACTTTCTTTTTGTTTGCTAGTTTGTTAGTCTGTTTGTAAGACGAAATGGTTCTTTTATGGCTATTTGTACTCAATATTATATCATGTCAAAATGTTTTGTTGAACTAAATTGAATTAAATCCGTTTGCACAAACATCTACTTGCTACCTGTACATAAAGGAAGTTAGTCAAATCCCGATATGACGGCATGGATGGTGTGATCATTTAATTTATAATCCTAACAGTCTATTTCCGTTGCATACAGTAAACTTCCATCTGCCTGACCTCTTTTACTGGAGGCTTACATGAGAAATCTAACGTTTAGTTGCGTAATTTTTTTTAAAAATGGAAAACCATGATCTATATTCTGTGATCGTTTTCCATCAGGCGGTGTCACATGTCATTGTATGACCTATACATGTACACACATCCACATACACACACTATCCAGGACGACTAACAAGCGAGGGTGGTCAGTAATTACAAGCATATGTGAACTTTGCTGCGGTTCCAGGTCAGTGAAAGCAATGTATTATTATTATTGTATTGTTCTGTATGTGCATGCATGAAGTCAGCCCATAAAAGACAGAAGAAGAAAAAAAAAGGGGAAATATACTTGCGCATTCCTCTAGTTCAGTGTTGTGGCACAAAATCTCTGCTCAGGGGTCATTTAAAACCAGCTGCAGCTCTAAGCGGAGACGAAAACAAACTAAAAGCACAATGTGAAATATTTTGGAGTGTTTGTGTTCACTCCTTCAGTATTTCCACACATCATCCTGAACACAGTAGTTTATGCAGAGGCATCATCTGGGCGTGGAAGAAAACACAGGATTAGATCTCAGAGCTGCTGTTTTGTTTCTGACACAAGATCAAATGCATTAAATCCATAAAGACCCAACCCATGTAAAACAGTTTAGATAAGTCCAATTTTTTAATTTGAGGTCTGTTTATTCCTTTAATAAAATGTAAAATAAAAAGAAACCTAATTGTTTTTAGGGATATTTACCATTTATTACCATTTGATTTCTCAAAATCTAATAAATAAAGTAAAGTAATGCCAAATGTCTCAGAACCTGTATGCATCATAAATGTCATGCTGGGTTCCTAT
Organism: Telmatherina bonti; assembly: GCF_933228915.1. NCBI lineage: Eukaryota > Metazoa > Chordata > Actinopteri > Atheriniformes > Telmatherinidae > Telmatherina > Telmatherina bonti. The sequence goes on along the minus strand of NC_136633.1, from coordinate 26,403,471 downwards.
GAGATTTGGCACCTTTTTAACTTAAAGTACACAAAGTCAGAGTCAGTAAAATGATTTAAAAAGCAGAAATTAGAATAAAAAACAAGCCTTAGTCATCGTGTCATCTTCACCGTTTCCATTCATTGTCACGTTGTTTAGAAATGAATCGCCGTCATCAGCTACTTTTCCCCAGAAATGACAGACTTCTGACTTTTAGTACGAAAACATAGCTAATAACCCAGAAGAGGAAATGAGCTACTTAACATAAAGGTTGTGCGCTTGCACTCGGGTCTTGCAAGATTTTCATTCTGTTAATTTGTCAAACCAGTGGATTAAAAGCTTTGGAACACATGGCAGAAAATTCCTTCATGTTTTCGTTTACTGTTGTGGTGCTAATGTAGGTAAGAAAGTTGTGCTTGATGGATTGAAAATATGCAAATTTTTGCACAAAGATGACAAAGTTTCCTAAAGTAAAGGAAAATAAACTTTATTCCTGGTTGTTACAAAAAAGTGATGTAGTAAAATATCTGTGATATAAAATAAAGGTATTCTACAATTATCCTTTCCCAGTCTGGTGTGAAACCAGGTTTCACATTTCCTGAAGGCATTGATGAGTCCTGCCCAGAATATTTAGCCCACTACAGATTGATATAAAAGTTTTACCTCATACAAACCAAACCTTTTATCATGATTGATATTTGCATCGCTGAAAAAGCTGAAATCGACTGATTGTTCTGTAATTTTTTTTAATTCTCTGGTTCAGAATGATTTGCTTCATTATTGATGACTGCCATGTTTTACAACAAAGTGATTTTTTTTAATGGAAATATAATCCTTATAGTGTAATCAAATACTTTTATTTTTTTACTTTTATGTTTTTTCACATATTGGTTTGATATATTTCCCACCATAATGTTCTGAAATCTCATATTTGTGAGCAGTAATACACTTATGTACACACACAAAAGTAATAAAATAATAAAGTTTTTATTTTTTATGATGTAATGACACGATTTGCTTATTTTTGGGTCATATTTTAGCTTGGTGCTGTCTGTAAGGCAGTGATGACTGAAATGACCCATAGAAAACTGTCACTGAAAGCCGTTTAGAAGTAAATACCGTATTTTTCCTCATGTGCATTTAATTATGACGATATAACTTTCAGGACATGTATGTTTAACACACTATATCAGTAAAACCTTTCACATGCTGTCAGCTGTGTTCAGTCATGGTCACGCAGTCTGATGATTTCCTCCGTGCATCATAGCAACAAGTGTCCAACTGCTTATGAGTGTATCTCCTCCAAGTGCGTTACCATAGAAATATTTTTCTCACTTCCTGGCTCTTTTGATTTCTGTATGTATATGTTGCCATGGAAACTTTTCTTTTTTTTTTTTGTTGCGCCACTTGTCCCCTTGTCTGAAATAGAACTGGAAACCACATGCTGTGCTTGCCCTGTACATTATGTCCAGATGGCATTAGTCATCTAACTGCATGGTGCGCGCGCACTCGGCACAGTCATTAATCTTTCCAATGAAACGTCTGTCAGATGTGAGCATGAAATAACAGCAACAATGACAACTTAATATGTGCTGAAATCAAGCCTTTTGTGGAAGATTTATATAAGGGCATTAGATAATATTCTACATTGTTCTTGTGCTCTAAAGAAAGTCTGGTGGAAACATAAATTGATGACCATTTGTTACCATTTCTATTGTTTTGTTTTTTTTTGTTTTGCTCTAAAAATTTGTACATTTTTTACAGTGTATTAGTTCTTATTAGGAACTTTAAAGTTGCAAGAACTTTTTTTTTTAATTATACAAGTAGTTATACTTATATATTCCTACAAAGACCATCAGTTTGTGGCTCAACAACCACAGAAATAATAAACTCCTTGACTGTAGCGGTAGCTGAAGGGCAGATTTGTTTTTGCAGCGCCGAGACAAACAGTACGTCTACAAATCACTGGGATTTCTGAGGTAATGAATGCTTCCAGAGTCGTTCTGTGTGATGGTCTACCGTCGTTTCACATTTCCAGAATAAGTGGTGTGTAAATGAACGAATGAATGTTTTAAATTCAATTATATGTGGTTCAGCAACATGATCAAATTAACTTTATTGGGTCTGAGTTTAATGTTGGGAAATTGGTTATGATGTTATCATGTGTGTTTTCCAGCTCCACCGATGCCGTCAGAGACAAACTACCCTGTACTCTGTATAATGTGTATATAATCGCGTCTGGCCATCATTATGACAAGAGTGAGAAAATTGAACTCTTTACTAGTTGAGCTACCAAGTATGTATTTCTGGATTGGGTTATTAAAATCATGAACACAAAATTACTCTACAAGGTACAAAATGACCCTTTTCGGTGTCATTTACTTCCAGTTTAAAAATAATAATAATAATGATAATAATAACAATAATAATAATAATACAAAACAGAGGAATTACTGTAACTTTTTAACAATGTGTATTCAAAATGTGGTGTTTTATCTGACTAACCCTCTTAAACACACAATTTGATCAGATTTTGAATCAATGTCACAAAATCTGTGATTAAATTACAGATGAAAGAAATATTTTTGAGAAAAAGTATCTACTTTATAATCTGTTTGGTGTGTTTGGTCTGAGCATGTTTTGCTACATGCGCTAGCATGAGCGAGCTTGGAGTAGAAAAGGTTGGACTGGAGTTAGATGGTTCTCGCTACACCCCCAAAACCAGCTGGTCTGAAAAGAAGTGCAAAATCTCAAAAGAAAGGAGCTGATTTATCATCCTCAGGATGACAAATCCTTCAGGGAAATGTTTCAACATTTAAAAAAAAAAAAAAGAGCAAAATGAGCCTGTTGGTAATCTTCAGAAATCAGAACATTTCAGTCACTGGATCTGATGTGTGATCCTGAAATGCAAAAAATACAAATAGAATGTTAATTACAAAATAAATATATTACTATAGAAAAAAACATTCTTCACAGTATTACATCCATAGATGTAAAAGAATAAAATAAATAATTTTTACATTTATACATTACAGGGGGAAATATGTGTTGCGTGTTGGGGAGTAACGTCAGTGTGTAAATCTGATTTCTTTTTAATAAATAACTGCTGTTAGCTGAGAAAATACATCATATTATGCTGTTTACATGGTTACTTCAATATTTTGATGACTCCAAGACCTTGAGTTTGGAGTTTTAGTGTTTCCCTGAAACAACACGCTTCATCCAAACAAAAAGGTTCTCCAACAACTTGTTCTGCCTGTTAATGAGCCATTGGTTTGGGTCAGGTGTGTTGCAGCAGGGAAACACTTAAACCTGCAGGACCGGTGTTGGTGACCTCTGCACTAGGGCTGCTTGATTATGACAAAAATTATAATCACAATTATTTTGACTGAAATTGAGATCCCCTGCGATGGACTGGCGAGCTGTCCAGGGTGTACCCTGCCTTTTCGCCCAAAGACTGCTGGGATAGGCTCCAGCTTCCCCGCGACCCTGAATTGGATTAAGCGGTTAGGAAAATAAATGAATGAATAAATGACTAAAATTGAGATCTCGATTATTTAACACAACTATCCAGTATTTTTAAACAACGCTGCGCGTCGTGGTGTTCTAGACTCCGTGTCGTGCATTATAACCGTCTAATGTATGGTTCCGAGTTGTTTAATCCGCTTTACCGCTTATATAGGAACTATTTTACGTTGGCTTGGATGTACGTTTTATACCAAACAACTGCTGTTAGGCTGCAGCGTGTTTCTCTCATTCACCTGTTAAAAGACAGCTGATCTAAACCAGCTGGTTAACATGTTGCTATGGTAACGCCCCGTAATGGAGGGATATTACAGTGTTTAACTGGCCGAACTATGTATAGGAAAATAATGCAGCCAGTTGTCACTGACAATGGTATAAACTAGGGCTGTGACGACATGCTTTTGTCCTGATACGGTTCGATTCCGATTTTTTGGGTGCCGATTCGATTCAAATTACAATTCTCACAATTCTTTGATATTGCTAAACTTTGTAGATTACAAGCAAAAAAAATGTAAAAAACTTTTGTTTTTGATCGTCATTTTTCTTTATTTCAATTGGGAAAAACTACACAGTAGCCAGACAATCATTCTGCTGACAAATTGCTAGATTTGTTGCTTTTAACAAAAATAGTCGTCAGATTTAGCGAGAAAGTCGCCAAGTTGGCAACAGTGTCTGAATGAAAGCAAAGCGGCTGTGGGAGGAGTTTACAGCACAGCGCTGCAACGCCAGAGACGCTCGATTAGCAGCTGAAGACAGCAGGAGAGGAAACTGCAGAGAGAAAAATAATCACACCCTTTCATTTTTATCATCGTTGGAAACACAGATCGTAGTTAAGATTAAAATCCGATTAATCGCCCGGCCTTACTCGGCTCTAGAAGTTGTATGTTTGGTTGGGAAAAAAAAAATACAAAATGAGATTCCATGATAAATATAAGGGCTGTGACGATACGCTTTTGTCCCGATTCAATTCGATTCCGATTTTTTTGGGTGCCGATTCGATTTAAATTGCGATTCTCACAATTCTACAATACTGCTGATTTTTGTAGATTAAAAACAAAAAAAATTTTATAAAACTTTTTTTTTTTTGCTCGTCATTTTTCTTCATTTCAATTAGGAAAACACAACACAGTGGTCAGACCATCATTTTGCTGCTATAATGCCCAAGAACACAAGTAAAAAGTTCAATAAATACAGTAAAAATGACAAAAAATTTATAGTGCAATAATTTCATTAAAAAAAAAAAAAAAAAAAGATTTTCAACAAAAAAATTGATTTTAAAATTGTGAAAAAAAAAATCCCGATTTCCGATTTTTTTAATTATATTTTCCCACCCCTAATAAATATGATTACTAGACATTATTTGCAGATTGAATGCGTGTTTTTAATTCGACCGCATTCATTTTATCCACAACAAATCCAACAGAAGCCCTGTTATTTGGCAGGTTAATCATGCTGGGTGACTTTGCTGCATGTCGGTCTGTAAATTTTTTATGTCCCTGCAGGTAGACATTTGCTTTATTGTTGCCAGAGTCCAGCAGTGATACTCGGATTTAGACCCCCTCCTTCTCTTACTGTCAGCATTCCTTGGGTTTCATAGAAGCTCATCCATCCCCGCCAGACATCCTGCTGGTAAGAAGCAGCTCGAGGAAGGAGAGGCCTCCCGTTTGACTTTTCCAACTGGTTGCTGCAGACGTGAGGGTGCGTACAGGCATGTCTATCTGTGTGCCCCATCAAGCTGTGAGAGGGGTCATGCGGGAGAGAAAAGGGTTTCCTCAGTCGGCGATAAGGAATGGCGTGTAAACACAACAGCACAAAGAACAGCTGTGGTGGATGAAACGCTTCGACTGACCGGTTCATTCATTAGCACACACACTCAGGTGGTTCTACAAGTTACGTTTATGTTAATGATGGCCGGATGACTGCTCTGTTGCCTCTGAGAGCCCAATTTGACATGGTTGCCCAGAGCATACGGCAGAACAAGAAATTCCACATAAACGCAGGGCGTGTTGGTAAGCCCTCTGTCTGAATAAGGCATTAAATAAATTGCAGCAGCGTCTTTTGCTTTTTCTCTCCCTCGACTTGACCTCAGCAGACACAGAGGAATGCATGACCAGAGATTTAGATGACTCAAATGTTCATCAAAGCCAAAGCTGTCTCGAGGTTTCCAGCTATTCATTACTATTCACTTCGGTTCAGGCTCACCTTGATCGCAGGCAAAGCCAGAGCTGGGAAGCAGATCTGAGTGGGAGGGTCGTTTCTGTCGTTTCTGTACCCTCCAACCCTCTAGCAGAGAAACACTTCCCCTCTTCTCATGTGTCCTACATGATTGCTTGTATTTTACTGCTGCGCATGTTTGAGATCCATCAAGAAGATGAGATCCATTAGAAGATGCCCTTTGTTGAGATTTGTTCCGACATTTTGTTTATCATGGACATGCATTTCCACATATAGAAGGGAAATGTTAATCATATTTCCTGTTTGTAAAAGCAAACAAAAAACTCTATTGTCATGGAAATTTCCAAAAAAAAATGGACCTTTTCCATGACTGAAGTTTGAGCTCTATGAAAAAAGGACCAGGATATTTTTTAAAACATGGATAAAGGTTGAGTATGAATAAATGCATCCATGCTTACATGTGCCTTCTCCTCTGAACTGGTCGTGGCAGATGGCCGCCATTCCCAGGTCTGGTTCTGCAGGTATTTTTCCTTCATGCTAAAATGGAAATTTCCCTCTCCACGGTTGCCTATCATCCTGTGCAGACTCAGGATGGGGGACTGAATCGAGATCTAGAGACAATGCAATCTGTTATTTTAATGAATTGGGTTATATGAACCTAATCTATGCAGTTTTTTTTAACCTGTTAACCAGCGGGGCTCGCCCATGGGCTGTTAAACAGATCCAGTACATATATATATTATATCAGAAAAGCATTGATACCTTCATTGATACCGTAGCATAGCATCAATATCGTATTTTAATACGACTGACAGACCGACAATAGTATTGAAGTATGAAACGTCTAACAGATTGTGTAGGCTACTACAGATATTTTTATGTACATGGTATTTAAACTTAAAAACACATAAAAGCAGCCCGGGGCGGAGCCCCGCTGGTTAAGGGGTTAATTTTTCCCCTTACTGACTGAAACTAATGGTGACATACAGAAGGAACAAGTTTTTAATCTGTAGATGGGATAAGGATAGAACAGTTTGCAATTTAACGCCATCGTTCCTTCTGTATAAGCGTTTTAAAACTTTATTACAACTGTCCAATTTTTCTTATGTGACAGTTTTATATGCTACACTTCATAAAGGAAAATGTAGCCTTTTTGCCACTAATAGAACTAATGGTTCTATTCTAATTGCTCAAGTACACCTCAAGTACACGGAGTTGTCATTGAAAGGCAACCCTATTTATTTATTTATTTTTATTTATTTATTTGATAGGGACAAGTATGCTTCATATATGATGTCACATACTACAGCATTTTAGCCAAGGCTTATTTGTCAACGCCCGTCCCTAGTGGAGCTTTTACTCTATACAGACATGACTAAAAATATACACAATGCAAAAAATAAAAAGTATACATAGATGCATATACATTCATACACACTCACACAAAGACATATATACATCCATCAAAATTTAAAACTAAGGCAACAATATATTTGGCCTATGATATATTTCAATGTAAGAATTGGCACAAATATGAGAGGACAATAAAAGATATCAAGGCAACGGTACGCCTGCTTTTTGTAAGACTCAAAGTAAAGGAAGAGAGCTTGAGAAAGCCACTAGATGAAACACTTTGGAAATGTACAGGAGAGTTTGGTGTGCTTTCTTAGAGAAAATTTCACTCTTGACTAATCTAGTGTCATCCACAGTTGTTCTGTAGGCATCATATTTTTTTAGATCTAGTTCTAGACTTTCTTCTTAAGACATTCATATATCAAAAATTATTTATCTCTCTTATTGAATTTGTTCGGCTTTATTATATATACATTATATTTCACTCTATGGTTCATGGAGTCACCACTGCAGAGATGGGTTGGTAGCGTCCTTCAATGACCTATTGGGTAGTGGTGGGCACCATGGCCTGCCATGGACTGGGTGGGTCTGGCAGTGGTGGCCTCTGTGGTTATGATACGTGTCCTGGCGTGGATAGATCCCCAAGATATCACTTCCTCATAGTCCACTAAGCCTGGTGTTGGAGTCTAATGTTTGTTCAATAAGATTAATTTAATATCCATAAACAATCAACTCATCTAGTCAGAAACTGCATGAAGGCCAATGTTCAGGTACCTTCAGGAGAAATTTGGGAAGTTTGTCTTTCAAGAAAGGAAGAGAGGAAAGAAATATAGAAAGGAAAAGCAAGAGGGAGCAAATATAGAACTTGAGCCAGGACCGTACTGACCTTTTCTGGCTGGAGAGAGCTCTGAGACAAGACAGGGTGCAACACCAATGTTGGATTAGCCTTCGTTAAAGACACATTACAGAACTTTTGCCATTTTCCCCCCATCACGCACCCCTATCTACAGCTAATTTGGCACCCATCTTGCACCCTACTAGACCTATTAGCTCTCTCCAGCCAGCAAAATACAATCTTTGCTGAATCAGCGATGCTTTTTATTCAAAACAGCCACTTCCTAATTATACCGTGAAGCAAAGCGTTGCTGAAATGTCTAGTCCCGGGAGTAAAAGTTGTATCATGAAATATATATATATATATATATATATATATATATATATATATATATATATATATATATATATATATATATATTAGTATAGCATCGGTTTCTCAGCTTCGGGGCAGCTTCGGGGCAGCTTGGTAGCAGCGGCTCCAGAAATGAACATGATAGATACCACTGTGCCATCGAACAAGTCAGGGATGCTGAGTTTTAAGGTAAAAAATTTACTTTAAGTCTGTCAAAGTTCAGTCATGATACGTTAATTATATTCATTTTTGCCAATGATAATGTCAAACAATTCAAGGTTCAGTTTATTGTTTGAAAAACTTCAATGTAAATTTCCTTACAGAACATGAAAATGCAATATACTGTATATCCCAGCAAGCTGGTCCCAGATCTCGTATTCTTATCTTGCTCTTTGTTTTAACTCTGGCCCTGCTTTTCCTTCTCAGGGTGATTTCACCTGGAGCAGCCTGTCGGGGCGGAGTGTTCGCCTGATGCCAGTCGCCATCCAGAGCCTGTCAGAGCTGGAGAGGGCCAGGCTGCAGGAAGTGGCCTACACCCGTTTACTCCAGGACTATGACCTTGGATGTCAGATAACGATGCCAAAAGGTGAGACCATGTGTGGTTTTCACTCAAACTTTAGACACGACTTGTACAATGTTACATAAAGTTTTTGTAGGGTGGGATGTACAGGTCAACTGGACATTTCTGTGACTATTTATTGTCATTGAGTCCGAAACCGGTACATTGCATAAATTGCTCAATTTATACACTTAACGTAAGTTTACTGAGGAAACTTTCAAGTGTCCCATAAAGTAAAGCCACCACCGGAGCCTCTAACCACATCCTTAGACATACTTTAAGGGAAGTCATGTATGGCCGATGTTTAGGAAAGTTTTGACAACACATGAATTTAGATGTAAACCACACTTCACAGAGGAATCGGGTGCTTCCTGTTTGACATGGTATCTTTTGACCCTCCTCATAATGACACGCGACTCCCTTTCCGCTGTAGCTGAGGCTGGGTGTGTAGTCACTCTACTCGCAATCAAGTACACAAAAAGTCCTCTGTTATGAAAAATATCTTGCAGGTCAATACGTTTTTTTTTTCCTCTTACACAGCAAGTGGTTAAGTGGATAGGTTTTTGGAAAACAACAAAATTAGACCATTTAATCCAGTTGCATGCAAGGACAGAGGAGTTCAGTCAAACTGCAAGTGCCCAGTGGTTTTCCACTCAGTGTTTCCACTCAAAGTAGTCAATTTATAGCTTTCACAAAGTAGGCAAGTAGGAGCAAAGTGTACTAAATAATATGTCTCTTAATTACAGGATATTAAAAGTGAGTATTAACTGTTTCATACAATGTCGGCAATCTGCTTGCAGAGACCGACTTTAACCAAGCAGGCTTCAAATACATTTAACTCTGCATTTCCCATTAGGCAGATCATTAGTATGTTTTATTAAAGTACCCATGATGTCTGAATAGCTCTTGTATTTTTAAGGCCAACGTACTTTAAAATCCAGCTCAATAAATGGCCAATCAGAGTGAATTATGAGACAGCTGCTCATTCTTTAGTGGGATGCAAAGCAAAGCAAAGGGAAGTCATTTTGCAAATGTGTTTAAATGTTATGTATGAATACCCAGACATAGCAAAAGTAGCACTACTACTGGTTGGATTGTTGACTAGTTCCCATGCATGACCAGCAAAAGTAACAAGAGGAAGCCATGCTGTATTTAGACCACTGCTGTCTATCACTTCTTTTTTTTGTGTGTTTTTCTGAGAATATGCAATATAATGAAGTCCTTCACAATTGTCATGTTTGTTGTAAATGTTATTGAACATAGACTAAGTGCAGTACCACCAAACCAACGCCAGGCACCAGTTCCAAAACATCTCTGGCTCCTGTAAAAATGCAATGTCGTTTCCTTTTTTTCACAGCTCATTATGCTTTACTTATTTATATTTATGACCTTTTCATCAGTTTTTGGTTAGTCTTTTAGAATATTTTATGGGTACCCCATAGTCTGGTTTTAAAGCATTCTTTCTGAAAAGTAACAAAAAAGAAATGCAAAGATGTTTTTATCTGCTGGTTTGGTGCAATTCAAGTAGAGTGTGTTGCATCTTTTTATGGCATAGAATTAAAAAAATAAACATGAAGAAAACGCCAACAAGTTTGGAAGTTGTTTTTTTTTTAAAAAAACAAAAAAAAAACCCTATATCTTGACTTAAATGAAACCTGTTTTTTCTTCAGCCAGTCATTTCTGCCTTTTGTCCAGTTATTCTCACTTCTGGCTCCAGAAAGATGAGCATTGCAGCAACTATGCCTTGAACTTGAGTCTTAAAAATTCACTTCACAATCCAATAAGTACCCATTCAGTAAAGTACTGAAAGTACTAGGGTTGATTTCCTTTTTATCTCCAGCCTTTTGTTTGGTTTGTGACCAGGTCTGTTAATATTTGTACATCACATCAATCAGGCTTAAAGAATAGTATACCAGTGGTAAAACATTTGGTTATGATTTAACAGCCCAAGAACTATGTCGAGTCATTGTTGGATGTAAACTCCACTGGTTTGGATACATTGATGAACTTTGGGAGCATTTTGGTTTACAATCTGTGATTCTGTCAAAGTTTTAACCATCTCTTAGACCGTTGCAATCTTCTCTTTGGTTCCCAATTTTTGCAATTATGTGAATCTGAAGTAGTAAAAAGCACTTTGTGGTAAAGAAAAAGGATTAAACTTCCTTTAATTCCATTTTCTTAAAATTGCTTCTTATTACTTGACAGTCAGTCCATGTTCACATCTGATGCACATCAAGTACAGTGTGGGTAGTGTTTGTACTGCAGTGTATAGCAGTGGAGTGGGTGCCATAGCAGCAGTGTAGTGCAGCCAATGGATTATCCAGGGCCTTGCATTCCACCTGAAGGTTAAAGCTCTCCCCACCATGATTTAATACATACTTGTCTGTGTTGCTTATGAATTCCAGAGGCCCTGATGGCCGCCATGTGCAAGCAAGAGAAATATTTCAAATGTGTAAGAGTGTGTATGCATGTGTTCATGCTCTTTCAGTTGCACTAATGCGTGTTTTTCAGTACCACGATTTTTAAAAAGTATTTATCCGAGCGTAAAGGGTCAGGTTTCTGGCCTTTCTTTAAGAGTGAAAAGTAGATGAAAGTAAGACAGGGTTTAGAGAGGTAAGGGGGGATGGGGGGAGGTTAAGATGGGATAGAACTGAGCAAAGGTTCATAAAATGGTGTCACAAACTGGTCTGGTGTTGAACTGGGGAGTGTGAAGGTTTGGGGGGATTTCCGCACGGCTTTGGGAGCCATCTGTCAAAAATCCAAACCATTTCCTATCCCTGCTTCTCCCTTTCCTCTCTCTCTCTCTCCCTCACTTTCCATGGCAACATCTGCTTTTCTTTCTCCTTCTATCTCCTCCCTCACCTTCCCCGTTTCTCCTCCTATTTGTCTCTTGCACCCCCAAAGACTTTTACCTCCTGTCCTTTTCGAAAAGTAAGATTTTTATCACTTGTAGACAAAAGGTGTCAAAATTGACTGTTCAATGGAAGCAATCAGAAAATAACTGCAGAACAGCAGAGCTTGAAGCTGAACCTGCTTGCTGACGTAAGCTGTTAACACGAAAGCAAAGCATGTTGTGGGAGCTGGATAAAATTTCTTCGGCCCCACTGGTGACTCATTCGATGTGAGCCAACGGGAACATCTGGGGTTCAAACTGAGGTTGCAAAATGATTTAAGGCAAACACATAAGTCCAAAAAAAAAAAGCGTTGCGTACAAGAGCTGGTTTTTGATACTGAAGAAACAAATAGCCTAATGACAAAATGATAACATGAGGAGCTGCTTAGGTCTCTGCAAGCTGAGATCCTGGCCCAAAACGAGAATTCCAGGACTTGAAAGTTGCGTGTGCCACAATTTTCAGAGTTTCCTGATTGGTAATCAGCAGATCCAAGAGTCATTCATCATGCTGGGAGCTGACAAAGTGGCTTTCTCTCCTGTGCGCACAAATGCACTCGTGATTGCAAGAACTCAGCTGTTTTCTTTGTGGAATTTCTTAAGCACAGGTGTTTTTGCACAAGTCTGTCCAAGTGGTGCTTTACATTTGTTTTTGTCACCTTTAATCAGTTTGATAGAACAATTTAACCATGTATGGCTTTCTGAAGATGTAACAGGTGCAATGCATAGTGAACAGTTAGATTACTCATCGGCTGCCAAGCATTGTTGGAGCAGAGAGCCCAGTGTGTTTTGGAGCATTTGGCTCATCTTTTGGGACTGTGGAATGTGGGGGGCCAATTTGGTCGGGGGCTTGCTTTGGGGCGTCTACGGTGTGCAAAGTCGGAGTTCAGTCTGTTTCAGTTCATTTTGCCATTTGCAGTATATAAAACCACATTGTGAAGCAGTAGTCAGAGCACATCTTACAAAACATAAAATATACGTTGAGCCATGATAACTAAATAATGATGAGGTGCACCCTGCGATGGACTGGCAACCTGTCCAGGATGTACCCCGCCTCTCACCCAAAGACTGTTAGGAAAAGCTCCAGTTCCCCCGCGACCCATAATTGGACTAAGCAGTCTGGATGATTAATGAATGAATGAATGAGGTGCATATTTGAGGCTTTCTCAAAGAGTATTGTTTAAAATCACAACTGCTTGTAAACAAATAAAATAAAATTGTGTGATGAGATGTAGTAAAGATCTAGTACATTTAATAGTGCAATGTTGTTCACCTGAGGGCAGTACCTCAAACATTTTGGTAGCAGGGTGGCCAAAGGGATCGCCAATGATCTCTGAAAATCTTTTTAAAAGTCTGGATTCATAAATGTCCTTCAGAATTGGTAGGTTTTGTGAATGTTGTCAGAACATGTTGGATGCACGCGAGGTAAGTGCTCATGGATGTCCGAATGACCAAATCGGCTTTCCGTATTCAACAAACCGCAAAAGACGTCTTTAGCTGCCAATGAGTTAACAATAACAATGAGTAAATGCCTGGCCACAAGAGATTTGACAGGGAACTATCCTCCTGTCAGTTCACCTCTGCATTCCCGACATAAGCTTATTAGATATATTAAGCCTGATGCAGATGTAGAAGTTCGGGGACCATAATAATTAACTACATTTTTTTTCTCCTCTGGCACAGATGGACAGAAGAGGAAGAAGTCACTGAGAAGGAAGCTGGACTCCTTAGCAAAAGAGAAGAGTAAGGACAAAGGTATGCCAAAGCTCTTTTGATAATCCATCAGAAATTTAATTTCAGCCTTTTTCATTATGAGACAGAAGAGCTAGTTTGTGTTCTCCACCTCTTGCTCAGGGGAGCAGTGGGTTCTAAAAATAGTGTCCATTTACTGCCTCCAGCAGCTTCTATTTAGTGTAAATGGTGGGACTTGTCTGGAAAAGGTGAAATGATTTAAGCCAAGACTAAACAGGAACAGCATTTAAAAAAAGTGAAGGCTTGTCTCATGTTGTGTTTATACAAAATACTTCTACTTAGAGTCATGTAGAAAATAAACCCTATTTCTATTCTAGTTGAATGGGAAAAAATAACATCAACTGGTTTTTTACCAGTTCTTAGAATTTAGGCAAATATAACCTCAGATGAACAATAAGCACAGCATTTATTTCACAATAACTTGTTGAGAACTGAGTACCATCTCTGTTTCTGTAAGGTCTAAGAGGGTGAATAGCAGGGTATGTGTTGCACCCTGTGAAACAAATACACTTAACGAACTGATCATTGATGTGATAAGACTATAAATTTATATTTGGAGAAATTAAAAAAACAAACCTACAAAAGGCACATCCCAGACTCTACAGGCCTCATCCAGTTCATGCCTGTAAAGCAAGAAAAGTATGGAATGGTTTGCAAACAAACTAATTTTTAATACTAAAATGTATTTTTAACATATATAAATATAAAAAATATATATATATATATATATATCCATCCATCCATCCATCCATCTTCTGCCGCTTATCCGGGGTCGGGTCGCGGGGGCAGCAGCCTAAGCAGGGAAGCCCAGACTTCCCTCTCCCCAGCCACATTTGCCAACTCTGCGGGGGGGATCCCGAGGCGTTCCCAGGCCAGCCGAGAGATGTAATCCCTCCAGCGTGTCCTGGGTCTTCCCCGGGGTCTCCTCCCAGAGGGACGTGCCTGGAACACCTCACCAGGGAGGCGTCCAGGAGGCATCCTGACCAGATGCCTGAGCCACCTCAACTGGTTCCTCTCGATGCAAAGGAGCAGCGGCTCTACTCTGATCTCCTCCCGGATGACCGAGCTCCTCACCCTATCTCTAAGGGAGAGCCCGGCCACCCTGCAGAGGAAACTCATTTCAGCCGCCTGTATACGAGATCTCGTTCTTTCGGTCACGACCCACAGCTCATGACCATAGGTGAGGGTAGGAACGTAGATCGACTGATAAATCGAGAGCTTCGCCTTCTGGCTCAGCTCCTTCTTCACCACGACAGACCGGCGCAGAGTCCGCATTACTGCAGACGCCGCACCGATCCGTCTGTCGATCTCACGCTCCATCCTTCCCTCACTCCTGAACAAGACCCCGAGATATTTAAACTCCTCCACTTGAGGCAGGACCTGACTCCCGACCCGGAGAGGGCAATCCACCCTATTCCGGCTGAGGACCATGGTCTCAGATTTTGAGGTGCTGATTCTCATCCCAGCCGCTTCACACTCGGCCACAAATCGCTCAAGCGAGAGCTGGAGATCACGACCAGATGAAGCCAACAGGACCACGTCATCCGCAAAAAGCAGGGACCCAATCCTGAGGCCACCAAGTCGGATCCCCTCAACCCCTCGGCTGCGCCTAGAAATTCTGTCCATATAAGTTATGAACAGAATCGGTGATAAAGGGCAGCCTTGGCGGAGTCCAACCCTCACTGGAAACGAATCCGACTTACTACCGGCAATGCGGACCAAGCTCTGACACCTGTCGTACAGGGACCGGACAGCTCGTACAAGGGGGTCCGGTACCCCATACTCCCGGAGTACCCCCCACAGGAGCCCCCGGGGGACACGGTCGAATGCCTTCTCCAGGTCCACAAAGCACATGTAGACTGGTTGGGCAAACTCCCATGCCCCCTCCAGGACCCCAAAGAGGGTATAGAGCTGGTCCACTGTTCCGCGACCAGGACGAAAACCACACTGCTCCTCCTCAATCCGGGATTCGACTATCCGGCGGACCCTCCTCTCCAGGACCCCTGAATAGACCTTACCAGGGAGGCTGAGGATTGTGATTCCCCTGTAATTGGAACACACCCTCCGGTCCCCCTTCTTAAAAAGGGGGACCACCACCCCAGTCTGCCAATCCAGCGGTACTGCCCCCGATGTCCACGCGATGCTGCAGAGGCGTGTCAGCCAGGACAGCCCCACAGCATCCAGAGCCTTAAGGAACTCCGGGCGGATCTCATCCACCCCCGGGGCCTTGCCGCCAAGGAGCTTTTTGACCACCTCAGCGACTTCAGCCCCAGAGATAGGAGAGTCCACCCCTGAGTCCATATATATATATATATATATATATTTATATATATATATATTTTTTTTTTTTTTTTTTTACACCAAAGTGAAGATGTTTTGTTGTGATCCACAGCAACTTAATTGGTAAAAGCCAAACAGGATATCAACAGAAATGTGTAGTACTAGCTGTGAAGCATGGTGGTGGATGGCTAAGGATTTGGCCATGTTTCGCATGCCATATCTTGCCACCACTGAGTCAATCAGGAACTCCTACATATACTAAATCATTGTAGAGTCACGGTGGAGTCATCCCCCAATGATCCCAAACACTGCAGCAAATCTACCAAGAAAAGCTGAAAATGAAAAGAAGAAAAAAGAAAAATCAAGTTTTTACATTGATGGGGCCTTGAAGTCCTGTTTCCACCAAGGGGACTGGGTCAGGATGGTACAGTTTCATACAAATCCCTGATTTCTGTTTGACAGCAAACTGTACCCTCACCCGGTAAGCCAGTCTGGAGTTGTATAGTGATGATGTGCCAGCTATGTGATCGTGTGACACATATGTGCTACTCCTTTGTGTCAGATTGGTAAGATTGGTCCTAAAACAGTAGGATGGCCTGGGTTGGATATTCTGGTACTCTTTCCAGTTTATGTCCGTGAGAATGCAAAAAAAAAAGCGTTGCGTCCCAAGCCGGACCCTTTGGTAGAAACAATGGACATCTGTGCATAAATGAATGCTTGCATACCTCAGTTTATCATACAGAAAGGAATTCTTTAAGTTATTCCTGCTAAACAGTTTCGACAAGCTAAGTTTCATGACCTGCTGGTAGTTTTTCCATATTTTGCACCTGCAGCTTAATTTAAATTTTGTTAGATTAATAAAAAAAATTGTTTTGCAATTCCAGAAAGATCCAGCCTGATCCAATTGGTCAAAAACATGGCCAACAGTGTAGCAGCTGCTCATTCTTTGTTTAATACATTCCAAATTAGCCACTTGGCAAGTATTATACAACTGTGGGTCATGCTGGTGTCAGTAAGTAAGCGAGACAAAGACCTCATCTTGTGTCATAACTAGAGATTAACTCCTTGCAGACCTTTCTTCGTGTAATAAATGTTAGAAAACACAAAGAATCATTAGGGGTTTTCTATTCCACTTTATTAAGAATGCGTCAATCTAATTTTATCCTAAAAATGAACTACAGATGTCCTTTGTTAATTACTTTTAAAATGAAGCTTTTTGTCAGCGTTGACTGTAATGATGATGAGGCCTTCATATCCCAGCTGTGGAAGTACATTCTGTTGCACCAGCTCATGTTGATAAAAAAATATTGAATTTTTCTTTTATGTTTGAGATTTATTTAGGTTAAATTAAGTGTAAACTTACTGTAGATAGTTTTCCCTCCACTGTATGCCTGGCTTCCCCTCCAGAGCCCAGAAGGCTCAGATGTACTTGTGCTCTCAACAGCAAAGGGATTCCAAGTTTAATTTTCTCCTGGGGTACCCAAATACCAGCCATGTATTACACTTTGAAGTGGGCTCAGGCTTTTCTCTGCAAGAGAGAGGAACAATGCCATTTATGCCAATGTTTCTGCAGAAATCTAGGTTCTAGACATATGGTGATCCTGCATCTTTGTTGTATGGATTGCTGGTTTGTGAATTGCCAAAGGCTGAATACCCGCCAACCAAATCACAGTTTTACTGATCATTTTCGGCACGTTTTCACAAGTTTTACCGCCAGGTAATCCCCACCCATCTAAAAAATAGATTCAAATCATGCAAAACGTCCCTGAAGCTGAGATAACTGCCACACTCCAGTGCATGTAATAAAATGTTTGTACACACATCGCATAGATGTGAAGAAGGATAGCCATGTCCAAAGCCACTGCAGGCCTCGATAATGTAGATTTATTTACAATAATGTCAGCTTGACGGATACAGCTTGGTTGTGGGCTGTTGTCTTGACAAAGCCCCGCTCATCATGCGTATTAGTGAGCATAAAAATGCACGCTTCTGTATGTGTGTGGTTATGTAAGTCCTAACACTGTAAGGCTACAGAGCAAACTCGTTGTGTCACAGTGTTAGCGGTCATGTTGTTCGCAAACCGCAGCCCTCCACTTGTGTTTGTGGAATGCACTTTGCCTTTCCTCTCCCAGTATTCCTTTTCTGTGCTGCATCTCTCTCTCTCACACACACACACACACACACTGCACAGCTGGATGTTTTCTCAACTGTTGGCTCAGGCTCTGGGATTGTGTACCATGGAATATATCTTGTGATAGCCCAGTATGACATCATCCTGCTTCTAGGGAAGCCAAGTGCATAATTGGATGTGTGCAAACTCCAATTTTCATCCAGACTAATCCTTAAACTGATGAAAGTTTCTACTTGAGCTGATTTTAGCTTTAACTTTTGCTTTTTAGGTGGGAATATTTCTCCATTACCGCCATTTGCTTTCATAAATTTAATGGAGCTTAAAAAGATGCTCTCATTGACAGTGGTCTGGGATGGCCTGGTCCTCTTGTACGCCGGGTGGAACCTCTCCCAGGGCTCTCATGGGGTCTCTGGTCTGGTTTTCTGTTGAAACATGCTACTTTGTCAAAACATCCTGAATTTGTAGGTTTTAGTCAGTCTGTTTTACTCTATCAGGAAAGAATACTGTGCGTAATTTTTACACAGTTTACAGTTTTGTGTAATCACAATTTAGCATTACACTTCACAACTGGAAATTCCCCAATCAAATTGGACTGCCTTATATATTGGTACTGATAGGATTTGTCAGTGTAAATTAATGAATGCATCTATTTACATATTACATAATATTGAACAATGATTTCTATGAACATGCATAAATTAGACAAAAGGAATTATTTGTGCAGCGTCTTTGACATGGTGTTCCATGACTATGGGGCTTCTGGAAAGGGCTTTTTGCTGCTGCCCTCTGGGTAGGTGTGTTATTGATGGATGGTTGGGTTGCACAGGCCCTGTCTTGCTTGTTAGATTTCATACCAACAGCTGTAGTTATTGGTTTCACAGTCTCATTGCTGGTTTTATTTAATGGTAAATATTAGGGCTGTGACGATATGCTTTTGTCCCGATTCGATTCGATTCTGATTTTTTTGGGTGCCGATTCAATTTAAATTGCGATGCTCAAAATTCTTCAATATTGATGATTTTTGTAATTAAAAACAATTTTATTTATTTATTTATTTATTTTTATCTAAAACTTCTTTTTGCTAGTAATTTTTCTTGATTTCAGTTAGGAAAAAACAACGCATTAGCCAGACCATCATTCTGCTGCTATAAGGCCCAAGAAGACAAGTAGAAAATCAATAAAACCAATGAAAATGACAAAAATTTTATCATGGATTAATTTTATTTATTTGAAAAAAAGAAGATTTTTTTAACAAAAAAAAAAAAAATCGATTTTAAAATTGTTAACAAAAAAAATCCTGATTTCCGATTTTTCGATTCAATTTTCCCACCCCTAGTAAATATAATATTTTTGGATGAGCTGTGATGGACTAGTGACATCTCCTGGGTGTACCCTGCCTCTCTTCCAATGACTGCAGGGATAGGCTCCAGCTTCCCAGTGACTCTTAGTTGGACTAAGCAACTGAGAAAATGATTCAATTAATCTATCAGTCTTTGATTAGATTAATACTGTGCTATCCTGTTGATGGCACTCAAAGTGCTTGCTTTGAATCTGTTACTCATTCACTTCACATTTATAAGCCACATGTATATCCAACGCTGTCCTGGACAAGACTGGTGGTAACAAAGCACCCGATGCACAACAACGGTCTGTCTCACTACGACCAAACACTTGTTCACATTCTTACACCAACAATGCCAACATTGAAGGACGTCCCATTCAAAGAAAACCTGAATGGGACTAAGCAGGACTCAAACCGCCAACCCTCTGGTTATTAGATGACCTGCTTTACCACCTGAACCACTGGTTGTGTTGTTATATGTTTTCTTAGCATTCTTATAGGTGCTCTTGAGGATTGTGTGCTTTGTTTTTTCATTGAGGCTGTTATGTTTCTTCACAGCTGTTTTGTTTTGGTTGCCTTCCCTTGTTTCCTAAGATCCAACATGAAACGGTAATTTAATAGTATTTAAAACAAAGAATAATAATGAAGTATTTTCCGTAAGGCTGCGATGTAGGACAAGTTTCTAGTTTCTGAAAATGGTGGACAAGCTTACACTGGTAGTAGGTGGGAGGCATCACAGTGGGGTTATTTTTGCATTTGTGGGCTGTCGTAGCCAGACGTCTGTTGGCTTTTTTTCTGTGACGTAACATTGGAAAACAGATGTAAAACTTTTAATCCTGCGGTGAGAGTTTGAACCAACACAGTACAGATGCTTTGTGATGTTTTTATTAGATATGCGTAAAAGCAAAGCTGTTTCTCTTTTAGCTGCTATCTTTGGTCGTTTACTGTTATTTAATCAGCTTCCTTCCCAGATGTTACATCCTTCCGTCTTCCTGACTTCTTCTTTTACCCCACAGAATGCATTCCGCAAGCCTTCAGCATAGCCCTCTCCCAGGTCATCGCTAATGACAGAACACACAGGCAGCGTCAGGATGGTTATCGTCAGGACCATCCACAGCGGGAGGAGCACAAGGACTCCTCCGACCTCGTTTCATCCATTTTACAGGTCTGTCAACTCCTCTGGTGAAATTTTCCATGCAGTCCTGTGCAAAAGTCTTAAGCCACCCCTCATTTCTTCATATCCTGCAAGGTGAATATATGACTGCTGAGATTTACAAAAAGTGAACGATAAAGGTTCTGCAATTCTAACAAGCTTTAAATTTAATATTTGCAAATCGCAGCTTGTTTCTTCCTGCAGAGTCTGAACTGTCTTTGCAAGACTTCCTTTTAAATTCTTTAGTCTGCAGTTATTATTCCGTGAGCATGTTGAGACCTGTTGCCATTTTCAGTCCATTTCTTATGTCATTTGGCATAGCTCAGACTTTTCTCCCTGTTTCCCTTCACCCTTCCATGGAGACCATTTCTGACGAGGCTTCAGCCAAAGTTAGATAAAATCAACTGAACATCTAAATGTGTCTCTTTGGTTTAGTCACGTTGTTTTATTTTTATTTTTTGTATTTCTTAAGGATATCACTTTCACATACTGATTACTGCCCATTTTTTAGGCCTGCAGCACTTTTTTTCCATTCAATAGCTATTTGGTAATAACATTGTTTGGTGCAAAACCACATTTTTTTTGTGGTCAAATTGTGTGATCTGTAACATTTTTATGGATTCAACATGAAAAATGTGATCAAGCTGAAGGACTGGTCTGAAAATGTATACTAAAGCAAATAAAAGTCTAGAAAAACGTCTGCTCAAGACCATTATGGAAAATTACCAAAAGTCCGGTGGCTTGGAAGGAAACCAGAAAGAAATGAGAGTTAGCTTAAGCCTTCACGCAGAGCTGTGTGAAGTATCTTCAGGTACATGTCACAAAATAAAGCACCACATGACAAAAAATTGGAAAATACTGAATAATTTATGTGCTGTGCAGTTTGCCACGAAGCGACCGTCCAACAAGGAGTTATCCAGCAGTAACTCCTCACTGAGTTCCACATCAGAGACAGCCAACGAGTCGACGTCCCCAAACACTCCCGAATCTGCACCACGAGCCCGCAGGAGGGTGAGGCAGCTGCTTTAAATTCAGACTGGCCTCAAGTGTTTGGTTTTTTTTTATTTTTTTTATCCGTTTTCACTTTGCTGGATTCAGTTTGAATCAAATGCATGATCACCCCCCAGGGAGGCATGTCAGTGGACTCCATCACAGACCTGGACGACAACCAGTCCCGCCTTCTGGAGGCACTGCAGCTCTCCCTGCCAACCGAAACACCCAACAAAAAGGAAAAGCACAGGGACAAACGGCTGAGCCTGAATCCCATCTACCGTCAGGTACCCCGAGTGGTTGACAGCTGCTGTCAGCACATCGAGAAATATGGTGAGCTGTTACTAAGCTGCTGGGACTGTCAGGCATGTACATCCAGCTCTGACACTAAAATTACAGAGTTTCTTCTATTTTGCACTCAGGTTTGCAGACTGTGGGGATATTTAGAGTGGGAAGCTCTAAGAAAAGAGTCCGACAGGTGAGTATTCTTCAGTTTTTCCTCATTTTAACAATGAGGAAAAAAAAAATCATGTTTTAATCAGAAAGAGCATCTCTTAATGTTTTTGTTATTCCAACAAGTGAAATTATTGTTTGAACATGCACACATTTAATTTTCAGCGACCTTTGATTTCAGAACACAGAAGTAAAGGAAGTTTAATGGTGCAATCAGTGCGACGCTTCTCACTTGCATCCGTTTTGTTGAATGATTTCATAACAGGCTTTCTCTTGTTGCAGTTTCAGAGATGTGTTTGTTATTGAAGGGAAAACGGTTTAATTCACCAGCATCCACAAAAGAAAAACCTCTGATTGTCCAGACGGCATTAGCAGAACTTTGAACAATGTCACAATAAAAAGGAACATTTAGTTGTGATAAACTTTAAAGCAACTGTGCTGTGCAAAAGTCTTAGATTACTCTATGATTCCGGATTTTGCTTCCATGGAGACAGGTTGCATTTTGGCCCCATATCCTGCCATATTATTTATGTTTGCACATGTTTTGAAAAAAAATCATTTTCCTGTTTTCATAAAGCAATGGAGGGGTGGGTCGACAAATTTGCACAGTATTTTACAATGAGCAGAAGTATGTTACAATAATATCCTGCTATGAACTAGCGAGCTGTCCAAGATGTACCCTGCCTTTCAACCAAAGACTGCTGGGATAGGCTCCAGCTTCCCCACAACCCTTAATCGGACTAAGCGGTTAGGATAATGAATGAATGAATGAATGTTACAATAATGGAGCTAGAAAGCCCATCCGAAAAGATACTAATTATATAATCCATACTTCTCAATTTTACCATTATCTAATAGGACAATGTGTCCTCACATATACTGATATTTCATTTTAGTCATGGATTTAAATTAGCTTGAATTAGACTGTGTATGCGCTAATCTTTTTATATAAGGACATGCATGTATGTTTAATTATTTTTGGTTTGTTGCAGAATTTCTTTAAATCTTACTTAAAAGTTTTTATTTGTTGGTATGAAGTAGATCTACTCAAGCAAAAGATGACATGCAGAGTTCCCCAAGGCTTCAGTTTGGGCCCTCTATTGTTGTGCATCTGGATCAGCGTGCCTAAAGTCGGTGCTTGAAAGCTGCTGTCCTGCAGGTTTTTTGCTGTATCCTTGCTCCAACACACCTGGCATGCATTAAGTAAGGGATAATGCCCGATGAGGTGTCCATTATCAGAAATTATTGGACAACGTGGAGGCGTGAACCGTCCTACACAAAGCATCATCCATTAATTTCTGATAATGGACACCTCGGAGGGCATTATCCCACTTATACCATGGTCATTCACAATTTAAGATCAATCACTAATGTTGTTCTTACTGTTAAAATAATGTGACTATTTAATGTCTCTTGTTGTGGCATTGCCAAAGTAACCGCCGTTCGCAGCACCTGCAGTTCATATGGCAGCAGATACTATTGCAACAAATCACAGTTGATGGTGAAATATGATAGTGTTGCGAGATGTGTGTGACTGTGTGGTGCAGGGAGCTTAGTGTGTATGAACGTGAGTGAGTGTTTCCGCACGGCACGCCGTCAGGTGATCGGCCTGAGAGATAAAAGTGTTGATCTCCCTTAAATCCCTTAAACGGATTCAATGAAAATATGGTGATTTTCTAAAAATGCATATTTCTTCACAATATGAGGGAAATCAGGGAGGATGTGCGATAGTTGGTTCTTTAATAGCATAAGAAATCATTTGGCCATGGAAAAATTTAAATGTGAACAGCACGGACCATTTTAATTCTTGAAGATCGCTGTGAAATTGGCATAACCACTGGAGCATTAATGCAGAAAAAAAACAGACACACCGCTGCAGGGTGACGTCAGAGTCACTCTGTCCCTGTTTGAGAGATCTGGAGCTTCATCACAAACTAAATATAAATATACATGTAAATGCTACAGGATTGTGGCCCTCAAGGACCAGAGCTGGACACCTTTGATCTATATGTTTCCACTAACTCCAATCAAAGAAACAAACAAAATATCTTATTAAAATTATGCTGACACAATCTGTATATTACTGTTTTACCAGAAGCCATTGCAAAGCTAATGGTGACATTTAAACCAGCTCTTCTAATTCAAATCTTAACTAGTTTAATTGGAAACGCTAATCTCGGTCCAGTTCAAGTTAACCAAATGTAAGAAGCGAACTACAATGCCTGACACTCTTGGTACAACACAGTACATTGTGGGTAAAGGTGACCAAAAAATATGCACATAAAACACAATAGCTGGGGGAAATGGCTCATGGTCAGGCATGGAAGAAGGCACTCAACATTTCTGGATGGACCAGAAAACAAAGATCCATCTCTTTGAAAAGATAGATAACTATCGCAAGATTTCTCCTCAACTTTAGTCAGCTTTGTCAGAAACAACGAGTCAAGGTGGAAACCTTGGTGTTATTTTGGATCCTTAGTCTAATCTTTTTACTGTAACCATATCAGCTTCTAACACGATCACTTTCTGTCAAACATTTTCTCCACTGATGGTTCCTAGATTCAGGAGAACCAAACCAATTCACAGTGATTTATTTGTTCCAAGTCTCCAATTTTTTCCTGAAGACCAACAATT
Organism: Telmatherina bonti; assembly: GCF_933228915.1. Lineage (NCBI taxonomy): Eukaryota > Metazoa > Chordata > Actinopteri > Atheriniformes > Telmatherinidae > Telmatherina > Telmatherina bonti. The sequence goes on along the minus strand of NC_136633.1, from coordinate 26,379,066 downwards.
TATGAGAAAGAGTCCAAGTCAGTATTACTGCCTGTTTCTTTAAAATAATGATAATAAAAACCTATCATCATGTCCTGGATTTAGTGATATAATTCCCTGAAAACCCTCCATAAAAAGTCAGATGGTCAAGATTACAGCCCATACTGGTAGAACTCGCTGGAATTCAGAATCCAGCAGGTCACTGGAGGACCAGAAGGAAGGGATTGTGTGAGGGTGTGTACTGCATAGAGTATAATGTTCATTGTTATGTCCAAAGGATGTTTCTGAACACTCCCCTTCCTCTTTTTCTCCCTCCTCCATTGCATTTCTTTATGAACCGCAGCTGCGCGAGGAGTTTGATCGCGGTGTTGATGTCCAGCTGGATGAGGAGCACAGTGTTCATGATGTGGCTGCTCTGCTGAAGGAGTTCCTCAGGGACATGCCTGACCCTCTTCTGACCAAGGAGCTCTACACGGCCTTTATTAACACCACATGTGAGCATCCTGTTACAGGGTTTATATGTTTTCAAACATGTGCAACAACTTGTCTCTTTATCACTTCATCCTGATCTGCGTTGCAGTGTTGGACTCCGAAGACCAGCAGAGTGTCACTCAGCTTCTGGTCTACCTGCTCCCAGCATGCAACAGTGACACTCTCCACCGACTTCTGGAGTTCCTGTCCACCGTGGCTGATCACGCCCATGACCAGCAGGACAAAGACGGACAAGAGGTGAGAGCAAAACGAGATGGAGAGGAAAAGAAAGAAAGAAAGAACCACATCCAGTTGTTGGCTTGCAAACTTGGTCTAAACAGCTTGTGGGAAGCTTTCTTGCAGCTCATTGGGTGTAAATGACCAGGAAAAAAAGTGATAAGAGGTGATTGTATACAGAGTTGTCAGAGTCTGAACACATGCACTGCACAAACACTGATGTCAGATTACAAAGTAGTTCTGCAGCGATTATGTGAACGGCTGTGTTTACTCCCAATCTGCTCTCCAGACGACTGGACTCCCTGGCATTTGCTGCTACTGGTTGTAAAAAGCACAAGGAAAGGCCAAAAGACACCTTAACTCGGAGAATTATGTGCTTCTTCCAGTCGGGTTTCGTAGCCTGAATAGGAAAAATGTTCCAAGAATCTCCTGAAAAGTATGATCAACAGAAGAGCAATAATCAGACGTCCACATAAAGTATTTTTTTCAGCTATTCAGAAACTCTGCAAATCCTTGTAGCAACATAGTGGGATTATACTCACACCTCCCATTTAGGAAAAAAACAAACCAAATCTCTCTTTGTTGTTGGTATAAGTACAAATAAAGTTAAATTTCCTCTTAATTTTTTTCCCCCCAGTTTTGGCTTAGCTTCCTGAACAGAGCTGGCCTCCAAATACCTCTTCATTTAGTTTCAAAGCTTCAATTTTAGCACAACTTAGCAATTACAAATTATTTATATGCTGTTGAGCAGTTTAGCTTTTAGTTTTGTTTACATGATTTTAATGCATATTTTTGTTTTATAAATACCAAATTAAATAATTCAACACAGAATTACAGCAAGCAAATCAAATAAAGGCCAAAAGGAACATTAAAACACTTTAGATGAGTTCATTCTGCACTGTTTGCCAGTGCATTTGTAATGTAAATCCAACTTCCAACTTGGCATGTGCGATGATACTCCCAGTCCTCAAAGAGCCTCCCCTGCATTCTTTCACATAACAGTATTATCATGGTCTTTCCTTGTGCGTGATTGGCCACTTGATCTTTCATCAACATCAGGCCCCACCTCTTCTTAGATTCCCAACAGGAGTGGGCTCTAGTGGCTTGTTTGTGAAGGGTATGTTACTATTCATCAGAACTTTGTCTTTAATGCAGGGATCTCAAGCTCCAGTTCTCAAGGGGCCATCCTGCAGGTTTTAGACGTTTCCCTGCCTCATGGATCATGATACAGAACTTTTAAACAAGTTGTTGGATAAATTTAATTTCATTAGCCTCATAGCATAACAGCCGAAGTCATATTTTTGGCTAAACTGTGATATCGTTTTAACTGTACTGTCTTGATGTGCACCATTACCTACAATCAGGCAGATTTGGAGAGTTCTTAGGGAAAAGAAGAACCTAAAACCTTCAGGACAGTGAGTCTGAAGAGGGGCAAAGTTCAGGTCCCTGCGTTGATGTGTTTGCAGAGCTCCTTGCTTTTGACAGTGCTGCCAACTGGTGCCTTTCAGCTCATGTATATATTATACTGAGATCATGTGACACTTAAATTACATACAGGTGGACTTAATTGTGGTAATTAATTTGCTTTTGAATATAATTAACAACACCAGATCTTAATTTGAGCACATACATTTAAATTAATATGCACATGCTAGTTTTAGTATTTTACTTTCCACTGAGTATTTTAAGTTGCTGACTAAAAACCCCAAAACGAATTACAGGTTACAATGCAACAAAACAGGAAAAGATTCAAAAGGAGGAAAATGGTGTTTTATTTAGATTATGTCAAAAGAAGTCCCCAAAGCACTGACTCATACATGTGTGCTTGTCAAAGGAAAATTTATTTCAGTGTCTAAAAATGACCTTGATGTACTGTGTTTGCATGATTCGCGGATTTATGGCAACAGTATCTGGGACTGTGGCCGGAAGTCCAACTGGTTTAAGCTCGTCTGGGAGAGTTTCTTGGCTGCGAATGGTTCCCATCTCTCTGCTGGGACTGGGAGTGGAAAGGGAGTAAACTAAACACGAAATAAATTCATTTGGTTTTTCCAAACATTTAAGGGGTTTTAATCTGAGTTGCTAAATGTGTGACAAGATTGCATCATTTCTCAACCCCAGTGAAAATAAAGCTAGCTGTTGTAGTCTCCAGCGCTTGCTGAAGTTGACGAGAAACAGAGAAGGGGATGTGGGTAAAAGGTATAAAATTTGTAACAGAGAAGTGAGACGATTTATTTGAAATGATGGAGGAAGGAAGTTGAGGAAAGGAAGGGTCAGCAGAGAGGAGACTAAAGGATTACGAAATGACATCAAAACACCCGTTTTAATTTTTAAGTACATTTAAAATTTTTCTTTTAGGGAAAAGCAATTTTTCCTCATATTTTCATAGACCTCCAATCTATGGATTGAAAATTATTTTCAGTTTTCTAACCTTAATGGAATTATGTCTTTGTTTTGAGACTGAATAAAAGGCCAGTTTATGTGGTCTTTACTGTGATTGCTAACTGTACTACACTTAAAAAGTACATTTGGTTGCTGCCTTAAAGAAATGTTGTATTGCCTTTCCAGAACATGTTTCTTATTGTTGGTTTGTGACTTTGTACTCTTTAGCTTCTTAAAGGAAGGTCTAAATCTTCGAGTTAAGTCATCAGCTAGCAAAGGGCAGTTGCAGTACATCAGTGATTGAGGTGCTAGTTTATGCTAACTGCTCAGCACAGACCACATAATTTGGGCTGCATATTAATGCATGCAGTTTTGAAATATGTTTAAATTAAAGTCGACATCATGTCAACATTTCACTCTGATTTGTGTTGATAATTAGCTAATTGTGCTATTTATGGTGAGAGAAGCTGTAGTTTTTGCAGATTAGCCAATTCTGGTATCAAAACCCCCAAATGAACATGGTAACCATTCACTTTACATCATAGCAACAAGTAAGTGGTAGAAGAAAAGGATCGCTAAAATGCTAATGACAAAGCTAACAGAGCTGATAACATTGCTAACCTGTGGTTTACCATAATGGTGTAAATATGTCTGTATCAATGTAGGCATTGATTGTTTGAATTGTATAGTTACAATTTCACACATTTTGACAATGAGTGGGACAGATTCAGTGGTTTTCAAATGGTGCAAAGGCCTTTTAACATTTTTCTTGCCTATACTTAGTTGTAAACAAGTCCATTTGAATAGAAAACACTCTCAAGTGACCCCTTTGTTTAACAGGGATGTATGTTTCTGTCTTAATGTGATTTCAGATCACAGGAAACAAAATGACATCTTTAAACCTTGCTACCATCTTTGGGCCCAACCTGCTTCACAAACAGAAGAGCTCAGACAAAGAGTTCAGCGTCCAGAGCTCAGCCAGGGCTGAAGAGAGCACAGCTGTCATTGCTGTGCTGGAGAGGATGATCGCTAGCTATCAAATGCTCTTCATGGTCAGTGACTTGGCTTGATACACAATCATTCACTCATGCATGTGGATTTAAAGTAAGACCATCATTCCTGGCATATCAGACTGTATCTTTTACTTTGCCAAAGTTTAGTGGACACAAAGCTTGAAAAAAACTCAAAATATCTGAATGAAAGATGGCAAATATATGAAGTGATTATGTTTGTCAAAGCAGTTCGCTGACAACAATATCAGGAAGATCTTTCCTCCTATGGGTTGTCAAGAAAGGTCAACATTGCAAAGAATACCACCTCATTATTTAGCAAGGAGACCGGGTCACATCCAAAGTGTCTTGCAATCTGAAATCTTTCCCTCGAGGCTTACATTCCTCCTGTAAGCCAATGAAGAGCTTTTAACTGCACATAATTAACTGGACCTGACTTTGCTAAGTCAAAACGATTTTTAGGCAGCTCATGTTCTGTGAATGACAAGAAAGTCGTTTTGTAACCTGCTTATGTCTGGGTTTGCTAAAGATCTGGCAACCTTTACTTTTAAAGGATTTGAGAAAGGAAGCCAACATAGACTTTGGGTTTCTGGACGGTCTTCATCTAAATCCACATATTTTTCAAATAATAATGAGTCTGTATGACTGGTGACCTTTTGTTTGGAAGGCAAATGTTACCAAGAGTAAATTATTGGTTTATTTAAAGCTAAAAGGTTTTTTAATTGACTTAAGCAGTTGGTCTTGTTTAGGTTCCCCCTGATCTTCAAAATGAAGTATTGATGAGTCTCCTTGAGACTGATCCAGATGTGGTTGATTACCTCCTAAGGAGAAAAGCATCACAGTGAGTTCCACTCATGCACTTTCACTTAGGTCGGTCCATCCTCATTGTGTTCTTGATCCCTAGTTTAACATTTTTTTTCACAGGAGTCCGGACTTGTTGCAGGCAGAGGAGCCCTTCAACCTGAATGAGCACCATTCATCCAGCGATTCCAACAAGGTGTCCAGTGGTGAAGTGTCACCTTATGACAACAACTCCCCAGTCCTGAGCGAGCGCAGAGGGGAACCAGGGTGCCCACCTGGCGAACAGAACTTCCGTGTCCCAGATCAGTACTCTGTGGTGGGACAGGTGGCTGGCTGGAGCAGAGAGTCTGGAGCTGATACCTGGGGTTCCAAAGGTGAGCTATACATTAGCTACAGTTTGTACGATAGATTATTGGAATAGGATATCATCCAAAAGGACGTCAGTAATTAGCTTTTCTCTATTATTTATTTCAAGTAATGGTAGGAATTTGCTTTTTTCAGAGGAACATGCTAACATTTGGGGTACGTGGCACAGCACTCTCAAACCAGCTCTAAAGAACCAACCATTCACAGGTAACCAAATTTAAATCAGTCCAACCTTTTGCAAATTGGATTCCACGAAGTAGTGAGGATACACATTAACCCAGCTGTTAAACACGGTGGAGGTAGTGTCATGGTTTAGGCCAGTTCTACTTCATCTGGACTAGAACGGGTTGTCCTCATTAATGGAAATCTGAGCATACCAGTAAATACTAAAATATCCAGACAACTGTTTATAAACTGTATCTTGAGGAGAGTAAGTTTCATGAACGATACAACATTCATGACACTTCTGGAAAATTTAGCTCCAAAGTCTTGACTTTGATCTTTCTCTTTATTTAAAGACGTCAATCAATTGATCCATTTTTACTAGATACATGAAGCTGTGGGTGATGTTTCCAAAGTGGATACAAAAAAAGAGATTTTTTCAGTACCTATACTTTCTTATATGTACAACAATTATTCAAGCAATTAACTATCTGAGACTGCAGGAAATCAGCACTTCAAAGAGGTCCAGTCCAGTCAGCTGGACTGTTCTCGGAAAATGTTTTTTTTCCATTCAGAAGGTTATCTTCAGTAGTCTGGAAGCACTGATGTTTTACAGTCTGAAACCATCATTAAGAGCCATGGCTACCCTGCGTTCTTCATTTGAGACTGAAGGCCAGATCAAAATAACACATAAATATGTGTTTCTATGAAGGAAAAGGAACAAGAATAAAGTTCGTTCTGGCCTTGCTATTTCATACTTCACGAGAAGCTGCATGTGTGGCGGGTGTGTAATTTGTAAAGGGCAGTGTTTGACTTTGCCAGCTGTTACTTTTAACCATCCATTCATCCATGTTGAATAATTTACATCAACTGAAAGATGAAAATTTTGCTTCCCACTTTTTCTACATTAACCTTTCCCGTACTAAATTGCTCTCCAAACAAATAGTTGTTTAGAACAACAATTTTGGCACAAGTCGGAAGAGGTGTTGTCAATCTCTTTAAAGATCCAGAACGTAACTTTCTGATCTTAAAACTCTGCGTTCCAGACTTGTTCAATGCCACAGTGACATTTATCATGTGCATTTCTAGCCAATGCGGGGTTAGCACTGTGGCCTCACAGCAAGAAGGTCGCTGGTTCGATCCTTGGCTGGGGCGGGGCTTGGATGGTGGCCTTTCTGTGTGGAGTTATGCATGTTCTCCCTGGGTATGCAGCTTCCTCCCACCATCCAAAGTTAGGTTATTCTAATTGGTTACTCTAAATTGCCCGTAGGAGTGAGTGTGAGTGATTGTTTGGCTCTGTGTGGCCCTACGATGGACTGGCGAGCTGTCCAGGGTGTACCCTGCCTTTCGCCCAAAGACTGCTGGGATAGGCTCCAGCTTCCCCGCAACCCTGAATTGGATTAAGCGGTTAGGAAAATGAATTAATGAATGAATTTCTAGCCGATGCTACCCGGCAGCATCCCAAGACCGAGAAACCGCACTAAATGACTTTTACGTCCGGGACGCAGCGTGACGTTTCGGCAGAGTTTCGCTTTACGGTATAATCAGGAACTGGCTGTTTTGAACACACAACGTTGCTGATTCAGCAAAGAAACGCAAGAAGATTAAAGAGAGAAAGGAACAAAGCAAGAGTGATCGTAAGATCGCCTTCTGCTGGCTGGAGAGAGCTAACAGGTCAGGTAGGATGCAGGATGGTAGGATGCCGAAGTAGCCATAGATACCGGTAAATGACGGCGGAGATGGCAAAAGTTCTCTAGTGTGTCTTTAAGATAGATGAAAGGGTCCTATTTGGCGATGTCACATTCTTACTTCACTCTCCATCTGGATTAAAGAACCTCTTCTAAATTAAATCAAAACATCTTCAGCTGACTGCCGTGGCATACCACCGCATGTTCATTTCTAAAAAATTCAAAGAGTTTTTACATGTTAATTAGGCTTTTCCTTAATGACAGGGATCCATTTGTTGTCCATCTAAAGTGGTGGTCCTGTTTTTCTAGGTTCCCATGGCAACATGTCAGAAGGAAGCTCCCGCAGCTCACAGGAAGGTCTTGATGGACCCCATGGCGACATCAAGCAGCAGACAACGGTTCAACGGACTCAGACGACGCCTGGCATCTCTGAGTGCAGACCTCACCGACCGGTCACCCGGGTGTGCACGAGCCCTCACGCGGAGACGAGGCGACCTCGCCTGCAGCTGAACAACCCCTCTGTGACGTCACATCTCAACAGCACACAGGGCCCCCAGCGAGCAAGCGGACAGGGGGTCAACTCGACCTCCAAACCTCACAGTGGAGCAAACGCCAGCGAAGGTCCCCGCTCTCCTCCCCCGTATAACGCCCAGCACCGGTTGGCCGGCTCGCAAAGCTCTCCTCAGCTCGCAACATCGCAGAGGCCGAGCGCGGTGCCGAGTAACTCAGGCTCAAACAGAGAGCCTCCAATGGCGCCACAGAGCCCGGAGTGGCAGGACTGGCAGAGGGATCGATGGCAGATCTGGCAGCTGCTATCCTCAGACAATGCTGACACACTACCTGAAACGCTGGTGTGATCTCAGACTACAAACTCCTCAGAGTCTCTCTGGAGCTTCTACCCAGAAGCCAACCAACGGCACGATCAAAACGACAATCGCTTCCGATCATTTTGTTCCCTGTCGGCTCGCTTTTGTTTACGTGTGCAGCTGCTGCCTCAAACAGACTTTCACATCCAAGAGCCACCTGCATTTCTTCTGTATCGACGCTAGAAAGTCACTTCTGGGCCATGTGTTCTGTCCATTATGTCTTCATGACTTAGGAGCATGAAAGAAATGCTCACCAGAAATACCTCAAAAAACAACCCTTTCAAAGCATCACCTTATTTTATTTTGTAATTCTGAGTGAGTTCCTCCTTCTCAGTGTAGAAGAAAACAATCAATTCTATTTTTAATACTTGCATCATTCACTCTTACAGACACTAAGATGTACGCGTTAGTAACTGCTGCTAAATGTAGACGTTTTATGTGCATACTATTAATATAAATCGGTGAAATGCTGACTTTCCAGTGTCAGATTATGATGGACTGTAAATATATCTGTGCATACACTAACTTGCATAAACATTACATGTAAATTGATTTGTAAAATCTATAGTTTGCCTCAAAGTATCTACCTAAAACAAGTCCTGTCACTTAACTGGCAGTCTAGACTGCTGTTTCTGTCTTTAACAATGAATGTAAAAGCATTCAATTCTAGCTTAAACATCATTATAAAGCACTCAGCTGTGATTTTAGCTCCTGTGTGCTCCTGCAGGAACTTCGTGCCAAAGCCTCTTTTCTCTGCACGCCAAGCATTTGCCGAGCATTTTGTCTAGAATCTGACAAAAGAAAGATTTCTTTAAAAAAAAGAAAATGAAATTTAAAAGTTCAGATGTATTTTAACTGAATGCCGGAAGGATTTGTAATAATCATTTAAAGATATTCAAACTGTAAGAAAGTACTGAAAGTTTTAAAATGAGATAAAAACAACCTCAGTTGAACATCTGAAGTCTCTTAAACAGAAACAAAGTGAGTATTCTCCATGATTCAGGAACTTCTACAACTACTTTAGTAGTTTGTGCTTGTTATTTTCAGTCTTTGAAGTGATTTCGGATGGCTTTTGGCCCACTGACGAGCGCACCGAGGTTTGCTGACATTTCATCCAGGAAAGCCCAGTGAGTCTGGACTCTGACTCGGTCGTTTCGAAGCCATTTTGACGAGTTAGAGCAGAGCTTTAGCTGCCAGATAGCTTCATATGACTCAAGAATACTTTGGGAAAGTTCACGGTCAGTTCAGTGACTGTAAGGTATCTAGATGGAGTGGCTGAAAAACATGTCCACATCCTCATTCCTCCACCTATCTGCTTCACTTGGATTTTTCTCCAAAGAGCATTCTTCAGATTTTTGCAGTTTATCTGGTTGAGATTTGATCTTTGGTGAGCTCACCAGGTCTGCTTGGTTTTTTTTTTTACTATTGTTTGACTTAAATATTTGTTATGTGTGAATAATCGTTCTCACAGTAGGCTGATAAACTTAGAAGCCTTCCCAGAATGGGTACAAACAGTTACTCCTCTACGACCATTTCTGATGTCTTTCCTCCTCGGCACCTGGACACCTCTGGAACCTCGTATGGATCCAGTATGGATATATTTCGATTTAGATCAAACGAATGACTCACTGTGTTGTTGAAGTTACAACTTGAGGTTGCATTTTTCTGATTTTAAGACTTATTAAGGAGCAGATTTTATTGTTATAGTTCTATCCTGACATGTAAAACCTTTGAAGTGAAAGGATAAACATTTACTTGTCGGCATTACAAAATATTTTTACATAAAACTTCAATGTTTAAAAGGATGTCAACAAAAGACTGAACTTCAGAAAGTGTTTGTTAACACTGAGGAACAAAGTATTTTCTCACCAAATAAGGAGATTTTTTGTCAAAACCAGTTTTATCGCCACTGATAAATTTGTTTAAATAACATCCTGTAGCTGCATATCTCACATTAAACTGATTATCCAAAGTAGGAACAATTTCCTGGGCTGATTATATTTTTATAATGTTATTTTTTTCTTTCTTTAGGGATATTTAGTCATTTTTTATCTCTAAAATTAGCTGAAATCTCACTTTGTCCCTCCAGCTCCTCTAAAATGTCACATCCAAGTGGGTATTTGCTGGCAAATATGTCACATTTCCTGTGGTTTGGGTGGAAAATTTGCTCATCCGCAGCATCAAATGTGTGATTTGACATTTAAGGAGTTGAAAGCCTCTTGAATTCAATGACTGGCAGCAATGGTTATGGCGCCATCTATCGCCAGACCGCCTGCATCGGCAGGTCAGCCGTTTCCATGGTAACCCAGCCAACCCTCTGCACTCGGCTCAGAGTCGAGGCGTGACATTAGAAGCACCTTTTTGTGAAAATCTGTGTGAGAAAAATCAAAGTGCCATAAAAAGTTGCATCTCTCTGCACTGCTCAAGGTTCATGTTTGATGGGTTTTTTTTGTATTTGTTGTTGTGTCTCGAGTGTTGTAATGTTATAAATAAATAAAAAGCAGCCATTTTTATTTGAGAAAAAAAGAAGGAACAAGTAGTCCTCATGGTCCTAGTTTTCCTCAAATCATCATGTTGGTGTTTCCTTTTGACTTCACTCTGAAACTACCAGAAACTTAGTGTTATTGTCTTTATTTTCTCCTCCATTTTTTTTTTATATTGTGGTGGGTTTAACTGGGTCCAAGTTGTAATGAAATGTTTGGTAACTGCTTTTGTACTGCGTGTCAACTTATGCTACAATGGAATTAAATATGATAAAGTTTACACTTGAGCTTGCCTGAATACTTTCTGCATATAGAAGCGTTGCATGATGGGAAATCACAAGAAGCATTTAATGCAACAGATTGCATGTTAATATCCAACAATGCTGTCAGACTTGCTATTTTTCAGTTGGTTGTCATGACAAGTAACTAATCAGCCAATCAGTTAGCTGCAAGTCAATGCATTTAGATTAAAGATGACTTCCTGGCGCTCAGACTGAGGTAGAAAGGGTAATTAAGTCACTTTGTTCTGGTTGTTTGTGCTGAATGGACTGATCTGAGTGTGTCAGAAAATGATGGTCCACTGGGATATTCATACAAACAATCTCTTGGTTTACAGGTAATGGGCTGAAAAGGAGCAAATATCCAGTAAGTATGGATGAAAATGCCTCGCTGGTTCTCAGAGGTCAGGAGAAAATGGGCAGACTGGCTGGAAACACTAGTGAGGAGGTCTTTTCTTAACATGTTGGACCTGTTAGTACCGTCTGAGTACTGCTTTAAACCGAAGTCTACCTGGTTATTGTTGCTGATTGATGCTGGGAGAAAGTAATCATGAACATGCAGCAGCTGTGTGATGATATCTTATCAATATGGACCAAAATCTCGGAGTATTCTGTTCTTATTGAATCTACGGCACAAAAAATTTAAAAAAGTTTGAAAGGAAAAATAGAGTTGAACCCAGTAGGTCTGTATTACCAAAAAGGGCTAATGGTTGTACATGGAATTACTTGGCCATGTCATGCTTTATTTTGCCAACAGTATTTATCTTCTGGCCTGAAACACAAAATCTGAGACCTTCATTTCTGAACATTTATTCTGTTGTCGGGGTTTAAGATTTTGATGGGTCAACTTGTTACCTTTAAAAATTCAATTCACTTCAGCTTTATTTATATGGACTTCACCAGAATGTTGCCGCAGGGCACTTTACTGACAATTCAAGCCAATTCATTATAAATAGCCGAGCTAATAAAAACCAACTGACTGCATCGAATCTTGACTTTCATCCAATCTCTCATCCTGAGCTGCATGAGGCGACAGTGGGAAGGAAAACCCATTTGTAACAGGAAGGAAAAACCTCCAGTGGAGGTTTAGAGACACACTTCAGCTACTAGATTCCAGCAGCTACAAGAACAGATGGACTCGTGTTGATTTGTTGATCACTGGTCCACTAAAAGCCTTTCCATCCCCTGGGATATTACCAAGCGGCAACCTCCGGCGGTTAAAAGTGAAGCCTATGCAGAGTATAAAACTGCAGTTCCCCCTTCATCCACTAGGGGCTCCAAAACAGAGCTAATTCCTATAGACTCCCATGTTAAAAAGACCGACTTCACAGCAGAAATAAACATGTTTACAGAAGAAATAAACATGTTTACAGCCTGGTTCAAAACCTCATTTTTTATTTATATGTCAGGTTTACCTTTATGACAAGTGTGGGGGGGGAGTGAATTTTTTTTAACTCGCCCGTGTAAAAGTAATTTAATCTCAAAGTTTGGCATATTTAGGGGCGTGTCCTGTTGATTGACAGGTACTGATCTCCCGCTTCAAGTCAAAAGAACATAGAATAACCACGGTTTTTAGCCGGTTAACAATGTGACTTAGCTTTAGCCCGCTTACCTCCGTTAGCTGGTTAGCTCCTGTTATCTCCAGGTTAGCTCGGTTAGCTCTTAGCTACAGAAAGCTCGGAGTTCGCTCGATGTCAATCATCCACTATGACGCTCACAGCCCCCCCTCTCAGCTCCACCTCTTTGCCCATATTTGTATTTTCTGGGCGAGACGATGTGCATGACGCTGCCAAGATGGCGATGGTAGGAACCGCCAACCAAGCTTCAATTCAGGTCTTCAGAAACCTACGGGTGACGTCACGGAGGCTCCGTCCATTTCTTATATACAGTCTATGGATATAACAGATGTTTTGTTATGTCAATTATATATAATTGATATATATATATATATATATATATATATATATATATATATATATATATATATATATATATATATATATATATATATAAAATATATATATCAATTATATAAACTTTATATAAAGTTTATATTTTCTATAATATTATTTAACATCTGCAAGCAGTTTTTACATTAGAAGGGGTTTTTAGACACCCAAGAAACCCTGCATTTTACTGGTTGCAACAAAAGTTAACAACCATCCTGCTGGATGTAATAGTTACAACACTAATGAGTCTTTTAACTTGGCCACCTCACTAAAGATTTCCTGGTTACGACCCTGCTTGGATCATAAAAACTTCATCTTCATTTTCAGCCGCTTATCCGGGGTCGGGTCACGGGGGCAGTAGCCGAAGCAGGGAAGCCCAGACTTCCCTCTCCCCAGCCACATTTTCCAACTCTGCGGGGGGGGGATCCCGAGGCGTTCCCAGGCCAGCCGAGAGATATAATCCCTGCAGCGTGTCCTGGGTCTTCCCCGGGGTCTCCTCCCAGAGGGACGTGCCTGGAACACCTCACCAGGGAGGCGTCCAGGAGGCATCCTGACCAGATGCCCGAGCCACCTCAACTGGTTCCTCTCGATGCGAAGGAGCAGCGGCTCTACTCTGATCTCCTCCAGGATGACCGAGCTCCTCCTCCCTATCTCTAAGGGAGAGCCCGGCCACCCTGCAGAGGAAACTCATTTCAGCTGCCTGTATACAATTTACATTTCATAAAAACTATCCTATGGAATGTTTCTTTTGCTCTGTGACTTATATGCCACTGATTTTCAGTTATAGTTCAGTTTCATTTGGGAAACAGGAATGATTTTCTGTCAAAATTTCTATTTACTGTTCCATATTTATAGATTGCATTCTATATGAAGTCTTATGCTTATGTTCTCTGGAAGGTTCCTATTGCATTAAAGGTCAAAACAAGGTACAAGCACTCCTTGGTGTGTCTGCTTCGAGGGGAAAGTCCAAAAACAAAAAGCAAACATGATTTAGGGAGATTTTCTTTGCAACGGTGCCTCATGGTGTGTATAGCTGCTGCAGGGAACTTTTTCTTGAAGTGGACCTTTCAAAGATGCACAAAACTTTTCTCTCTTCACAAACAGCACGTCCTAATCACCTTTTATTTTCATAAAATATAACTACAACTTCACTTAAAATGGCTTTCATTATACAGTCAGTTAGTTTGGTTTGTAGCTTGAAAGAAGTAAAAGTTTCTGAAGGAACCTTAGAAGGAAAAACAACACCTGAAAAGAAAAAGGAAAAACTCCAGATATGAGATATAGCGCCTCAGTGCATCAGCCTTATCTGCATTATTGTGGCAGCTTTTAGCAACAGTAGATCAAAGCGACTCGGAGATTCCAGATTTGGAGGCGCTACGAGATAGAAAGGCCGTGAAAGCTCTTCAAGCAGCCGGCAGAGCAGCAACAAAAGCATTGTGAAGCCAGGAAGTCTGAGAAAGATGTCATCCCCACACGGTTTATCTTTGACAACTTCGCCTCCCATCTGGAATCTAAGGACAAACAGGGAGGGGCAACAAAAGGAGGCAACCTTCTGGGACTTCACTAAAACTGCTGGTTTGGCTGCAGCTCGTCAATCTTACACACCACAGAAAATATGTCTGTGAGGTGTGAAGAATAAAGTGGAGAAGGTTGGATGTGTGATCTGCAACAAGGATGTTCATAAATCAGCAGATTTCTGTGTTTGTGCCGAGTTGGCATTTTCCATGATCATTATAAGTGCAATAAAAAACAGCAACTTTGGTGGAAAAAAAGGTGTCATAACCCCGAACGGAAACCTCAGAAACTCCAAGCCAAGACTTCATGTATGCACTGGAGTCCCCATGACTGAAAAACATTCTTTTAATCAAGTTAATATTCATGTTTTCTGCAGTTTTAAGGCAGTAAAAGAGATTTTTCTGATGTCATTCTGCTTCTTGCCACTAGAGGTCAGCCAAGAACCTTCCCTGAAGCAACTTCCCAGCATTTCTCACAGCCACGCTGACAACACTCTCCTGCTTTTCCATCAGAAAATTACAGACGAAATTTACTAAAAATGACATGAGCTGGTTGCAGAATGTGATGAATGGCAGAAGGTCTGAGCTAAAAGCAGCGGAGAAGAAGAATAAATGTAGCAACAGGGAAGAAAAGGAGATGAGATGGAAAGAAAATAGGAGATTACGATGGATTTAATGGCTTTTGGTTCCAATATTCCTCAGCCAGGCCTGATGGTATATTGGATCACTTCAGAGACCAGAAAAAAGAGGTGAAATTAACTACCTGAAGGCCATTAGACATATTGGAAAACGCTAATGGATGTGGATTTGGGTCTTTAAATGTGTGTGTGACTGAGAGATGGGTAAGCTAATAACTGTAATAGTGACTATTTTCCGTATGAAGACTCACTTGTCTTAATGGACTCAGGAATAATGAGAATAAAGCCATTTTCTCTGGGGAATAATTTCTGCCGAAATAAAGATTACAGGTGCAAACTTGAAATTTATCTTTCATTTTACGTTTGTTCTTTCTCATTAAACTTCCTCCCAACCCTTTCTGAGTTGAAACAAGTCTGGAAAGTTTGCAGCTCACCATCAGATTACTGTTTCAGGCCATTTCTGGGATGTCTACAACATCTTTCTTCATCGGAGGAAACGCAGCCTCATTACGGCACATATAAAAGCCGCCGTCGTGGACTGTGTGAAATTGATGTTTGAAAGCAGCATGTCATGTTCTGCTCAAGGAGGTTCTGATTAATTGGGATCAGTGTAGGCACAGAAGCAGTTTGTTTCAGATACTGCGCTCCGAGTGCGCTTCTTCTGTTTCCTTTTGTCGTCTTTTTTTTTGTCGGTTTCTGGAAGGGAGCCGGATTTTAAATAGAATTTTGTGGACCATGACAACAAAACAAAGCTGCTTTATTTCAGCGGCTAATGACTTGGCCCAGAGTAACGTTATCCAGTTGGCCGAGCTGAATAACAATTTGCAGGAAAAATCCACATTCACAAATAGGTATGCATGAACTCATCCTCACAGAGACACTTGTAATTGCAGTGCAAGGGGCTGAAAGGCTGAAGGGACGGAAGAATTCCTGGGTTTTGCCCTGTTTAATCACATTTTCAAAGGGGCATGCGAGGCAATAATGTTTCTGAGCACAACAGTTTGGGCATTGCTCCTTTCTTTTGCTTACATGTGCAGGAACACATGGTCACACACACACACACACACACACACACACACACACACACACACACACACACACACACACACATCCTGAAAGGAATGTGTACCCACAAGGTCCTCATTAGCCGGCACAGTTGGTTCATTCTCATCACGCGTTGCTTCATATGGTCCAAAAACTGGCCTGAAGATAGAAAAAATGTTCCTGACCTGATTAAAGCCATCTGCAAATCCCTTCTGAATAAAAATCCTATTAAATTACCAAACATCAAGAGTCATTGTTTACAGTTGCCTTTTGTTTTCTCTCATGCTGCCATAGATGAAGACCAAGAAAGGTCTGAATAGTAAAACCTGCCTCGGTTAGAGATGCAGTTCCAGTTAGGAGGGGAACGTATGCAAAATGTGCTGCTTTTCTTTACGTTCTGTAGTTCATGGAAAGGTTGTAGGGTTGTTTAGTAACAGCGTTCCTCAGGCTGATGGACGCTGCAGATTGTGCCCATGTTCCCATCTCTACACATCTGGTTGGAACTCCGGACAACAATATATCTCGTGGCTTCGCCTGAAATGCTCTGGCAGATGACGTGTGACTGTCAGTGTGTGGTCACCAGTGGGTCAGTCAATGCCTCCTGGTTGTTCATGAATGTTCTGGGCCATGACAGGCAGCAGCACATATTTTCCATGATTAAATTCATCCACACAGCTCAGCATGCTGGTAGTTTTATAATGTTTTAGTTGCTGGTGAACGTTGTTGTCAGCCTACTTTATTTGTTTTATGTCTTTTACATTTTTTTTTTTTTGTCTTTAAAAAAACACAACAAACAGTTTATGTGTTTATATGTATCTAGGGTCCCCATTAGCTGCTGCATGAATTAATTTAAAAAAATAAATAAATAAAAAAAGACATATTTGTTTAAATACAGTATTTTACCTCTACAGACATATGCAATGATACTTTTTTGTTCATTAGTGATAATTAGAATTTGTCATGATTTTTTCTAATGTGTTCTATAAAACTATATATAATCATAGTTATATTATGTAAATCTTCCATAAAACATAGCTGTATCATTTTCTTTTCCTATTTATTGCAAAGGAAAACTTGTGTAATTGCATTATGCTCAATAACATATATTTATTGATTCTCCAGTGAGTGGAAACATATTGGATGATTGTCTAACATCTACTGAAGTGGTTTATTTACAAAATACCATCCTCATTCATGCATATGCAAGAAAAAAGCTTGTAAATAGGTGTCAAACAAATAATAAATGAATAAATAATACATAATATAATAAATAATAATAAATAAATAATAAATGCAATATGGCCTCGATGCAGGAAGGGATTTATCAAAATTCACAAAATACCTAAAGATTACATTCCCACCAACCCCACATTTCCTGTCATCATCCTACAAGACAAAAATACAATGAAAGATAGTTACTTGTACTGAAAAATGCACAAACAGAAGCATATACTTATGCGCATCCTAAACTGTAAATACACACAGAAAATAACAAACTATTGTGATTTATGATTGTAACAATGATAATCCGTTGACTGCTAACTAATCGGTGGGTGCATTAACTCCTGTTTTGCCCTGATTATGTTGATGGGTTCTTAAGCAAGACACTAAAGCCCATCTTCATTTCTTCACCCCCCCCGCCCCCACCGCCCCATTGACAGCTAACTCAGCCTCCATCCTGCATCCTACCTGACCTGTTAGCTCTCTCCAGCCAGCAGAAGACGATCTTACGATGACTCTTGTTTTGTCTCTTTCTCCCTTTTAATCTTCTTGGGGAAAGTGGCGCTTTAAGCTCAGGAAGTTACGTAATGCATCTTGAAAGTACTTGGTATAAAACCATAGAAGGGCTGCATGGAAATGTCATACAAATATGTTCCATTTACCATTTGGTATTTATGGGTGTGAATCTCAGGTTCAAGATGATTATCACCAGTCTCTACTAAAACCTTTAGAGACACAAGTCTCTGGAATTGTCCTAATAGTGAGTGGACATCCAAGCTTTCTGACCTTCTTTGGTAGTTATAATCATCCACAAGTGATGCATGTCAGTTAGCCTTATGCTAGCATTAGGCTACTCACTGCTGATCTAGTTTTAGGAAAAGATTTGTTTCAACATGACAGTTAATTTTAGTTAGGTATTTAGAAACCTCATAACAACTCAGCTGATGAATATTTTCACACTGGAGGGGAAAATAAAGTATAAATAATGTTCAAAAAGTATCTCAGTATTCAAATTACTTGGTACTGACTATAGTTACATGATCCAACAGGAGGCTAGCAAGGATGTTAGATGGGTTTAAAGTAAGCTATGGCATGAAATTATGGGGGAAAAAAAAAACTAAACAAAAAATCTGTACCCAGAATTACTCTGTATGAGAAAACAAATTGGAAATTATCTCAAATGCCAGCTATCGCCTCTCCCTTTACTTTTATCCCCAACAGAACCAGGACGCCTAGCCTTCTGCGGAACTGCATCAGAGTAGAAAAAGTGGGGTTGAGCTGAGATTAATTGTCTAAAAATTCCCTAAAAAGTCCTTGACCTAATTCCATGAGCATAACACCAAAGTGCTATCAGAAGAGAAAAACAAGCTCCCAAAAGCCATAATCTTATAATGACAGCACCATAATGACCTTCTAACCAGTAAGTACAGATGAGTCAACATGACTGTGACAACAGCTGGTGCATAAAATGTTAAAACAGGTTGGAAAGGAATGGAAAACTGTATTAAAATCAAAACTCAAGCAAAGCTTTGAATCCCTTGTGGCCATATTGGAGCTTTTGCAAGGGACTGAACTGATGTCATTATCAGCATGTACTATCATGGGTGTGACCATTGGAGCCATGTGACAGGGTCACACTGTCCGTCCATCCATAACATTGATCTGCCCCAAGAGGCAATGCCAGACAGACCTGCTGTACACATGGGCCAACTTGACACATGTTTTTTCAGCAGCTTGTACTTGCAGTTCATTGATTATGTTGTCCAAGTTTAAAAGAATGGATAAAATCCCAAACTCAACTGGATGTATAATTAGCATGCTTCTTTGTTTTCTGTATATTTCCAATGAAAGAACATGGATCAGAGAGGAATCCAGAAAATTTGGTGTTTATGAAATAAAATAAACACTAATTCAACTAATGTGAATACGACTGGTTTAAAACAATTTAAATAGTTGGGCTGTTCAGTTCTTTAGGTCGCTGGTTACAACACACGCTGGTGGCTGCAAACTGTACGTCTTGTTATCTTGTGCCAAAAACAGTTAATAACTTCAATGTTAAAAATTCTGAAAAAACTAGACCGAAAATTTAGTGAAACAAAAACTTGCTATTTTCTATTCAGTAAAAATGTGGCGACACCAAAAGGCCTCACTAAAATGACAATCACCCTGAAAAGTAACAAGAATATGAGTAACTGTTTATGAAGAATATATAATTTATTTCTTCTTATTTTCTTTTAATTGTCTTGTTCAGCATTTAAGCAAGCAGACTGGTGTTCTGGATGCTGTGTTTTGCTGAGCAAATTTATTTTGCCAAGAGGAGCTTTTATAGATGTAGTGATCCCCTTGTATTTCTGGATTCTTATTTTATTTTTACTATTTGTTTTGGATAATTGTTTGTATTACAGAGTTTATGCTGCTGGACCGGACCGGAGAGGACAGAAAAGGGACAGAAAGAGAACAGAAAAGGAAACAGAGAAAACAAGAGAGGGAGATCAATGCACACACGTACATACACACACACACACGCACACACACACACACACACACACACACACACACACACACACACACACATATATATATATATATATACATACACATATATATATATATGTATCCACACAAGCCAACTCTAGATCCATGGTCCCTGCAGAGAACAAAACCATTGACTGTCAGGAGCACCAGAAACTCGCAAGTTAAATCAGAAAGACAGAGAGAAAGCTACCTGCTGCTAATGAATAAACTTGCTGGATGACTCAGTGACTGTGACACATGCAGAACATTCAGAGTGGAACGTGTTCAGAGAAGAGTGATCATGCCAATGTGACCCCGCCCACCCATGGCTAGAGGCAGGCCAGGAGAACCCAGAGACCTGGGCAGCTGGCAGCCATCATTTTTTCTACATCTTCAGTACAGTTTAAAAATGTTCAAGTAAAATATTATTGGAAAAAAAATTAGATTTAAAACAAGTTAAAACACAACATAAAACAACAGTACTGCTGTGTCTCTGCGATTGTAGTATGTCTACTGCTCTGGAAAAGAAGCTACTCTGGAGCCTTTTGGGGCAGGCTTTGGGAGTTCTGAGTCTGCCTGAGAGGAGTGCGCTGAAGAAGGAATTCCCAGGGTGAATGCTATCTGCAGGAGGCGGCTCTTATGGATGTCACCCACTTTCAGAAGAAAGACGCCAACAATCCTCACAGCCATCCTTACGACCTTTTGCAGGTCTTTCGCTAACCGTAGCAGCGCATCCAGAGTACCACCCAGTACAACAATAAGTTTGTATACTCTCTATTGTACATTGATAAAAACTGATGAGGAGATTCTGTGGAAGCCAGGAACTTTTCAGCTTAAGAGGCTATTAAGTCTTTAATCCGGTGACAGAGAAGGCTCCGACTTCCATTGAGTTGAGTTTACTGACCGGTTGTGTTGGATAAACAGAACTTAAAGCACAGCTGTAGTCCACAAATAGCATCCAGATGTAGCTGTTAGGGGTCTCCAGATGTGTAAGCGCCGTATGCAGTGCAATGCAGATGGCATAATCTGTAACTCTGTTAAATTTCTTTATAAAATGAGATTTTTTTTTTCATATCAAATATATTGAATTTAATCTGTTTCTGTCCAGATGCTGTTGAGGACATCAACAGCTGAGCTCGGATATACAAGAACTAGGTCTTCGTTTCTGGAAAACGAAACTTGATCTGTTGTGCTCAAGTCTCTGCAACCACAAATTAAATCTCTCTTGCAAAGATTCTTGTAATCTCATTTTTAGCTTTAGTAAACCTGACGTATTCAACAACAACAGTTGTATCTTTTTAGCCTTGTTAACTCTATTGGCTCTGGTCTGTATGGTTCCTTTCACACCTTATGTCAGTAGAAATGAAAATAATGGCTTTCAAGTCACTGATTGCTAGCTAGCTTTAGCACAGCTACGATGATGTCTGCCACGGCTTATTCTATTTTATGGTGAAATACTACTTTAGGTGACTGGTAGGTTACCTTTAGATTTTTGTTGTGGGAATTAAGGCATTCTAAAACTTCTGTTTTGATGCAGTTGTTGGGAAGTTCAAAATGCCGCCTAATGCCCAGCCGCCATATTGGCCCCCTTCCATATTAAATGAATGTTTAACGATCCATCTTTGTGATCTCTTGGTTTATAACTGCAAACTTTAGATGATTTTTGTTCAGTTTAATCTTGGGATAAAAAAAGTTAACGGCCTTCTGCACATGTAGCTCATAATGACCATTTAAAACTTAAAACGTAGAGTAATTATCTCTATTTTAACTGAGTAGGACCCGCAATGGAATTAATTATTAGATTAAATGCACAGTTTTTCAGCTTTGTCTGCATGCTTTTCTACAGCAGCAATAGGAACACTGAAGAAATTCCAACAATGTCTCCATTTTTTTGCAACACATAATAGTCATTATATGGCAGTGTTTGTATTTGCACTACCTGTATACAAAATAGCATCTGCACTGCACATGCTGAACTTGGAGAAGGGACATGACTGTGAAACTGTTCACACCTTGAAAGCTATCATTTCCCACCTCTTCCTGTAAGTCTGTATAGAAAAAGCTTCATATTGTCATGTGTGGGTGAGAGTAAACAACAAGCATGACCTTTGTTAGACATTCAGAAAGTAACTTGAATAAATAATGGCGACTAAATTATGTATTTGGACAGAAATTCCAGAGTTAATTTTAGGAATCAATCAACCATGTCAGGGTGCAGTAAGTGTTCAGTGATGTAAATATTCAACATCATGCCGCTGCCTAATCCTCACTGTGTTGACGCCATTTATAGTATGGGCAAACAACTGACTGGTGCGTGCAGCTGATTGGTTACTATTCCTCTTTTATTCCATTTTAATCTGCAGAAAACATGCTGAGTACATCATCTACATAAGGATATTTTCATCACTCAGACATGGTTTTGTCAGAGGAGCCTCTTGTTGCAACTGCCAGCTGGTTTCTGTTGAGTCCTGCTACAAGCTGAGCATAACGTAATGCAGAAATATTAATATACTCTTAAACCATTTGGATTCCAGTTGACTTTGATTTATATGTCATGCTCTGTTGTGACCGTCCAAGCAAAGCTCTTGTCATCCAGCCACCTCACTTTCACCTGGTGGTGTGTCACACATGATGCAGTTGTACTGAAAGGAAGCGAGGACTGGTTGCATGTTGGTATTCAGTCCTGATGAAGTACTGATGATCAGGTACATATTTCTAAAATATGTTTAAAAAAAATACAAAGAAACATCTAATAATATATTATAAACAAAGAAAAATAAAATAAAAATGATCTATCCAATAAAATAAAAATCAAACATCAAATAAAAACCAACTAAATTTTGGATTATTTTTAAATGAATACATAATAAAGATAATAAAAAAAAAAGACTCCAAATCCAAAGATGTTGGGAGTTAATTAGAAAAGCCCAGTTAAACATAAACAACATGTCACATCTTACCAGTTATTGGAAAATAATAGCTTTTGAATTTGATGGCAGCAGGTCATGTATAATAAGATGGATGAGTCAATAAAAGGTTGGAAAAGTAACTCGTGCAGATAAAAAAAAATAAAACAACTGGAGAAATATTTGGCAAAATTTTGGTTAAATGACAACAGGTTAGCATGATGACTGAGTGTGAAAGGGAGCATTTAAAAGAAGTAGAGCCTCTTAGTTGTAAAGATGAACAGAGGTTCACCAATATGTGACAAACTCTATTTAAAAATTACTATTTTGTGTTGGGAAGATTTTCTAAAATGGATCCACTAAGACTTTTATGATCCCACCATCCGCAGTGTACTATATATAAAATTCAGACAATTGGGAGATTCTCTTTTTAAGAGACTCCAGTTTCACAGTGGAGTGACATGAAAAGCAATAAATAAAGAAAGGAATGATACAGCACAATGCTCCAGGCCTGGATTTGAACCTGGGCCAGCTGTGATGAGGAGCTGAAGCCTGCCGTCAGATGAGTCAAAATTTAAAACCCTCTTGGACTCAGTCCTCGTGACTTTGGGTTAAAGAGAAGCGTCCAGCTTGTTTTCAACAAACAGTTCAGAAGTCTGCATCCCTGAAGCAAAGGGATTGCATTATATACATCCTTCATCCTTCAAATTTTGGAGCAACATCTGCCCCCATTCAGACGATGCCACTTTCAGGAAAGGCTTTGCAGTCAAGCAGGACGTATACTGCGTCCAACAGAAAACGTGCACATCAGAAGATTTATAATCAGACATGAATGGAGCAACAATCCTCTGCTAAAACTCCAGAAAATGGTGTCTTCATTGCCAAGATGTTTAAAAGAAGAGGGGACTAAACATTACCTGAGCTAACATTTTCTATGAACTGGCACGATGTCCTAGTTTCAACATCAATATGTTTATCAGGAATAAAATATGGATTTGTCAGATTTGCACATCATGCATTCTGTTTTTATGTAGGTTTTATATAATACTTTGAAATTGGGTTATAATCAAGCAAATAAACCAAGAATAAAAGACCTGCAGGATGTCATGTTCAGAGTAGCCTCATGGAAATGCTGACTATTTAGAGGGGTAGCACCATATTTTTTATTTTTTATTTTATTTTAGGATTTGAGAAGATAGCACAAGTCAAAAAAAAGGGCAAGAAAAAAAAATCAAGATTGACGTTTGCAAAAACATTAATAAGTAAACACACTCCATTGGCATAATGTTCAATGGATTAAAGATGCCAAAAAGTTCTTCCAACTGCTAATATGCAATAACTTAACAGAACATCTGACATATATAAGCATGGTGGTGGTAGTAACATACTCAGGGACGGATCTAGCCAACTCTAACATTATTACCTAGTAATGCATCTAAGGTTTCAAGTTGTGATAAAATCTGGAGAGCAAATAATTATGAATTAGATTTATATAGCTCCTTCAAGGGCCCCCAAGCAATTCAAGCAATTCACAATCCATTATTCATCCATTTCTCAGTCATGGTTGGTGATGGTCAGCTCCATGTTCACATTTATACACCAACCAACACTGGAGGCCAGGAGAGTAAAGTGTCTTGTCCAGGGACACTATGACAGACTGGGGGAGCAGGATTAGAGTCGTCAACCTCTTGGTCATTGGACAACCTGCTTTACCTCCTGAGCCATGATTTTAGAAAACTCACATTTTTAGTTTTGTTTTTCTCTGCAGGAAAGCATCCTATATTTAAACAGCATTTTTTTTTTTTTTTTTTTTAATCTTGGAAAGACAAGTCTTAGCAGAGCCTTTGGAGAGTTTAACTCTGCACAACTCAACATGACGAACCCTTAGCAGTGGATACATGGCAGACAGGTGTGCTTATGATATATTTAGAGTTTGATTGGTTTATTATCCTGTTTGTTTTGGTTGCTTTTTTTCAACAACATTTTCCATTAGATTTTATTTCCTTTTGCTACTTGCTAAGTTTTCTTCCCTCTCTATACTGTTAAGATGCTATACACCGACTCGGTGTGGTAGTATATATAACTGTTGTACTGATCAAACCTCACTGTGAAACTCATTATGTTAACTCCACACACAGACTTGTAGGCATAAAATACATCTTGACTTATGTGCACTTTTACAAAATCCTTCTCTACGGTCCACTCTACGTGATCTTTAACGTCACATTGGGTGTCATGATTGACGTCCACTGCCCTCATTTTCCTCTAATCAATGAGCAATCAGCTCCACGTCTAACTCAAAGGCTATTAAGGAGCCAGTTTCAGTAACAGTCCAAGGCAGAGATAATACACTGATTGAGGCCGAGTGATCTTCATCTCTTCTGTTAGGAACCTTTGCACGCACACGTTTAAATTTAAAGTCCACGCTTAATTACACGTTACGAGAAGGAGGGGAAAAACCTACCAGAAGCCATGAAGCATTAAATGTCAAGTTCATTAAAAATCTGCTGCATGTATTTGAGCCATTTTGTGAAAACCAAAGTGCACTCATTGGATCTCCAAAGTAGAATTTAATTGTAAGTTGACAACATCTAAATATAGAAGTTGTCCACTTGTTTATCAGGTATAAAATATAGATTTTCTACCATATTAGTTTTATTTTACATTTATGATGCGCCTTCATTTTGGCTAGAGGTTTTCTTCTGAAATCAAAATAACAGCTAAGATTATGCTGTAAAATCGTGATCAGTTTTGTCAGCTTTTCTTATTAAAATTGTGTCAGATCAAAGAGGCATCTGGCACGGTAATGCAGCGATGCATTATTCAGCGTGGTTAGCGCTGCGGTATCAGGGATGGTACAAAGCAAATTCCAAATACCACATGCATTCGAGGATGGAGGCGCAGATTTTTTAAAAAGGTTTTCTTATCTGAAGTTCAGTTTGGGAAAGTTAAATCTCTTGTGAGTCTGAGTCAGAAAGCATTGAATGAGTGAGAGATGAATAATGCAGGTCAGGATTCCATTGTTCGGAGAAGGCCCTTTGCAGCCCGAGGCACAGCAACGGAGACATTGTGAAATATTGATTCGCCACTTAATAGTTATTGTTGGAATGTTCCTGACTTTTAGGATAAGAATAGAGATATTTACTGGTTGTTTTCCCTTTATGTATTATTATTATTATTGTGATTTCGGAAAGGGCTTGTAGAAGACAAAACCTACGTATTCTAAATATATTATGTTTAGATGCTCAAAATGTGATAACATATTTACATTTTAAATATAGTTTTTAAAAAACCTGAAAGCTTGTAGAAACTTTCACAGTGTTACAAATGACCAGACCATACAATAAGGTAGCATTGCGACGTCAATACTATCGTTAGCATGTTAGCATAAAGATACATCTTAGCTTATAACACTGCATTAAATAAAACCCACCAAAACATTTTTAAATGTTTAACAAACAAATTGATACAATAGTATCTACTTTAAAACATGGGACAATTTGTCTTAAAACAACCAAGCTACATGTGTAGCTTACTTTGTAGTTTTAATTTATTTCAGCATCCACACAACTGGAGCAGTTGTATATGACAAAACAGAGATCCTCTGCAGCATGGAGATGGGCCAAAGCTGCTGGGGGAGCCAGCAGGAGAGTCTTTCCCATGGGTGAGCACAAATGTCAAGTGGCTCAGATCACACCAGGAGGAGCAGGCGAAGGCAAAAGGAAGAAAGCTATGAAAATGACAGCTGACAGGGCTGCAGGCAAGACAGTGTGTGTTATGAGGGAGAGGAAGTGTGAAGGTGGTGGTGGTGGTCGGGGGGTTAGAAGTAGGAATGACTGGACAGGAGGTTAGGAGAAGGAAAATGATGGTAGAGCTATAATTATAGGAAAAAACAACCTGACTGTCACTTGTGGCCTACTTCTCTTTTATTGTAGTGCTTATGCTTTTTCATTATTATGGTCAAAATGCTATACTCCTAAATTTAAAACTACACAACTTCTTTTGTCTCACTCTTAAATATTTCTACCAATTATTTAACATGATATTTCCTGTTAAAACTCTCCAATGTTCAGAAATAGCCATCTCAACATGCTAACCAGCACAGGGCGAAAAGATCCAGCTTTTCTGTGTTTATTCATCTATTTCTGCTGCTGAACATCACCCTTCTCCTCTAGTTTTCTTTGTTAAGATGTGCCAGGTCCACCCACTCTGTGCCCAACATATGAGGAACGTCAAGCGCCAAAAACATCGAACGATGTAACTCATAGCTGCTGAATGCATTTCTTGGATTTTTCTCCTTGCTGGACAGCCTGCTTGGCTTGTATAAGGGACATCTCAGGAAATTTAGAAATTGTATATATATAGACCATATATATATATATATATATATATATATATATATATATATATATATATATATATATATATATATATATATATGAATGAAGAAAGATAGAGAGAGAGTTTAGAAAGAATTAAAAGTAATTAACTGATTTATATATCATGATCTATCAGAATGGTTGATTTTTTTTATGACAAAATAACTTTGACAGAGAAGTGATCCATGCCCTGCACAGTGGGCATATTAATGTTTCATAGCTCAGCTGTGTCCGTTCTCTACTTTTTCAAAAATTTCCCTCAAGCCTTTCCAATCTTTGTTTCCTCATGATTTCCCCAACAGTTTCCCCACTCTGGATTCCACACGATTTAAGCTACAGCATTTTAGTGAAGGCATGACTATGGCACATGCAGGCATTTTACACTTTGTCTTGCAACAATGGAAATGGTAATGTCAGTGAGTATTTGTGTTAACTGGACATCAAAATCTGTATGCTTCATCAGCAACAAGAATGACACAAAATAAATAGAGATATTCCTGATACTAGAAGGATTCATCATTAAGAGTTTTGGGAACTTCTGATTTTCCTGGTTCCTCATCAAATCGATAAGTTACAGTGCATCATCAAGTGCTAAATCACTTACTAAACAATAACATGAAGAATTATTGTAGTGAGAAGCCTAACGCACACCATATTGGACCCAGTTTTGCATGGTATTTATGTCCTGCCAAATTGTAAGTAAGATGTTTTGTTATGAAATAAGAAGATAGTCAAACAATTTATTGCAGGGCAGCTCTGGATAAATCATTACTACTTATGATTAATTAAATTTAACAAACAAAACACTCAGCTTGTGGTATGCTGAAAGCTAGGTGTGAAGCCTGAAATGGCAGCCTTGATGAATGCATGCTTGATGTTGAGATTGAAGCAATGAAACTAAAACTCTTCTTTGCTCTGTCTGCACAACATTTTATAGTTAAACAAGCAAAACTAGCCATTGGCATCTTGATTTATCATTTTTACTTTGGAACAGCGACATAATCTGGAATATAGATTCAAAGAGCTGCCGGGGGGTATATGCCTCTGGTTTACCTCTGGTAGAGTCCCTCCCCAAACAAAGCTGCACTTTGTCGGGGGAGGGACCGACAAAGTGCAGCTTAAACACTCTGATGCAGAACAACACTGGTTCAAAGTTTCCTTTGCCTGAATGCGGATCACCAGGGAACGCTCTGGAGCCAGGCCTGTCATTGCCCCCCGATTGCATGAATGTATGTTGGGGGTCAACACAGATTGGGAGCACTCCCTCATTCTACTGGAAAACTTAAGTGCTCACATAGACAATTACAGTGAGACTTGAAAGGGCATGATTGATCAGAACCCCCCCTCCTGATCTGAATCATAGCAGCGTGTTGTTATTGGACTTCTGTGCTTATCATGTATGGTCCATAAGGAAACCATGTTCAGGCATTCTTGAGAGTCTACATGCGCTTGGCGCATGCAAGCACCAAGACACTCTAGGTCACAGTAAATGATTGACTTTGAAGTTGTATCATCAGACTTGCGGCCACATATATTGGACACTCGAGTAAGGAGAGGGGCAAAGCTGTCAAATGGTCATTACCTGCTGCTGAGTTGGCTGAAATGGTGGAGGAGGATGCCAGTCAAGCCTGGCAGGTCTGAACACTGCTCCACATCAAGAGGAGCAAGATAAGTTGGCTCGGACATCTGGTTAGAATGCCTCCTGGACGCCTCCCTGGTGAGGTGTTTCGAGCAGGTCCCTCTAGGAGGAGACCCTGGGAAAGACCCAGGACATACTGGAGGGATTACACTTCTTGACTGAATTGGGAATTCTTTGGGGTCCTCCAGAATAGGGCTGTGACGATACGCTTTTGTCCCGATTCGATTCGATTCCGATTTTTTGGGTGCCGATTCGATTTAAATTGCGATTCTCAAAATTCTTCAATATTGATGATTTTTGTAATTAAAAACAAAAAAAAAAAATTTCATTAAATCTTTTTGCTAGTAATTTTTTCTTGATTTCATTTAGGAAAAACCAACACAGTAGCCAGATCATCATTCTGCTGCTATAATGCCCAAAAAGACAAGAAAAAGATCAATGAAACCAATGAAAATGACAAAAATTTTATAGTGGAATAATTTTATTTATTTGAAAAAAAAAATTTTAAATTGTGAAGAAAAAAAATCCAAATTTCTGATTTTTAGATTGGATTTTCCCACCCCTACTCCAGAACAAGCTGGCAAATGTGGCTCTGGAGAGGTAAGTCTGGGCTTCATTGCTTAGGCTGCTGCCCCTGCAACCCAAGTTTGGATAGATAGATGGATGGCTAGATGGATGGGTAGATGGATGGAAAGATAGATGTATGGAGATTCAAATAGGTAAAGTTGTTACAGACTCTATACCGAAGAACTAATCTTGCCAGAACTTGTCTAAGATAATTATCCATGGAAAGCAACAACACTAGAATCGCTAATGCTAACATTTCAGTATTAGCTGCATGCTAATCAGGTTAAAGTAGAATAAAAGAGAATGCTTGAGGAGAGTCGAGGTGGATGAGGGATATCAATTGATCCAATCTGGTTATGTGCAGTAGATTTATTCACGACCACAAAGGTTTCCTGTGTGAAACATGTAAACATAGTACATGGATTGTTTTAGAAGTAAAAACTTAAAGCAAATATTGGAGCAACATCCCAAATTCTTCCTTGATTAGCAAATTTTGCTCCTCATGTTACAGAATGTTTTTCAGCCTTTTTGACATTACATCCAAATGTGAAACCACTTCATGCACATTTTGTGTGTTTTTACTCTTTTCAAGTATTTTGCTTCTCTTTAAAGACAATTAAAATGTTGCAAGTTTGTAAAAAAAAAAAAAGTGCAGGCCGATTTACCCACTGACAATGCAGTGAAACCAAAATATGTACAATAACTCATATTGGCTACTAAAGAATTTTACGAGACCAGGTTGTCACAGCAGATTGGTGAACAGGTCTTTTCTTACTTTTTAAAAAAAATATTTTTCTAAGAGTTTATAGAACTCATGTCAGACTTACTTCTTTATTAAGGATTTTGTTTTACTTTTCTCAAAAAAAAAGTGACATTAAATAAATTCTTCACATGGCCTGTCATACAGCCTACCTTTTGGTTAAACAACAATAACAAGGATCATTAAAAAAACAAGAGACTTTGGCCATAGATTTATGAGAATAATGTCAGATATGATAACTAAAATCAAGCTGTTACACGAGCTCAACAGGAATCCTTTTGTTTACAACTTGTAGTGAAAAATAGGCTTAAAAAAATAAATAAATCCAGTATATCATATCTATAAGACTTCTATAGGCCTTCTGCAAGCAAGAATTAATGACTTGTTATTAAATTGCTTTGCACAGCTTTATAAAAATGACAATTTGTGTTGGCAGTTCTGTTGTGTGAATGAGACAAAACTGTATGTGATGCTGGGCTTCCTCAATTCTCTCCTATAGCTTGGTTTGGTGAGGGTTACATCTAAAAAACATAAGTTTACTTAAACCACAGTCATCGGACCAATAAAGTGTGTTCAAAATCAACCAAGGGTGATGAAGCACTCAATTCTCGTAAAGACAACATTTTGTCATCATAACTGACACATCCTGGAATTAATGCCAAGTTTCCGTTAAAACACTTACAGCAGAAATAAGCTTCTTCTTTAAAAACCAAACTATAAATACCTTTCAAATGTTCTTTGAATTACTCAAAGTCCTTTGAGTATGAGCTTGTTTGCTCATTGTTGAAGGAGACAGAAAAAAAAACTGTTCCACTTGCTCTGTTTTGCCTGAAGTAGCCCAGTTGAAATTCTTCATGTCCTCAGTGAGTGGAAATATCCACCATGTGGTTTAAGCAGGGTGTGCCGGTCCACATCTGTGGTCTCTCAGCAAGTCAAAAAGGACTGCATCAGCATCCAGTCTTTTCCATTCCTCTGACAAAAAGCAGTTGTCTTATTGTTTTCACCCTGACCACCATCATATCATAGCTACAGCTCTGAATATGTCAAACATTTGCTCTGTCCGTTGTTGACGGAAATCAAAAGTGATCATTTGGTTGGGTTGTAAAAGGCAAACCCAACAATATCAAGTCACATCTGCAATCAATTTGTGTCCAAAATACTTCTTTTTCCCAGGACCTGAGCTTGCTGTGTCACTATGTATAAAGTATGAACAGAGGCTGAGACATTACCTTTATGAACTACTACAAAAAGTACAATTTCATGCAAATATCTGTGGTTTTTACTGTGGGGGTTGAAGCTTTCCCTCAGAGAAATGGTACATTCTGAAGAAAACCATGTCGGGTTTGATATAATAGAGGGACTGGAGTAAATCTGAGAGTCAAGTTGCAAGTTGGGGTGGACACCACGGCATCAAAGTGCACGAGACAAATCCACCGCAGACAACACTCCAACCTGAAAATACCACCAGCCATCACCTGCATGCCTCATTTAACCTGTCAGAACACGTCATTCTTATGCATTAAAAGTGAGTCCAGGGTACAGACTCTGGTCCACACTGGGCAGAAGTTCTTGCCCAGAAACCCACCCAGCCAAAGGACCTCCTGCTACCCTACGCCTCAACTGAACAGTGGTATTATGCTCCTGAAATGCTTATGAAGTCAACAAGGAAGCGGTCAAGACCCGGTGGCAGATGTTTTTCCAACCTTAACAAACTTTACAACCTTAACTTAGCTGAAACTTACATTCAGAGCTAGCTTAATAATACTAGCGTTAGCACAATAATCATTATTAGTGTGACTCTTCTGCTAGCTTAGTTTTATCTTTCTAACTTTTATGGATTATCAGCACTTAAAGGTGCAGAATGTAAAAAAAAAACAAAAAACTATTGTATTTTATGATACAGATATACTTGCCATGGGTTGACGTACATGAAAGCTGCCCCATAGAAATGCCTCCTTAAGGTGTCATGGCAACAAGTCACTCCTGTAACTGTAACAACCATTAGCATGGCTGGTCTTCATATTCTGGAGTTATATAAGAGCCTAATCTGTAAATGCTAATGTCAGACAGGTAAAAGTTAAAATCACATGAGGATCTAGATCAGCAATAGTGAAAACAAGCCAACTTTTGCTTTTATCTGTTGAAAGCAGTGGAGACTGTGGTGATTTTATGACTTTTACATCCTATTTATGGACTCTAAACAGTACAAATGTTATCACAATGTAAATAGTCGGTGGGATAATACGGTATAATTCTACATTATGATCCAGAATATGGTTTTGTTGATGCAGAAAACTTTTACTTTTAAGGTTTTCCGAAAGAGAAACACTAGTTATTAAAAATAAACCATTCATTTTAGATTAAAAACAAACAAAAAAAAAAGGTTATTCTCTTTTTTCATTGTTGTAACTGCAGCTAACAGGTTTTATTTTCTATTAAATAGTCTTCAAATTGCAGTAGCTAAGAACACAAACCTCCTCAATCTCCAGCCAAAGTGTCCCACCCCCATCAAAACCTAGACATTTGTTTAAGGTACATAAACCAAAAAATTCCATTTGCAGAAATTTCATAAACTAAAACTGATCTAAAACTTAGAAACTTGGTCAGATTGGAGTTTCATAAATATCCTCCAGTTATCAATTCTGGACTTTTCAACCGTTAAAAACCTACTTTTCATAAACCGCCATGTAAGCTTACCAAAATAACTTTCTGATCAAACTATAAATCAGAATAAAAGTCTAGTCCAAGAACATGAATCAATAAATAATGTTAAAATGTCATTTTTTCAAACTACCACAAGCCTGTGTTGCAACTTTGCTGCTAAATGTCTGCTGTGCATTCATGAGAGTTACGAGAAAGTCATGCAAAAATATGACGACAATGCCAAAAACCTGTCGTGTAATAATTAGTGATGCACCACCTCGTGTTTTAAACTCTGCATTCGCGGTTTGAGACTTCTGGAAAGTTTGAGGACATGAGGAATCTTTGGTTTTAGAGATGGCCAACGGCTCCTGGACACCGTGTGGAAAAAATGACTCAGGTGTGTTTATACTTAAGCTCTGCCCAAAGAACTACATATGTCAGTCCCATTTTAGGATCTGTTACAAAAGGGATTACATCGTCCTGAGCATCAGTGTCTGGTCTGATTTCTAATGATGGTTTTGCTGAAAGATTCTCACTTTAAGTTTTGTTTTTTCTTCCTAATTAGTCTTTACTTCTGCTGAGGGACAGCTTTTCCATTTGAGGACATGAGAAGAAAAAAACTTGGCATGTAATCCTGTGTTCTGTGGATCCATACGCTTTAGGGATTTTGCTCGTTAGCTGAACAAACAGATGTTTTGCTGCTTCACTGACAGATTTAGAAATAAATTTCACATTTACTGAAGGGATGTACTCATTCCTACTCTGTTTTCATGAAAACAGCATGTTCTGGTGGTGTGTACACTGCAAAAACTCAGCCTTAAAAAACAAGAAAAAAATACAAAAATGAGGTAAATGTTGCTTAAAATAAGATAAAATATCTGCCAACAGAACAAGAAAATTTGGCTTGTCAAGACTTCCCAAAACAAGTAAAAATACTCTTAAAATTAGAGGAATTCTCTGGTATAAAAACTCAGAATTATCTTACTTTAAAAAAAAAAAAGCATATGTGTACTCAATTTAAGATTTTTAGTCTTGATTAGATCTCAGTTTTTGCGGTGTACAGGACTTTTACACCCAAAGAAATTCAGCATGTTCAGTAGGTGCACCATCTGCCAAGGACATATCCATACTGAGGGCAGCAGCACAAAATAAAAGCTCATTAAACACAGAAAAGCTCAGAAAGAGAGGCTGTTAAAACACAACTCTTGTTTCATCACTAACTGACACTTTGCTGTTGTAACATTTCATTTATAGGGCAAAATATGTAAATGTTCTGGTGCTAAGGAAACTGGTGACCACATGTTTTGTTTGTATAGCTTAGATGGTAAAGACAAGGCAAGTTGTCAACACAACGCCAACATAAACACATTTAGCTATGCAGAATTGTGTTAAAGTCTCAAGTCACCACTTTTTGTCCAAGCAGCAAGACGTCTCAATCTTTTAAAGTGACACTATTACACTTTTTAGACTTTCACACTTTAGCGCCCCCTAGCGAAGGCTAATTCAGTTCACTTTCTCTATTGGGTTTGCTGAAGTTGACATGATGCACATCCAAAACAGCTATTGTGTTCATATTCAGTTATAAAATGTAGCTGTTTTCTCAGGATGCTGCAGCGCAATGACAGCTCTGGGAATGTACATAATGAACGTCAATGTGCCATCAAGCACAAAGTTCTCAGGTCAGAAACTTATGTGGTGTTTCTTTAAAGGTAGAGTATGTAAAATTTTCAATATTTTCAAAATAAATTAACTAAAAAAATAACTACAATCATAATTAGATAGTTTTTTTTTAACACGTAGGTTCCAGTCTGTCCATATTTGATGCGTTATTAAATTACAAGTTTAATTAATGACAAAGACCCTTCTTGAATGTTTTCTGACCAGTAAAAAAAAGTACTTTTTTTCCACCAGTAGGGGGAGTATAAGCCCATTTATTGCAGAGCGGCTCTGAGCTACAGCTCACAAGCGATTCCTGCCCTCATTGGAGCTGGCAAGGAGGAGGGGTGAGGGGTGAGTTTTGCTCATTACTGCCAACCTGTGGTCGTTTGTGGAGGTAGCAGTTTTGTGGTTTTGCTCACGACCTGGTGTTTGCCACCTGGTGGTGGAAAGAATCACCTTGAAATCTTCCATACTCTGCTTTTAAAGTAATCTTGAGCAACAGTTCTCCAGGCTTCCTGAGGGTCTGTCAGTGTTTTGCTTTGTACAATGAAAGCCATTTCATGAGGTTCGGTCCAGTCATTTCATGTGGCAAATGTCAGAGGAACTTCCTTTTTATCTTGTCTCCTCCATTGTTAACTCCTTAAACAATAAAATGACATTTGACCAAAGGAATAAATGAGTTTAGTTTCTAGACAAAAGAAGCTACTTAAAAATATTTTTAAAAATTTTAAATTAATTGTTTATCTTTCAATAATAGGGTGCAAATTATGTCTGTAGAGGCAAACAGTATATTTGCACCAACAAGTTGAGAACTTTTCGCTACACAGGGATGTCTCGAGGACCGCTGTGCTGCAGATTTTTTATTTTTTTTCCCCGACTAAAACATCGATTTAAATAAAGGTGCTGCTGCAGGAAAACATCCGATAGGCCCTCGAGAACCGAATTTGGAGAACTCTAAACTTAAAACTTGGAAAGGCATGCAGCGTGTTCTAAATAATTAATAAATAAAAAAATGCAGAAAAAAAGTAAAGAGGTTGCAGACTTAATAAACAGTTATCTTTATCAAATTACTTTTATCTGAAAATGATGGTTTAAAATCCAACTAAAAAACACCATGAAAATAAAGCATGCCTGTTTAACTGTGGTTGCTTAAAACTACTATGGTCAGTGATAATTCTAATCTCAAATGGTGGGCCTTATTTTTGTCGACACACACACGTAGTTCGGGGAATTAAATCACTGTATTATCAGTTCATTGGGGGTGTCACCATAGCAACATGTTCATCAACTGATTCAGTTCAACTGGCTTTCAACAGATAAAATGAAAGAAACGCGCTGTAGATTGACAACGGTTGCATAAAAAGTACATCAAGGCCAACATAAAATATTTCAAACACTTTACTATATTTAGCAAGTTTGATTAAAAAAAACAAACATAAATATTGCTTCTAAAATGTTTACTTCGCTGCGCGCCGCGGTGTTCTTTTGTCTGTATCGTGCATTATAACTGTGTAATGCACGGCTTCTTGTTGTTTAATCCTTAATTTAAAGGCTAGGAACTCTGTAGTATATATATATATATATATATATATATATATATATATATATAGTAGAGTAAAGGTTTGCAAATACTCTGCACATCTTCCTGTGGACACATAATCGGGTTTTAGGTTTTTAAACGTGACCGTCTGCAAAAGAAAATGCCATGATTTCACAGATGAGACCTTTGTTTATGTAACCAAGGGTCTTGTTTGTGCATCTTTACTTTTATAATATATAAGACAAGAACATGAAGAAGTTCTGCAGAACTGGTACAGCCGCCATCTTTTATTATTAGTCCGCACAGACAAACTTTCACCAACACTTCCTGTCTGGTCTTTTCAAAATAAAATTTTTGGCCATACCACTTCCTGGGATGGCGTTATCCGTTGTCCATGCGCTTGTTTGTGTTTGTTTGTACAAGCTCAAATACTGCTCCACATGCTGCTCCTTACCAATGGAAAAGGACAAGATTCAGGACAACTATTTTCCACCACCTGACCTCATAACGTTCGGGGCATGTTTAGTGTTTTTTGGAAGTTACGTCTTAAAATGGAAGGTTATTCTGATTGGATACGATTACTGTGCTACAAAAAACCTGGCTGTGTGTGGACAAGGCTGTAGATAAACATAATGTATGCTATCCAATTTCTAAATGTCAAATGCCAGGATTGGTCCTGGGAAACCTTATTTTGAATAAAACTGAAAAAATATGTTAATCTTACTGGCTGGTTTTCAACTTTACTGTTAAGTAGCTAAAAGATCAATTAGCATAGCATTAAAGAACATCTCATGGGTAAAGTGTGTCAGATTAACATTTAACATGCAGCCACTAGAAGAGTAACCCAAAGAGAATTAATCATGATTTCTACAGTGGGATCAGTGGCTAAATACTAGATTAGATTAGGTTTTAATGAAAATCCAGGCTCTAGACTCTTTTTCTTTTTCGTCCATTTAAAACGATCGAGCACAAATGAGGCTCAATATAAAATAATGAGGCAAATAATAGGATCCTCCACTAAAAACTGAAACTATTTCCAAATAATGAGAGATTTTCACCCAAGCATTCAGTGTGCTGAAATGATCTGAAGTGATTTTGTTGGATTAATTCCTTCCACCACACAGATTTAGCTGTTTCATGCTCTTTTCAGCAGCATATCAAAACTCCTTTTATTCAAAACTTTCTGAAATATTTCACTCAATCCATTTTACAGTCCACATTTCTCACTTGGAGAAAAAACAAGGCAAACAAACTCCAGCCAGAAACAAAATAAAAAATCTTATAGACCCTCTGAGTGATAGCTTTACGCTTCTTCAGCACTTGCTGCACCAGCCAAATGAATATGGGGAAGAAAAAAAAAGTGTTTAAGATTTCATGTGGCTCTTTGAGAGCTTTTCATTCCCTTTCAAACTCAGATTTTTCCGATTCATCTGACAGACCTTAATGCCTGGTAAGAGCCAAAGGCTGCATTGTTCAGAGGTTAAAGTAAAATATAGACTCATACAGATGTAGAAATACAGTATGAGAATCAGAGAACATGAAGTATGCATGAAGGGAAGTGGCTACTGAGGTTTGCCTTTTCATTTGAAAAGCTCTCAACATGATCTCAATTGGGAATTTAGACGCATTTGATATTGCAAAAATAGAAATGCTATTTTACGCCACAAGATAACGCAACACCTTCATGGAAGGAACAAAAGAATGGCATTGTAGAAGTGCTCTAATCTTATCATAATTAGTGAAAATGGGGGAAAAAGGAATAAAAAAATAATCAAAACAAGCCTAAATATTCAGATTGTACAACAAGCTTAATGCATTGCCTAAAATTCAAAAGGTTTCTTTAACAATGTCAAAACTAAATCATGTCATAATAAATTAAAATGGCAATCCAGTAACCTACTCATGCACGGCATTAAAGGAAAGTGACAGACGTCCAGAAACACGTGAGTGCGGCATATGTGCTGTACATTTGTTAAGCTGTGTCTCTGTATGCTAAAAGCAGGTGAGTCGATCTATAATTCAAGACACTCAGTGGAAAACAGATGTTAGTATGTTGCGAGGTTGGGAGACCAATAATCCTCCCAGCATGTCTTGCACACGTGCAGCAAATAAACTTGGGCACGCAGCAAAAGCAGTGCACAAATGAAACAACTAAAACTAACCACTAATGAAATTGTTTCTTGAAACGGCTGTGCACATGTACATGAACAAACCAGCCACCCACATCCACATGCATACATGCAACGGTCCCTGTGCTTCATCTGTGTTTGACCTTAAAACTTCTCTCTTTACAGCTGAAGGGAGCAGTTCTCTAGACACTGACCTTTTTCTAGTGAGTGCATGACCAGAGCAGTATATGCATGTCATATGTGGACAGGGACAGCTAGCTTGGATTAGGCAGCCCAGATCTTCTTGATTCTTGTGGAAAGCTTTTTTATAGTTTTTGATATAGATAGTGGAGTTTAAAAACCAGGTCTGTCTTCAGTTCTTTCTATAGTACATATAAATTAGAGGTGAGGATTAATAATTGAAGCAAGCCATGTATTTTGGCCGAACAAAAGCTTTAGCGGTGTAAGACTTTTATAAGACTGTAAGTGCGCCATTAATGCCATATATGGGATCATTGATAGTGTTAAATACAAATATAGACAAAGCCTTCTATTCTCCACATTTTTATGCACATTTCAGTCTGTTTTCAGACAGCTTGCAAATAAACAAATGGAGTAAAACCACCAGAAACTGTTGGACGCATATAGCTCCTGTTACGTTCCAGAGCCACTACATGCAATCAATAAGAGGAACAAAGAAGAAGAAGCTGGAATGTATGTAATGGCCATACAGAACACCGCACCGCTTCTTTTGAGATGTTTTTCTGTGCATTATCGCGATTCTCTCTACCGTCGCCATGTTTGCTATTGAAAGTAATGTAAGAAATCAGAACTGAACTCTGCACTGCCCCCTAGTGGATGCATTGCCTAAAAATAATGGCAACATAAAAGTCCCATGGGAGTATGTGGGCAATGATGTTTAGTCACATTTGAAACAAATATACCCATTTACGTACATAAAGGGAAGATAAATGAGTCTTATCTGGTTTTTGTATAACTGCATGGTGTTTTTTTTCAGTCCCATCATGAGCGTCACATTTTTTTTTCCAATGGAAAAGATAAAACAATTAAATAAACAGACAAAGAAGCAACAACAAGATCCTAAAACAAATGATCAAAAACACATGCAAGTGATTCATGTCAATTTATTAAATCCTTTAAAAAAAGTTTAGCAAAACTAACTTTCATGCTATGACTAGATAATTATCTGGTTGGACAATTTATTAAGCTAGAGGTTGTTACAATGACCAAAAGTATTCACGATACCCGTGTTATATCATATCGAGAGTGGGTGTAACTCAGTTGCCTTGAATTTGGAGTAATGGATCAATTATTCAATTATTTCCCTAACCGCTTGGTCCAATTAAGGGTTGTATGGAAGCTGGAGCCTATCCCGGCAATCATTGGATGAGAGGCAGGTACACCCTGGATAGATCACCAGTCCATCAGAATCATATGAACTGAAATATTTTAGCATTTGGAAATATATTTTAATATC
The DNA here is from genome assembly GCF_933228915.1 of Telmatherina bonti. NCBI lineage: Eukaryota > Metazoa > Chordata > Actinopteri > Atheriniformes > Telmatherinidae > Telmatherina > Telmatherina bonti. The sequence goes on along the minus strand of NC_136633.1, from coordinate 26,339,767 downwards.
TAAAAGCCACATTGGTCAACAATGCTAGTTGACCCTACTGATTATTACAAATCCCAGAATGGTTTAGGCCCAGAACACACCCGCGATATGTTCAGAAATTATACACCAAGCGGAGCTCTTAGATCCAAAGACTCAGGTCAACAAGTCACACCAAAGTCCAGACCACAGCAGCATTTAGTTGTTTGCTGCAAACAAGTAGAACAAACTACCAGTGGAGATTAAACTCTCACCAAATTTAGATGCTTTTAAATCCAGGTTTAAAAGGTTTCTTTAGTCATGCATCAATGCATGAACTCTGCAAAGTAACTTCTCCCTATTCTGCTTTAATCCATTTAATTTTATTATAATTTATTCATGTTATTGTGATTTTTACTATTCAGTGTGGCATTTTTAAAATTTTTTTAATTCCTTTATTGCACCATCTCTGATGCTTTTAATGTTATATGTGAAGCCCTTTGAACTGTCTTGTACATGAAATGTGCTGTACAATTCATAAACGGTTTGGGCTACACAATATAGCCTGCATTCACCCTTTAAAACCATAACATGCTCGGGTGTAGTTTGAAATAAATGTCTCAAGCTGTAGGACAAATGTTGAAGCCTTTATTATTCTTTTCTATTTTTGAATACATTTTATTATGCCTATGTAGTATGATTCACAAAACTGCCACAAAAGTGACTTTGAACAACTTGAACATGCTTCTAAGGAGATAAGAGGTGGGGTGCAGCAGCATTATAAAAGCAAAAAACACCAGTTACATCAATTTCTTTGGTATTGTGTAATGTATTAATCTGTCTTTTTGTTTTTTATAATGCTTCTGACACTGGCTTTAGAAATACAATGACTATCAAATGTCTCAGATCATCAAAATTCTTTTTAACTTCTGCAATTCTTTGTCTTAAATCCTCCATAAATGACGCATTGCTCAAAAATTCATCATAAAATTTTCCTTTGGTCTAGATCAGGATTCTTGCTAATTAACCTTGTTACACTTTGAATGATCCTTTGGGATCTCTGAGCCATCTATGAGCCACAGTCAGCTTGCTAATGACCCTCACAGAGAAATTCCTCAGAGGTCCGACCCTCCTGGAAGAAATATCATTCATTAAACGCTGGCATTCAAAAGTGTGAAGTTAACTCTCAGATGACACGGTGGCATTTACTTAAAAATGGTTTGTCACTGAGCCAAAACTGTAGATCACACAAGGGAACCAAAAAATATGCCACAACATAACTGCTTTTAATTATGACTGTGAACATTTGGTGTTTTAATGTCCATTTTTAGTCACTTGGTTCCAAATCATGCTTTCACTTATTTAATTTCCTAAAGGAAAACCTTTGTCAGAACAACTTTAGGTTAATTCTTTCTGTGCTATTTATTTTGTATGTAAAGTTTATGAATAATCAGAGGAGGGAGGCTAGATTTGACTTTCTAAATGCAAATGGGGTCGGGGCGCATGAGGGGATTGTGCTGAGCCACTCAAACGAGAATATGAAAACAAAGAGTTGAAGAGTCACCCATTTTGTTAATTGTGTTGGTTCTACCTGCTGCCCTTTAGAAAAGTCAGTGGAATTGATTTAATTACTACTCACGCTCAAAGGAGGAAGCAGAAAGAAAGTGTCAAGCATGCATTGGGTTGCTAATTTAATGAGGATAAGAGCAGTGAGGATGCTGAATTCCTTGCTTACTAGTATAATATTTGGGTTTTATTCAAGCACAGCATATTATCTGGCTGACAGCAGCACTGCAACACAGTTATGGTCACGTGTTAAATAGTGTCTACTGTTCCACATGTGCACAATGAAACAGCAGCTCGTATCAAACAAACACAGCTGACTTTTAAGGGAACGGTATTGCCAATACTTGAAATGCCGCCAGTCTTTTTCCTATCAAGCGCCCTTTAAACGCTTTGGGCCTTTCAGAGTAGAAGCATTATTTTTCCAGGTCACCTTTCTTGTTTGTTTCTCGCAGCTGAGTCTCTCTGATTACTGTTGGTACAGCACATATAGCATAATTAAAGGCCCCGGGTCGAGGGAGTCAGACAGGAAAAGTTGGCAAGGAAGAGTAAGTGGTCGTGACATTCCCGTCCCTCCCCCTACACATGTTCTCCAGCCCCAAGGCATTGTCTGAGGTTATAAAAGGCATTGGACAGAGGCAGATGCATACTGAGTAATATGGCACATGAAAGTCATGGAGGACTAGACAAGGAGAGGCAGAGTGGAAATGCCAGTTTACGTTGTAGTGTTGCTTTAGAGTAGTGGAGCAGAAAAATGCATAGGATCACTGTAGGAGGATAGGTCAGGGCTCAACATAACCACTGTTGGAACCATGGACTGGAAGTAACAAAAAAACAATGGATATGGTAATTTACTGTCATATGTGAAGCCAACATTAAAATACCTTAAAGTGTGATACCATATACCAACATCCATCACAATCAATCAAAACACATGATGCACTCCTCCTGATCCAAGTTTTGGCCGTAATTTTAGAAATAATTCAATGATAAGACAGTCATCAAGACTTAAAGAGATTCATGATTTCATGTAGTTGGATCTTATCACTCTCTTAGCCAACCCTCCCTTCCAAAAACTTCCTCTTTTGCCCCAATTATAATCAAAAAGTTAATGGTCAAACTAGCATTTTGGTTTTAATAAGGGAAGAACACTGAAGCCTGTTTTCAGTATATTGGGAATGCCATAACCGCGTTGAGCAACATCAATCAATCATCTGAAGAAGAATGAAGTATATATGGAAATGCTCTACGTATGTATCTTGCTAGTTTCCATTCAGGAATTTCAAAACTTTGCAACTGGAATTGGTCATGGAAAGACTTAATACCACAATATTGACTTATCACCAATTAACGTTGAGTATGTGATGGCAATTTTATTTCAATTTCCTTTACAGCACTATTGCAATATTGTACTACTTGGTTTGCGATTGGCAACACAGGTACTTGAATAAGGTTAGGCAATATGAGTACTCAGCTTAGCAAACCATCATGGCAAAGATTAAATTTCATATATATATATATATAAAATATATAGAAATACATTTTATTCCTGAAAGCCTTCCCAGCATTTTTCATGCAGTCTTGTAAAAATTTCATGAAGGTATCAGGAAACACAACATAAAAAGCAACACATTTGGGAAATCAATGCAACAGACTCCTGTCTAAACTATGCAGTATGACAATTTGAGAATGTCACCAAAGAAAAAAAAAAGTTAAAATGCTTTAAAACATTGAATTGTGTCACATTAGTTACTTCCATCTTCTTTAAACCCCATGGTGTGAATATGCTTCACCACAAGGGATGTCCCGATGACTTACCTTTGATTGAGCTAAAGAGGTTAGTCAGTTTAAACTGATATGAAGATGCTCAAACAGACAACTGGACTGTACATAATCATGTTAATTAATTTGGCTGGTAAAATTTGGGTCAAAGTTTGTTGACTGTTTCAGATATTTTAATCATACTTGAAGTATATCAAAAATGATCTGGGTTTGTTATGAGTGACAACATTTTCCACATTAGAATGACGACTATTAGAGTTAATCTCTTAACTGTATTTTTTTTACTTTTCTTTCCAATGCACTCCTTTATTTAGAGAAACAATGCCAGTAAAACTTAGTTATTATGAAAACAAATATTGTAGGATGTTTAATAAACATAGAATTACTGCACTGTGATGAGGAAATAGGTCATTCTTTTGCTGTTGTCTGTTAAAGGCAACATAATCTTTTAAATATCTAGCATGACTCATTCGGCCTGTGCAGTGATGATACACTTTTAGTGATTAGTCCCAGAGGACAAAGGGACTTCTGCACTTTGCATCATCCCCCACTATCATAACATGACACGCCAGCTGATTCCTTTGAATTATATAACAAGATCCCAAGTGGAAAAAGAAGTGGGGAAATAATGTTCGTCATGGTTCATCTGCCTTTTACATCATATTATGTGTAACATCTTCATCTCCAGTCCAACAGCCAAGGACAAATACATCAAAAAATATTTATTCCTACTTTGACCTCCTCCGTAAAAAGCAACCCTCTGGTTACAGCGTTGTGATGCTAATTTAGTTAGCCAGGAAATACTTATCTAAAAAAGAAATGAAAACACTGCCATGACATCTGCTTATGCATTTTGTTAAATATTTATGAAATGATTCAGTGAAAAAACAGGCATCATAATTGACTGTATTTGTAAACAATAATATAATTGAAAGAAAAATTATGTAACTTTCCAGTGCTTCAATAGTAATTTAATGTATTTTTATAGTATATTACTGTAATTTGGAAAACAAAATATGGCAACAGAATAGCCAAAGGTTTTATATAATCACTAAACCACCTCTTTGGAGGACAAATTTATTTCCATTTAATGTCGCAGTATTTAATATTTACAGTGGCTTCATACTCCTTAAACCTTTTCCCACATTGTGACACATTACATGGCACAAACAAATATATTTATTTTATTGGCATTTAATGTGAAAAACCAACACAAAGTGTCACGATTGTGAAGTACAATGAAAATTACACATTCATTTCTTTTTTTTTTTTTTTTTACAAATAAAAAACTGAAAAGTGCAGTGTGCAAAACTATTCAGCCCCCTATATGCCTTTAGAAGTTGCCTGATGACTGCTGAATGATTGAATGTTGGCTTAAAGACTAAATAGTACACCTGTGTGTAATCTAATCTCAGTACAAATAAAGCTGTTCTGTGACGCCTCAGAGGTTTGTTAAGAGAATTTTGGGAAGCAAACAGACCATAAAGTCCAAGGAACACACCAGACAGGTCAGAGATAAAGTTATGGAGAAGTTTAAAGTTTTGAACATCTCACAGAGCACAGTTCAATCCATTATCCGGAAATGGAAAGAGTACGCCACAACTACAAACCTATCAAGACTCGGCCATCCACCTCAACCAACAGGCCAGACAAGTAGAGAACTGACAAAAGATGCAGCCAAGAGCCCCATAGTGACTCTGGAGGAATTGCAGAGATCCACAACTCAGATGGGGGGGATCTGTCCACAGGACAACTGTTGGACGTGCACTCCACAAATCTGGCCATAAGAAGTCCCGTTTGGAGTTTGCCATAAGCAATGTGGGGGACACCGCAAACATGTGCAACAAGGTGCTCTGGTCAGATAGGACCAAAAATGGAACTTTTTGACCGAAATGCAAAATGTTATGTGTGGCGGAAACCTAACACTGGACATCACCCTGAACACACCATCCCCATTGTCAAACATGGTGCTCTGGAGGTGCTTCTCTTCAGCAGGGACAGGTAAGTTGGTCGGAGTTGATGGGAAGATGGATGGAGCCAAATACAAGGCAATCTTGGGAGAAAACCTGTTGGAGTCTGCAAAAGACTTGCAACTGGGGCGGAGGTTGACCTTCCGACAGGACAACGACCCTAAACGTAAAGCAGGGCTACAATGGAATGGTTCACAACAACACATATTCATGTTTTAGACTGACCCAGTCAAAGTCCAGACCTAAATCCGAATCATGTGTCATTGTACTTCGCAATTGTCTGACACTTTGTGTTGGTCTTTCACATAAAATTCCAATAAAATATATTGATATTTAAGGTGTTTAATGTGTCAAAATGTTGAAAAGATCAAGGGGTGTGATTACTTCTGCAAGCCACTGTAGTTTTATTTGATCTTTTAGATTCTGTTAGTAAATATGATTATTTTTGATTTTCATTTAATAAATCACATATTCACACTATAATGATTCAACAAGCTAAGATTATAAAACTGTTTTGCAAACTTGTTTTGTCCAATAGGTACATATACATAATATAACATGACACACCATGTTCTCTATCCACTGCAAATTTACAGCAATTCCTTCAAGTACAGTCATGTATTGTTAGAAGCCAACTTTCCGGGGTAACCCTGTTCATCTTGTTGCTGCCTGATACATTTTCTATTTTTGCTACATTTACATTAATCTTTGGCAGAAAAAGCTGATTTCCTGTTATGAAGTGTGATGTTGTTAGAACAGCTTTTAGATGATATCCCCCATGGCAGCTTCAAAGTGGGACATATTTGGATGTGTGACCTGTAAGATCTATCTCAATCTTGAGTAATATATTTCCTGCTGTACAGATGGGCTAAAATGGGTCAACAGACGGTGCATATGTATCAATGATTCCCCTCTGTTGCACCGATAACCCTGTGGTTGTGGAGATTCAGCAGAGGAGAAAATTGTGGATGCCAACCTACGAGCAGCCTTGACCTGTTTGTTTAACTTTCACTCTATATATAGTTCACACTGGGGATAAAAGTGCATATTGTCAACACAAAACCAACACACTTTGGAAGATATTGATCACATTAATTATCCCTTTTGATGTTCTTTGGAGGTCCTAAATTAGTCCAAGCAAAAGTAGGCTGTTATCTTAGGGCAACACCATGTAAGGGAAGGCAGGTTGATTTGTACAGCACATTTCATATACAAGCAAACTTAAAGGGCTTTGCATAAAACACCAAAAGCACATTAAAAGCAAATTTCAATGCTCAAAAGAAATATGAAAATGTACATAAAAACGGAAGAATTAAAAACTAAAAAGAAAAAAAAAACAAATTTAATATACATTATCATTGTCCTGATTGCTGTCAGTGTCTGTCATAAGGCACAGTTTGATTTTTTTGGATATAACATTTCATGTACAACACAACTCTAAGGGCTTTACAGAAGACATTCAAATAAAGGTGCAAAAGAAACATTAAAAAAATACAATTACAAAGGATAATGTAATTAGGAGGAATGGAAGAAATGAAAAATAAACAGAACAAGTTCAAATACAGAGCTACAGATACACATTCAGTGGGTTATATCTGATGTAGATTTCAATGGAAATTGGGAAGAAAATATGTTCAAAATGAAAGGAAAAGGCAGAACATTTTATATGTAAATACAAATATTGAAATCAAATTATTTTTCAAAAGTTTCGAGCAGACCTTACATTTTCTTGTTGTTTGTTCAAGCCATCAGGAGCATAAGAATTACCAATTTCCCTTGGGTAAAGTGGTAACCATTGGGATGAAAATTAAACTTTCCTTGTGCATTAAAAAGTGTATCATAACTTAAAATTGCAGCAGAAGATCTTGGTCTCAGTGGCTAATATAGTGTCAGGGTCCATATATATATATATATATATATATATATATATATATATATATATATATATATATATATATATATATATATATTGAACCAGAAACATTCATGGCTTTGTACACCTAGAGCAACATTTAATAATAAATACTTGATTGCCTTGTCATATTTTCCTAAAGGTTTTGTCTAGTGGAAACTGGCACTTGTGATTTAGCTTCTTCCAATTTCACCAGTTTGATCAGATTTAAGTTTAAAGGGTCAACAGCAGTAGAAATGCCAGAAACTTTAAAATCCAAAGGCTTTACATACCACTCCTGATAATTTTTTCTGCCAGAATCTTACAATTAAATAATTATAAACCTCCTCTTTTGCTGTCAGTATCTTTAGGTTATCATCTAGTTTAGACCTTACAAATTCAGTAACTGTATGTATATTCTCATCCTAAAAGTCAGACTGAGGTACATTACATCTTTAGATGCACCATAGAGCCAAAGCAAGAGTCACAGTCAACACGTTCCATAGCAGATAATTGTAATATGCATTTGTATAGAGTACAGAGTTGCTTCACTAAATTACCTTCAGTGAGGATTCGGAATATATCTACTCCTTTTGGGGTGCTCCAGGAATATGGAGTACTAGATCCCCTTGTACAAGCTGTCTTGTCCCTGTATGACTGGATTAGTTTCCAATAAGGATTGGATTCCACCAAAGCTGCCGAAGTTTTGAGGGGATCCAGTGTTGTTGGCCTAAGGATTGAGTGCCTGCTCTTTGCAGATGATGTGGTTCTTTTGCTTTATCTGGTCATGATCTGCAACTCTTGATAAGTGGTTATGATGAGCATCTGCACCTTAAAATCTGAGACCACGGTCCTCAGCTGGAAGAGTGTCCTCACTAGGTTAGGAATGAGGTCCTACCCCAAGTGGAGGAGTTTAATTATCTTGGGGTCTTGTTCATGACTGATGAAACATGAATTTTACAGGCACATCTGTGAAGTACCTGCAGTACTGCAGACTCTGTGCCAGTCTGTTTTGGTGATTATGGCCACAGGGTGGCTGGACTCTCCCTTAGAGAGAGATTGAGAAGCTCAGTCATCTGGGAGAGGCTCAGTTAAGAGCTACTGCTCCTGCCCATTGAGAGGAGCCAGATCAGGTGGTATGGGCATCTGGACAAGATGCCTCCTGGACGCCGCCCTGGTGAGGCATTCCAGGTATGTCCCTCCAGGAGGAGACCCTGGGGAAGAACCAGGACATGCTGGAGTGATTATATCTATTGGCTGGCCTGGGAACACCTTGGGATACCCCCTGATAAGCTGGCAAATGTGGTGGGGCAGAGGAAGTTTGGGCATCCCTATTTAGACTGCTGCCCCTGTGACCTGACAGTTGATTAGCAGCAACGAAAGGATGGATGGACATTATGTAGTGCTTTATTTAACATTATGGCCCTTCCACCACTTTCCATTTGTCACCATATCTATTTGGTAAAGATATGGTTGGCTTTGAAAGTGCAATTGAGATCAGGGTTTAGCGAACCAAACCAAGTCAAACCAAATTAACTTGCTTACCCCAAAATGCTTGGTGAAAACTGATATATACAAACAAAGCAAAGCCATTATATTGGCACTGCATATTTATTCATATGTATGATCTGGAATGAGTTGGTGCACATTAGAAAGTACTGAATTTGTTGAGCCCAGGGGAGAATTTGAGACAGCTGCAGCCCACACAAATACAAAACCAAAATGGTTTTGAAATAACTTTCAATGTTTCATGGTAGTTGCAATCAGAAAATGTTTAGACTGCACAAAAACCACCAAAGCAAAATGCAGAAGATAAAATCTTCTGAGAAAAATAAAAAGAAACAAAGGATGCAAATGCTTCTGACCTTCTCCCATGGCTTGGAGATTACCCTGCCACTTTTCTGGCAAACACCCACATTTGTCACAATCAGCCTTGCTTCCTCCAGCATTGCTGCTTGCCACACCCCTAATCAGTTCACTGCTCTCACCTGCCTCTGCCACCTGTTCACAATCCCCATCAGTTCAGCCTGCGCATATATGCAGCCTCCACCATTCACTCACTGCCAGATTGTCATTGCTCTCATGACTGACCTTCCAGCACTCCGACCGCAATTGCCTGCCCGTTACCGACCTGATCTGTCCCCGACTTCCGCTTCCTGCCTTGCCCTTGGAGCCTGCTCCCCAGTGGTTACCGGGTTTCTGTCCTGGAGGACCCCCAACCGTGAGTTGTGGATCTTCACTCACCTTGTTGTGCTAGGTGTCCACTCTGTCGGCCCAGAGGAAAGTTACTCTGCCCTGCTCTGCTCCACTCATTGGGAACCAGAGTTCAACTCCAGCACCGAACCTCACCAAGTGGCTGAGATAAAAACTGTTAATCTGCCCAGATTTCTTGTGCTGCTTTTGGGTCCTTTCTCCGATCATTTCACATTTTAAGATTATCTCCTTATGTCCCAAATGGCATGAGGAGGAGTTGCAGACATAAAAATCAGCCATAGTTTCTTCATAATCTCGATGGAGCATGAAATAATCATCACTCAATTATGGCACATTTCGTATTCATTTTAATCAGTTTACTTTTCGGGCACTGAAGCAGACGATCATTAGAAATGTCCCTCACCAGAAGGACTTCTGCTCCCTGGTGGTACTCGACTTAGCTGCTGATCATGTTGTTAAGAGTTGTAAGAAGAGCTTAGGTCATTTAAAAAAGTCTTATTTAAAGTAAACAGGAGGGGCCACGTTGCTGTGCCAATGCAGAGTAATGACAAATCATTTAATCTCTATCTAGCCATATGGACTGAACTCCACCTCCAGAAACACATTTTTGCTGGTTTTGCAATGGCTTCAGGAGTTCCAATTCAGAGGAAATGGTCTTTTACGCATTTACATTCAATTTGTGTGGAAAAAACTGGCCCCGAGCGAATGTTCAGAATTAGGTTTCTTGTCATTTGAGAAATGAAAGGGAAGGCAGGGTTTACCTCAGAGTGCAAAGAAATGTTTGAGGTTTTGACAGTTTGAAGCTTGGATTTCGGAGATATCCCTTCACACCATCTTTGCTGACCAAAATAGTCCAAATGCTCAACACAATCTAAATAAACACAGTTGACTGTGATCATCTGAGACATCTGTCAATCAAGCAAACATTAGCTTTTTACCATAGTATGAGGCATCTGCAACTTCGATGTAACAAAAAGTGACATTTATAAAGCTATGGCATTAAGTATAACTGAAGAAGTCTGCAATGAATTCCACATCCAGCTGTGATATTTGGGAAAGTTATGACCTCTGAAAGAAAAGAAAAAGTAGATGACATTGACAAACTCACAGTGGAAACACTTCCCCAAAAGTAGTTGTAGGACAAATAGAGAGTGAGAAAGTATCCTCATAGATAAGTGGTGGCATGTGCTAATAATAGACGCACCTGCTCACATATTCAAACTAGGGATGAACGATACCAATTTTTTTTTAATATACCAATACAATATCCTTAGTTTATGGTAACTTTTCATCAAAATCAATACAGATATTTATACTTTTTGCTTCTTAAAGGGAAATTACAACTGAGTGTATAATATCTTCACTGCAAGGGCAATATAATATATATATATATATATATATATATATATATATATATATATATATATATATATATATATATATATATATATATATATATAATCAATGACATTATTTGACTATGTTGATATCTTTAAAACAATAAATTATACTAAATCAGTAAATTAAATAGAAATTTGATCAAATAAATCTTTTAGAAATCATAAAATGATTAAACCAAACATTAAAATGAGATTATTCACATTCATCAAATGGAAAAAAGGAAAATAAAATATTTATAAAGTATATGTAGTAATATCAATTAAATAAAACATGATGTGACGAAACTATGACTAAACTCTGAACCTTATCATCACTAATAGTAGCAGCATCATCATGACATCATGACATCTTATAGGCTGCCATAATCATGTGACACAGAAGTGATACACTCCTGCTGGGCTTCACATGCAATTTTTTTTTTTTTTTTTTTTTTTTGCAAAAAACTCCCAGAGGTTAAAATCCAATAACATGTTTTGTGACAACAATGGTATCTTGATTTTTGATATTTTGACTTGCAGATATCAAATATAGACTTTACGGTCTAGCGTCTAGAATGTTGACATGTCTATCCCAATTCAAACTGTTTTAGGTCATTTTCACATCTAAATGTCTGCCAGACTCTAAATGTCTGCTCGGCTCAACTGGTCTGAGTTTACTGTCACACTTGGATTTGTCAAACAAATAGAAACTTTAAAATCACATACTCCTCTCCTCCCCAAGCAGCAAATTCCCAAAGGAGGTGCCAAACAATTATCAAGAAAACTTGCTTATTTATTGGTTAATGAAGGGTAATTTCTATTTCCACAAACAAGTAATGGTCCACTTACATCATTTGGTTCACTACAAGTTCTTGTTTCTAGGGAAAGCAGTTTGAATCTTTCATGACAATCAGAATTAAGTGCTACATCCAAACCTCCCCAAATAATTCTGACTTTCTAACCAACCAAACTAGGATTCAGTTAAGAAAGGCTTCTATGAATGCACATCCTTAACAGAGTTCAAAGGTGATGCCACTCGTACTTCAGTGCTGCCTCATGTATTTTGGACTATGACCAGATACCTTTTGAAATTTACAAGTTCATTGTCATCAGCAACAATTTATGATATTTGTAAGTTTTGACAAACAGCATTTGTGATTTGCAATTGCTTTCATTGAACATTGTTTCGCGCATAAGGCTTAGTTCTTGTAAAATCATGTCTGGCTGACAAGATTTTATGAGAAATGTGGCTTATGTGAGGTAGCGTTAAGCAGGGTTGGGTGAAATGATGATATATATCCTTCGGATGATAGAAATGTCTATCGTTTCAAATAAGGCTCGATTGCTTACGCCACAATAAACTGCTTTACGGCAAGTTGCAATACATAAACACACACGGAGAAAGATGGTAGCAGACATGTTTCAGAGCAGGGTAATTCACAAAAAGATGACCAGCCAACCCAAACTGATGAGCTTGTTCTTAAAGGAGGGGTTCTGTTGCGTGGTTGTGGTTTGGATATAAAAAGACCGACGTGGAACCGACAACAGACTAGCTCACAGTCCCCACAACGGACTCCGACACAACTAACTCATTTTATCACCTGCGCAGGAATCAGGATAAAGAATACAGAAAAAAGAATAGAGTCAAAAAGCAAAAGCAGCGTCAAGTGGAGGCGAAAGCTCATAATAAACTCCAGACACAAACGCTGCAGCAGGTATTTACCTGTGGAACGCCATACGGCCATAGTTCCCCCAGATGGAAGGAGATACGACTGCCGTTGCCTAGCAACATCTGGCACATAACTGATGACTGACACAAAATTACAGAAAAAAAAAATATTTTGTATATCGTCATGGGGATATAAAATGAGCTGTAGCGGGATATGAGATTTTGGTTATTTTGCCCAGCCCTAGCATTAAACACAACTCTCTAATAGTTATGCCCACAGACAGCTAACAAAACAGACAGGAGATCAGACAGAAAGATCATGGGGGAAAAAATCCAAAAAACCAAGATTGTTCATGAGTTTCAAATTAAAAGTCCAAGTTGAATGTCAAGTCACTGGAAATGCAGTGCAACACAAGTGTAATGGGTGGGTCTATTCAGAATTCAGAAATAAGATTGAGCACATTCCTGATGTCTGGCACCATATACAAATCTAACATGATGGGCTATTCCAGCCATATGAAGAGGTATAAACAATCAAATAATATATGTACCGAGTCTGCTGGACAGTCGTGGTTAGCTTACACATTAACTTTGGTGCTATCAGGAATAATCAGGAAAAAATAAAGCTAACAACATAATCATAAGACCATTAAACCTATGCAGAACCCTTTATGTCACACTGTGAGACAGCCACCTGTCTCATGGACGCACACTTAAGATAAAAAACACACGAAAGAACATGCCACCATCCCCGAAGCTTAGGACCAAACTAATAAAAACAACGCTCACAAGCGGCCACGCCCTCTAATGGCCGGCCTGAAAACTGAACCCAAGGTAGAATGCAACAATAAATAGTCCTAATAGAGTCCTGTCTTCATAGCAACAAGTCTAAATCCCAGTCACAAGTCACAGTCTCTCTCTGCATCTATATTTAATCAGCAATACTGACATATGAAGCTAAGAACATTTATGGCTAACAACTTCAAGACAGTTTGGCCTCTGTGCTAAATCAAAAGTTATGAAAGAAGTTTAAATAATGCATATCTGGTAATCCTTGTATTACCAAAGGAAAATTACTTTTGTTTTCTAATGTACCAGTCTCTGGTAATGTTATATGCTTAAGTCAATACGGGTAGGCACTAATAACCTTACAGACCCAAGTTCTACTGTAGACTCTTAGATGACAAGAACACCCTGCTTATGTTAATAAATGATTATTCCTCTTGCTCTTCATTGAAGCATTCGGTAGCTTGTCTGAGTAGCCAACTCCCTTCCTGTAACAAGCTTCTAACTTCTGTCTCAAGACTCACTGCCCAGCAGGATTAATGTCTAAAACAATAATGAATGTGTTAAAGACATGATAATAATGGGAATATTTCTAGCAACTGCATTAAAGGAGAAAGTGAAGGCAGGTTGTGCACTATATATGCTACCAGCCTTATGACAAGTGTTGTTGACAATATTCATTCATTTATTATCCTAACCACAATATAGTGTCGTGGGGAAGCTGGAGCCTTTCCCAGCAGTCTTTGGGCGAAAGTCAGGGTACACCCTATACAGCTTGCCAGTCCATTGCAGGGCTTGTTGACAATATATGAAAGCTAATGTGAGAAATAAGCAGAGCATGTAAGTGATGAGAGTCGTCACATACTGTAAGTGCTCTGGTAAGAGCTAGGAAAATGGTAAACATGGCAAGGTTTCCTAGCATGGGTTTCATTGGGTAATGACACAATCCCAGTTGATGTCCAACTCATTGCAGTTGAGTTACTTTAATTCAGGTGTGGGGTCACTTACACCTCCAAAAACACATTTTGAGGTGAACTGAATACTTAAACATGTGATCATGGGCTATCAAGCGAGCCATATGGTTTTGGAGATCTCTATGACTGCCATTGGCAGATCAACACTGCCGAATGTTCAGTGCTTGTAAAACATATGCAGTGGATGGTATGGTCTGTATATTTATCCAGTTATTTGTTTTCTATTTCAAATATATAGTTTCAGGCTGAAAGTGCTCAAAGTGAATCTGTGCATTTTTAGTTTAAAAACCATTTGCAAATCTTGATGCTCTGTGCCGTTGTTCCCTTGGGTGACGACCAATGAAAAGTTAAAAGCAACCCAGAAATGAAATCATGTCTTATATTGAAGCAGTCTGCATCCATCCTTTGAAGGCAATAGACTAGATATAGAGTGTGATGTATTATGCAATTACAAATGATTGCATGGGTGAGTAATTTATTCATTCAAATCAAAATAAAGAGCATATCTCTGGGTAAAGGATGTCTTTTTTACTTCCACTGTCCTTGAAAAGAGATATGGGAATGTTTTCCAGAGGATGTGGGAATTATCACTTATCATTTACATTCCTCTAAGGTGTGACTGATGAGCAAAGATGCTGCCTCTCCATCCATCTGCTATAAATCTAACAAACAGAGGGGGCCAAAAAGCTCAATGTTCCACCTAATGAAAGCATGACTTTCCCAACCGCTGGACAAAGCACTTGGAGCGCCAGTTTCCTCAGCCTACTTCACGCTTGCCTGAGCCTGAACACATGACAAGTAAAACCCAAAGGCAGGGTTGGTGGTGGTGGTGGGGGGGAGGCAAAGCTGAACAGGAGGAGGAGGGGAGATGCTGGAAAAGATCCAAAGTGTTTTGATTTGCGTATATGCTGGGTCTGTGGATGCATGATTCTGCTTCTTCTCTTTCTCGGGTTTCTCTTCCACCTCTAACTGACTGTCTCCTTTTCTTTCTCACTTTCTTTGCCTCTCCGGCTCTTTCTCCAAAGGTTACTATTGTTTCCTCAGAGTGGAATCACTGCCTGCTTTTCTTCTTTTCTGTCGGAGGACCATGTGAGGCTCTTGAATGTAAGTGCCTCCTTTTGTTACTTAATTCACTTTCACTGGGACCAGTGCTTTAGATGCAGTAGATTTAAGGTCTTTTTTCCTCCTTTTTTTTTAGTCCTCGTAGCACATTGACAATGGAATGTCATACATCGGAGGGGTGGAGTGGGTCGGAACGGGTGGGGGGGGGAGTAAAGGGGCTTGATAGCTCCATGTGGTCCCAGTGTAGTAGCTGAGTGCACGTGCGTGCTGCTGTTATTGTTTAAAAGCAGCTTTTGTTTTTGTGTTTGAACTACGACCTTTGGATGATTTTTGATGGGCTTTGCATTGTTTTTCTAAAATTTATTGGGGTGATTGTACTTCTACTGATGATTTTTTTAAATGAACAAAGAGTACAAAGAAAACATGACTGACTGATTTAATGTACTCTACATCAGACATTTTAGCTGTTTGCTGTCACATAGTTGAAGAAAATTTCAGTTAAAAGCAATTACATCATGAAGAAAGAATTTCATTGTTTTCTAAAACACTTTCTGCTCTGCAGGATAAGATGTTTATGTTTCATCACTAACTTGTTAGCTTGACCATGTGAGTACTCAGCGTGCCTTTGGCTATGCCAAAATATGTCCAATTTGTTCTCCTTTCTCCATGTGCAAAACATTGGACAAATTGCTTGTTTGGAATGCAGTATAACGAAAGCCAGTGATCCACATTTGACTTTTACAACAGCTGTTATCTGTTTGGGTGGTTCATCTCTGTATTTAGGAATGCATCATATGTTATCATGAAAATAAAATGTAGGAAAGTTCTTACCATAAATAAGGTAGTCACATTTTCATAAGTTAAAATAATTTGGAACTTGTATCTTGCGACCAACCTGTCAACACTTTATCAGGGTCATTTTTTGTAAATCTTCAATATCATATTAGTTTTGCAGGTTAATGCAAAATATGTATTTCACACCAAACTGTGACAGTTTCATTACCAATCAAGCGATCAGTGATAACACTTTTTTCTTTGATATTATCAATAAGTTGCTGATATGTTTTCAATTTTTTGTTAACACCGATCCCAGCTAATTTTACTCTTGAAAGAGAATCAGAAAACTTTACAGTAAGCATAATATCTTCATTACAAAACCAACAATAAAACTCATGAACGTGAAAACTAAAAAGAAACCCCCATAAAGGCAAATGTTTTACCAAAAAAAAAAAAAAAATAGATTAGTTTAAAATCATTTGAATGCAAAAGCCTACTTTTTCTTCAAACTGAAAGAACATTGTGTACCTGCATTAAAACAGTCAAATATTAAAACATTATGATATTTATGTGATATTGAAGACAAAGAAGAAATACTCTAGGACTGGTTTTTATGCTATTTTGTTGACTAAAATGCTCAGAAGTGAAAAACCAATTGCATATTTTGTATTAATCCACAATACCTTCATTTGTATCAAATCCAATAGTTTGACTGGTAGATATGAAAGAATAAAATCTAAAGTGTCAATTTACCCATTACTTAAACATGACCCATAAGCTATGCCAAACCCTAAACAAACAATGAATAAGACCATTATTTAACAGCTCTATGGTCTTACAAATGGGGATCGTTTGATTTATTTATTTACTTTCATTTAACCAGGAAGTTGCATTGAGATCAGAAATCTCTTTTCCAAGAGAGATCTGGCCAAGGTAGCAGTCATACAGAGCTAAAACAAATATAAAAATAAGACAGAGTTCAATACAAAAGAGCCAAAGATTACTTTTTCAGAAAAACATTGACATTCCTCCTTCACTGCATTCCTCAGGATAATTTTAAATCATTACTGGATATGAATGTTTTAAATTTCATTTTAATGTAAGACCACGGTGCATGGTAACGAGGTCTGAAAAATACAGCAATCACCCTGGAATATATATATATATATATATATATATATATATATATATATATATATATATATATATATATGTATTGTCATTGCTGAAAATAAAATGTAATATGTCAGACAGGACCCCTCTACTTATCTTGTTTGTGACGCTAAATCTTTAAATATACTATTAATGTGCCCATTCAGTTATAAAAAGAGATTTGTTTGTTTTAAATTTAAATCAGGACTTTTTCTTTTATTTTCAAAAGTTTGTGATTGATCAAATTAGAATCTATAGATTCACCAGATTCTACAATTCTCACCCTTGATCAGGATTGGTGGGTAGGGCACAAAAGACATTGCAAGCACTCAAAGTAGGCTTTTTCATGTAGGTTCTGGTCTGATCTTTTGGGACAAGGTAAGAACCTTGATCACTGTGGAGGTGCTTGCTGCCCCAGCTGCACATCAGAAAGAAACATTTAAGGGAGTTTATGTAACTGGTCAGTGTCCCCTGTACACCTCCCATTGTGCCCATCCGGTTGAGATGAAGCCGAGTGACCAAGCTGAAAAAATGTCTTGCTATCCCTCCATAAGAGGAAAGTAAAATGACCTCCAGCTAACAGTCTAGTTGGCAGCTAGCTGAACAACAACTGGATCTTTGTGGAGTTTTCATCCTCAGTTGCAATGGTTTTTCTCCCCAAGCCCAAAGGTAAACATGCTGCTTTAATTTGTCGCTCAAAGTAAGGCTGTGTTTCATTTTGTTGTTGGCTTTGCTGACCTAGCAGCTATGATGCCAGCGACTGGTTTGAGAGTATTAAGCTATCACCTTCAAGTTTGAGACCACATTAGATCAGCTGATTTTAACTTCTTGGTTTTATTTAATTTCCTAATTTTGTTTTTTAAACGTTTGGGGTTAAACACATACTTGGTTAAGTTTTGTCAAAGTAGTTTTTACCTGGATGTTTTTAGCTGCAGAGCTGAATTTAAAATTTATTACTAAAAAACTTTAATCCAACTCCTCGGAAAATTATGGGAAAAGAATAGTTTTCCTTTTTCACAGTCCGTGCATTTACATGGGAATTTTAATTCCTGTTCAATTCCGAATAAAAGTTAATTCTGCTTTAAACTCATGAAAAATGACCATGTAAACACTTAATTCCTAATGCAAATTTCTATTTGGAATTAGACTTAATTCCGATGTAAGCGGCTGGTTTATTCGCATTTTAATTCCGAACTATTTAATTCCTTTGTCATGTAAACCTTCATTCCGCTCTAAGTTAATTCTGGTCGTTCTGAGCATGCTCGATACCTTGTCCTGTCCCGATGACGCGCGTTGTTTTGACTTCCGTGTTCGGTGGTCTATCTTTCTTTTTCTTCTCAATTACTGCAAAAAGTGAAGTTGTATGCTTGTGTTGAGCTGCTACTTTACCTTTATAATAAAAATAACTGGTTCTTATTATGTAGTTTTTAAAAGTTACAACTGAAAAGACAAGAAGCAGGGAGCCAACTTTGTTTATTTCCGGTATACGTCATAAGTCACGTGCACCCTTTGTCCAATCAGAACCCTTCCCAACCCGCCGCTCTAAAGAGGAATTAAATGAGGACGTGTTTCATGTAAACCTTCATTCTGAATTATTATCTTCATGTAAACTCGTAAAAGAATAAATTAATTCTGAATGATTTCATTCCGAATTATTAATTCCGAATTAAAAAAACACCCTGTAACCGTACCCAATGTTTTTCCACAATGTTGGGAACTGAAACTAGAAATCTACCTTTGTAATAACAACTCATGTAGCAGGTCCTGATAAAATGTTTGTGAATGCAGTTCTGAATGACAAAGCTTCATATTGCATCTTAAGATAGGTTTACATCTCAGCAAAGCACACGACACACATTTTGATTCTTTCTGATAGCTGATCTATAATCTTGTCCTCCAAACTAAGAATCTCACATGATCAAATGGGATCCAATAAAAGCAAAGAAGCTAACTTGGAAAACTCAACATCCAGCATGGCAGAAGAAGTACAAAATGAGGGAACGATAGTTGTCTTGGGACGACAATGAACAGAAAAAAACCAAACTATCAAAAATAAAACACAAAAATCATGGTAACTGCATAAACATGAACTTTGTAATCTTTGTTTTCAACATCTTCCAATGATCTACTTTGATCAGTGGGTCCGCTCCTTTACCATCAACCAGGCGATGACCTGAAAGAAGTGACAACGAGCGGCAGAGGCGGAGTTTGCCACTTAGATGGAGCTGAGAGTGTTTGCCTTTGGAAAGAGGCTTTGTCAAAACAAAAGAGGCATGGATTGTTCATGGTGAAAGTAGTAAAACCATCATTTTTGTACACATTTCTTCTATGTTATAGTCTACAAAGTGTAATGATGTCCATTGGCGGTCTTTAAACAAATAAGAAGAATACATTTGATTGGAAGATAACTTGGCTGCCCGGAGCAGCTGGAAAAATCAGTGGAAGTTGTTTTAGGAATCTTATTAATGGCAAATTATTTAATGAACTTAAACAAAGGCTCTATATCAATGTTATTTTAGAAGTAATTTCTACACTGATTTGCAATTCAAATGATTTTTTTGTGCCACATGTGATAAAAGCATGTGGTCTCATCATACAACCTGTCAGTTTTCAGGGGGTCATCCGACTGATAACCCATTTAAAATGGAATGAAAACCTGCCCACACAGCTTGCCATCAAGTCGCCCAGGCCACAGCCAGCTTCTTTGTTCCCCAGGAAGCTCATTCTCTGGATTTCCTACATTCTGCTCCAAGCAGAGTCCTGTACTGAAGTCAATGGCTTACCCCACACACAAAGATTTTCTGCTGACCCTGCTTAATAATTGTAATTGTCTGCCATGACCCACTTCAGAGCCAAAGACAATTTTAACGCGCAGGTCATCATTACGAAGTATAATTGGTTAAAAACAGGTTATAATACACACCTTAAAACACAGGATATTTTTTTAAAGATCATTTTATAATACTTTAGATGATCAGGCATTTGCAGTCCTTGGTCGGAAGGAAGGAAAATGGAGGGAAAAGTAGATTTTCAAATTTTTGTGTGTGTACCCAGCTTGAATTCATTCATCTAGTTCATTCACTTGGATAATTGTCAGGAAATTGTAGATATAGCAACCTCCCATGAAACAAAAACTGAGATTTTAGTATGAATTTTAGCTGAATTTTGAACATGGACATCTTCATCTTGAGATCATATTTGCTAGCACCTGTTTTAAATATCGGCCCGGGTGTGTTTCTAAACTGTTGACACTGCAGCAATGCTTTTTGTGTTCAGCAGGGAAGAGTACACACACGGCTCTAAATATTGAATAATGATGTGAAATACATTTAACTGCTGGTGCAGCAAGCAGTATCTGTGGTTGACTGAGCAGCATGAATCTATGATTTGCTGCATTGAAAGAAAAATGGAACGTCTTTAAATGTGGATTAAGCACACATTTTTCTTCTTGAAATGTTCAAGCTGGCAGTTCATTTTTCATTCCATGTAAAAAGAGTTTTAAAATTCGCTCTGACTTACCGCAGCGTCACCGACTGTTTTCAACAATCACCACCACACCGTAAAGCTGCTAATCTCTTGTAGATGGGTCTTTCAGACATACCTTAAAGATAAAATAAAAGTCTTATTGGTTATTGCCAATTACGTCAACAGTTTCAGTTAGCCATTAGTGCTGTGGCCATGGAGGCTTTCGTTGTTCATGACATCAACAGTCCCCCCTTTCGCCTGTTATGGATTCCTTCCACTCAATTCTCTTATCAGTGTTGACATGTGGAGGAAGAAACTGTTGGGTGAATGGAGCAGGATGTGACAGTTGCAAACCTACTACTGGAAGCTACTGGGCCTGAGCTAAAATGAAGTGAAACAGTGTGTGGAGAAATGTTTGGATACATGACACTAACCTGCAGCATAAATGTGAGCGGAGGTGTTGGAGGAAAGCCAAGATAGTGAGATAGTAAAAATAAAGACAAGGCATTAAATTCCTGGAGGTCATTCTGCAACTGCAACCCATTGTTTTCCCATCGACACTGATTGCTCTTTCTTCTGCCAGGAAGATCAAATTTTATGCTATTTTAACAATGAGCATAGCTTGAATTAAATCCAAAACTACTATTCCGATATTCTTTATGATGTTTTAAAGTCTTTCCTTTGAAGTTGTGCTTTGTAGTTTACTCGAATTATTCTCAGAAATTGCCATATTTGGAGCCCGGCAGGGTGTCAAGCGAGCAGGCCTTGGCATCACTGACTGCCAGTGTGTCGAATCTTTTTCATGCCTAGCCAACCCCCCCCACATTCCAGCTATAAAAACCCATCCATCCTGGCATTCATGTTTCAGCTCCCCAAGAGCTCAACACTGGCTCAAATCCACTTCCTTGCCTTATACCAAAGCTGAAAAAAAGACATCTAAATAAAGAAAGAAGACAGAGATGGATTTGGAGCAAAGTGGGAGGGAGTTTAGAGGCATTATATTTGGAGTGGTCTCCTGTTATCCACCCTTAGGGTACCGGGCAATATGAATGGGCTCATTTGTTTTACGGGTGACCAAACATGGCTCTTGAGTGTTAATCTGCATAATGAAAAATCCTAAGAGAGCCAGAGACACTTGGTGATGAGATGGACTGTGAACTAGTCAAGTGCTCTTTTTGGTTCCATCTCAAGCACACAGCTTTTGTGGAGGCGCCACTTTGACTGTGCTGTGGTTTAGCTTTTCTCATACTGCACCATTGTTCTAGCTACTATAGGACAATAGCACAGTCTAACTATTGTTTTAAGTGCTGGGAGCCTTGGGTTGAAAACAAAACCTTGATGGAGATGATAGTGGACTGAAATACAAAAGAACCCAGATTTACAAGTGCAGATATTAACCTAGATTATTGAAACTGACCTTGAATTAATTTATGGCATGCTAAAGGCAGTGCCAAGATTATATTAAACCAGTTGTTTCCCATTTAGTGATAGAAAGAGTTGATTTCCCTAGTTTTTGCTAAAATGTAATTTGCCAGTAGGATATAACAACGCAGTTGTGAAAACAGTGATTATTGTCATACAGTTGAAGATTGTAGTGGTTTTCTGGATCCTTATATCATTCAGCTCTGCACATGCCTGATGAGCCAATTATTTAATTAGGTAGTGTTAGAGAAGGAATGCATCTCAAAGTTGCAGGATAGACGCTCTCGAGGACTGGACTTGGACATCTCTGGTTTAGACGGTATAAACTGAAATGCTTTACTGAATAATTGTAGTTATTTGCTTCTGAGAATCTGATTTACATCTGCATTTTCTAATAGTCTGATGTATTTGCATATGTACACTTGTATATGTGATTTATTTTACATCTGCACATGTGCAACCAATTGTTCTGTTGGAAGATGTGCCATTACTAGATGATGCCAAGATTCTGGGCACTGTGATTCTCAACAAAGAATGGATTTTTAAAAAAAATCTGAAATTGCATCACTGCAAACATACAATTGGAAAGATATCTGGTCATTATTCAGTTATTGCAGTTTTAGGATTTTGTTCTGAAAATGGGATCCTTGGGAGCAGCTGTCCTGTAAGTGTTGGGTTTCTCTGCTGCAACACGCCTGACCTACATCAGATGTAATTTGCAGATTTGTACAAGTCTGTTAGCTACCATTATGAGTCAGGTGTGTTGCAACAGGGAAACTCCCAACACTTGCAGGACTGCAACTTTAAAGGACTTGAGAAATCAACTGGGACTAATCTTCCTCTTGCATCTCTTGTTTTGTTTTTTGTTTTTTCTTGTTCTTGAAATAGCCCTGGAATAGCTTTCTCATCCAACTGAAATATCCAAAAATTCCCAATATGATTAGTGGTTCAACAAACTCTTTAGTTTCGTTTAAGCTCTTTAAATTATGAATGAAATTTACAACAGAATAGTTTTCAAGTCAAAAATGGACAAAACCACAGGTTTTCACCCAAAGCAGTTTATATCTGGGAACCAAGAATTCCCTGAAGAACTTTTCTCAATCAGTATTTGATTCATATTGGATCAAATAAGCTTTAATTGGGCTAGGCACATCGTATATGTTAATTGTTGCCAATGATGAAACAAATCAGCCTAAATGATGATTATGATATTATCATTATTCTGAATGACAACAAATACTGGATGGCCCCTCATTCTCGTTCTTGCAGCCAGCTGGCTTAAAATTCTGTAATTTAATAGATTTACCTTTCTAACACCAGTTTTGGCCCTCGTGTGCTTCAAACAATTTTAATTCTGTATGTTCTGTAGATTCAACAAGGTGTTGGAAACTCCCTCGAAGATTTTATTCCATGTTAACATTATAGCATTACACAGTGGGTGCAATCTGCTGGTCAACCACATCCTAAGACTTGAGGCCACTTGCACACAGTGAACTCATTGCCACGTTCAAGAAACCAACTAGAGATGATTTGAAATATGCGGCATGATGCATTACCATCCTGGAAGTAGCCATAACAAGATGGTCCACATGGTCAGCAACAATAATCAGATAAATGTGGTGTTTAAATTTTGTTGAGTTGGTACTATGGGGCCCAAAGTGTGCCATGAAATTACCCCCCACACCATCTCACCACAAGCAGCCTGAACTGTTGAACCAAGGCAAGGTGGAGCCATGCTGCCATGATGTTCACGATGAAGATCAGCAGTTTCTGAGATACTTAGACCAGCTAATCTGGCACCAACAACCATTTAACTGGTCAGTAGGATGTCACATAAAGTGAAGTAGAAGCATGTTAACTACATACAAATCCTGCCTCAAGGAGTTGCACTGAAAATTGTAAATCAAAGCTTTAAATCAGAAGATGTCTTATTGAATAAGCAGTTAAGCAGTAAAAGAACATGGAAAATGCATTCATGTTCGGTTAATAACTTTACCAAACAGCTCTGTAGCCTCTGTCACTTTTGTGTGTTTTCTTGGTGCAAGTGGTAAAGTCAGAAATTCTGATTTACCACCACAGCTCAGGCTTCCCCATACCATTACAACACAGAACTCCAGTCTGATATAACTCCTCAGGCCACAAGGCCACTGACAATGGTAATACTGACAAGCAAGAACTATACTGATACTTTCTAAAATAACCCAGCTTGGATGGTTTGTTGTGAGTCTGATTATGTAGTGTTTCCGCACGCGTCATGCTCAAACCACAGAGCCCTCCCACACAGCAAATCCCAGTTTAACCCCCCAAGTTACTGCTGTGAACTCAATACTGTAGGTTCACAGTCTGCAGACAGGAGATTTGTGTGATTTATGCAACCAAATGGTGGCATAAGGAGATTCTGCCTTGAAACAAGCAATGAAAGACTGCCTAGAAGAACATGTAGGTCTTTTGGAGCGTTGAATTGGAAAATGATGGTGGACTGATGAAAGTTGGGTCAAAATGTAAAAATGAGAATAAAAGGCAGATTTGACACGTTTTGCTTTTGTTTGTCTTGCATTTAGCCAATGGCCCTGAGCAAATAGGGACGAGCAAAGATCAATACCAGTTGAGCTTGAAGTGTTGCTTTTAGACACCAAGTGTTGATATTTTAACTGGAATCAATGAAATTGTTGATTATATATTCTGATATCTTTCTAAATACTAGCAGAAGGTTATTCAGACTAGATCCAACTAAATATAGCAACTGGTGACACCATCTGACAGGATCAATTGTTTTTTTCATCGACTGAAGCTGAATGACTGGCATAAGAGCGAAAGCAGATCGATGGGAATTTTCCACAAGGACACAAAGTAGCAGAGTGGTGCTGGGAAAATGGTTCCCTTTACTTGAGGAGTCTACATTAATGATACTAAATGTTAAGAGTTCTTTTCCTCCGTTTCCTGATATAACATCAAACGCATCCCTTGTCAAAAGTACAATACTGGTCTTTAAGAGACCAGAAGCACCTTCAGAGTATGAAAAAGGGTTCAAAGTGACATAAAGTACAAATTTGTACCATTTTGACCATAAGGGTACCTGCAGCATTGAAAAATGTAATGTTAATGGCTGTAATGTTACAAACGAGAGCAGAGTTGAGTGATGACAGTAGTACTACTTAACAGTCATTTACTACACCAGACAATGAAGGTCAGATGCTGCAAACTAAGTGTATGGCTGATCAGTATTTTGAGTTTTTGAAGATTATTTCTAGATTAAAGATAAGATAATATTGCTAAGTGGAATGGACCAGGCCTAATGCTGTGGAAAACATAAAAAACATAACTTGATAAGGTGAGGTTGAACTTGATAAGGTACAAAAATAGACCAGAACTGAAGGGTACAGAAATGTCTCTCAAAAGAGTACACCCCCAGCGACAAGCATTTGTACCTTTTTAGGTACAAGCTGGTACCTCTATTTTTGAGTGTGTACAAGATGGCAGAACAGGCAGATTCACAGACATCTGTGTGGACACATATGTGCAACAGAGCGCAAGTTTGACATTCCTTCTGCACAAGGCTTTTTCACCGTGATATCACCTACAAACGGCTACAAATCCATCTGCATGCTTAGATGTACATGTACCAAATACAAAAGAGTTACCTAACTATAGCTTTGCTTTACATATTTAACAGTCGTTCATTGTGAATGATGTCATGTTATGCAAGCATTCTGCAAAAATGCACAATACTTAAAACCTTAAAAAAAAACCTGGTGAGGATGCATTGGGATTGGAAAGCATTGTTCTCCGATGGTTGTACAGGACATATTAATAGGTGGAGGAGGATTCATGTCATAATTCCTCATTTTGAATATGTTCCCAAAGATTAGGAATGCTGGAGAAAGACCACTATGTGGCAGCTAAAGATTCTTCATCAATAAAAACATGAGCAAAGTAGCTCTCTCTTTGCAGTTTGTTGCTCTGGCCAGTTCATGTTTGTGGGAACGCATCATTAAAAAGATGTTTAGATATTCTTTTTATCTCTCAGTTTCATGATAAGATCACTTAACATGCCTGAAGTGCACAAAACTGGGTATTCCAGGTGATTCATAGATGGGCTTATTTGTCTCTAAACGTCAGAAGAAAGATGTGGGTTGGTTGCTGATTGAAACTCTGGGGTCTGTTAGTGTGAACATGGCTGGCCGGCTGGATGTGTTGTGCAGCTTGCAGTATAATTCAGTGGTGATAGTAAAAGAATAGAGACAAGGTGTTGACTTTGCCTGAGGGAAGAGCTTAAGCTCAACAGAGAAGCGGGACACGTAGAGAGGCCAAACAGCCATATTGGAAGCAAATGCCAGTAGCTTAGAGAAACTCTGTCTCTTGGGATGCACCTCTATCTGACAGCAAAAGTGCCTGTAGAGCTCGCTGTCTGTCAAAATACTGCATGTTAGGTGGCATGGAAATTTGCTTTTTGCCTTCATTCAGTGGTATTAACGGTGGAAAAGTATTCTTTGGCTCAACAGTCAAATGGTGGAGTGATTTTCAACTGCAGCTCTTTGGACCCTGGTCATTTTAAGGATAAAAAAAATAGCATGCAAAAAATAATCTATATTCCTTCAAGCCTATTTTCTTTCCTCCTTTTTTTTTTATTGTATAAAACACAACTATTTAATCTTCTTCATTTTAAAATTATGTCGAGTCTATATGTTAAGCATACATGATTTCATGATTTATTGCTCTTTGAGCAACAAAATCCGTTGATTGTTTTTCTCCAATCTTTGTCCATTGACACAAAAATGACCAAAACTACAAGTAGTTTTCCACATGATTCAAGCTCTCCAGCAGAAGCCATCACTGATGCTCCAAGGTGCTGACCACAGACAACCCAAAGTTTGCAAATTAAACTTTATGTCGATAGCAGATGGTTTTTATAGACACATTACAAAACCTTAGAGCAGGAGTGGCAGGCTCCGGTACTCTAGGGCCACAATCCTGCAAGTTTTTCATGCATCTCTGCTCCAACACATCTGACTCAAGCTTATCACTCACTGTGCAGAACTTCATTGACCATTGGATCTATTTAATGGAAGCCAGGTATGTTGGAGCAGGGATACATGGAAAACCTGAAGAACAGCAGCCATCGAGAACCAACTTTGGGCACTCTTACCATAAAGTTACTTAACATATGGCTGAAATTTCTGGAAAATAATTAACAAAGAAAAAAAAACAAAGGCTAACAAAATGACAACTGACTGGTTTAACCATCTCCCTCCACAACTGAGAGGGACTTCATTGGCAGTGACACTTAGTAGTGAAGGGATGGTGTGAAGAGGGTGGTTTGGGATTGAGCCTTTAAGTCTCACTTTAGTTCAAGTAAATCAAATACAGGATCTGGAAATAATCCTGTACTAACATTAGATGAGATAGTTTTCTTGTTTTTGTTTATTTACTGCTTCAGTAATTCTTGATGCGGCGCCACCTCAGGCGAGGAGGGGGATATTCCAAAGGTTGAGTTGTTTTGACAAAGCACAGTCTGAAAGCAAACTCGGACTGGCTGAATGTTTCAATTCCCTTTCTTTCCAAACAAAGTGGATGATTATATGTGAAGATTTTAATCTTGATTCAAGTTCTTTGTTCTTCTTTCGCTGAAGCTACTTTACTTGTATGAGTCCTCATCGTCCTATATTTGGATTATCTCCTGTTGTCTTTGATCATAAATCTTCACACAAGTTAATTCTTTTTTTTTTTTCTTCATTTTTTTACCCCAGAGTCAAATTAATCCAGATTATGGTCACGGAAGCATCAGCTGGAACAATTGGAGTGTCACAAGAAATCAGCTGTTTAAATTTCCATGGATTTCTTTCCTTGATGTTAACGCATCATTCCAGCACGATTTTCCACTACCATCTAATGCATTGTTAAAGAGGTCGTGCTCATGTTGTACATTAAATCACAGTTACACACACACACACACGCAACATTTTACGCTTCTATTGGAATTATTTGTGTTTGGTTGGGTCTGCATTTTAACAATAGCTATGTTGGTTAAGTAAAAAACAATATAGAAATCTCTGTCCGTATGTCATGTGAAATCTTACTCTTTGTGGTTCTCATGGAAGCTACACTTTGGAGGTGCGTATAGGTTTGATGAGATAAATTTACTTTAATCATCACTCATTATTAAGTTTCAGATGCCTTCAAAAAAGCCCCATCATTTTAGATATATAGACGTCACACCTGAACCTGACAGACTGGATTAATAATTCATAGCATTAATGATCCAACTGAGTCCACACCTATTCTATAAATATTTAACCACCTACTTACAGTGTAGCCACACTGTAAAAAGCTCCCCGCAAACGTTCATTCAAAATGCATGATCTTTGATTAATGTTCCAGCATCTGTTTCCTTTCACTCACTTTGGCTCCATTTTGTTGCTGTTTGCATCCCCAGCCAGCATTTGTTTTTACTTATGACCACAGAAGACCCCTTGTTTTTATACCCACTATAAGATGTTCCCAATGTGCTCCTTGTTCCTGTCACTAGTGTAGGAATGCTCATGAATCAATGTTTTTTCTTTTTTGTCTCTGACAGGAGCACCATAGTAACCATAGGATAGCGCACACATTCACACAGAGCTGCGCGCTACACTGCGGGGACGAAAGCCAAAGGGGGTCGGGGAGTCTGACTTCCACTTATAACTTATTCATGCTTCACTCCTTCATTTACTAAACCTGGGAAAAAGTCATTTTTTTCACAGCAGGGAAGATCATCTTATGCTGCTTATGACTACACAAATAACACTTTGCTCCTCACAAAACCCGGCATGGGATTTCCGGTGACCTTCTTCGGCACTTCCAATGACAGGTTTGGTATCCAAAAGGAAAGACTTTGTGTCCACTGGTGGAATCTGTGTCTCAGGGTAGAGACATTCCAAACTTGGCTGATTTACACCATATTAAATGATTATTAAAAGTCCATAGGAAATTTGAAGGTATGCTGATTAAGTTACTTAATTGTCCTTATGTAGGTTTTTTTTCTTTTTTTTTTTTTTTTTATTAAAGTGCTTTTTAAAAAAAAAAAAGATCCAAAAAATAAGGTAAACAA
Organism: Telmatherina bonti; assembly: GCF_933228915.1. Taxonomy (NCBI): domain Eukaryota; kingdom Metazoa; phylum Chordata; class Actinopteri; order Atheriniformes; family Telmatherinidae; genus Telmatherina; species Telmatherina bonti. The sequence continues at coordinate 26,310,619 of NC_136633.1, read as the reverse complement.
TGTGAAGTGTACTGTTGTTGTCTATTTATTTTCAACCTCTCCTGCACTTATTTTTCTTGTCTCGTTACTTTTTATATTTATCCTTCATCTTTAAAGTGCAAATTAACCAATGATAATAATAAAGAAGCTCTTATTTGCATCAGAATTTTAGCACAGCAGTTGACAATCTGACTTTCATATTTGTTGCATTATTTGTAGTTTGCTTACATCATTTTAACCTTAATGGTATAGTTTCTTCAAATAATTGTTTAGCAAGTGTTTGCATGCAGTGTGATGTTTGCATGTGGTATACTGAATTAATAATTGAAAGACTGCTGGGATAGGCTCCAGCTTCCCCACGAAGACTTCAGTGGACTTAGCGGAATGAATGAATGAATGAATGAAAGTCAACCAGCTTAATGACTTGCTAACTTTGGATATGAGGTAAAGAAGCGTACAAAGAAAAGCAACCGTTCACCAAGAAATGTGAACGGTTACACAAAATACATCTTTTTAAAAATTAATCAATGGTATATTTGTGTGTTTCATTTTTGTCATTCCTGATTTAATTAGAAAAAGAAAAAGAAAATCAATATATTTTGACGAGCACACATGGGGTTTGAGTGGTATGGGAGCACCGACCGGCTACTTTGTTTGCTTATGCCTTATGGCGCTGCTTGAACCTTCAAAAACTTGAACTCATCCAATAAGAGACCAATAAAAGAACTGTCTGGGTTAAAATCTCTTCAGTTTTGTTCTGCTATTACAGATACAAACACACCCACACACACACACACACACACAGACGCAGTGATAATGTTTACATATTGTTCCGTGATTTGTTAACTTTCTTCCAAAGATATGTTCTTCCTGAAAGTTTTCATGCATTTATTTATTTTTAGGCAAGCCTGGAACTTTTTCCACTTGTGCCATTTTTTATTCATTCGTCACCAGTAACACGTATACTCATATCCAAACCTGTAACTTTCAAGCAGAGGCTGGAAAACTGGCACAGAGATTACTCAAAATGCATTTCATAAGAAAAAAAAAATCCACTAGGTTTTAGCCTTGGCTCAAAGAAAGACAATTAAGAGTATTTTTATGCCTCATCACACTCTTGTTTCACTCAATCCAAGATGGCAGTTAGATTTCACTGTCCTTCTGTGAGAATTTAATAGATAACGTGGGACGCCTGAAATAGCAGATTAGCTCGAAGACAATCTCGGCTTTGGGCGCCTCAGAGTTAGTTACTGCTCACCAAGAAGTGCATAATATGCAGTGACCTATTATGTTGTGCATAAAGTCAATGCACATTTGCCTTCATTTATAGCTTCACACATAGTAAGTAGGGATTTTAAATAATGATGTGAAGGAAGAAACTCTTGCTGCTTTCTAAAAACAACCATTTAAAAATGTACAAGTTGACACTGACCCACATATATGCAAAGCTACACAACCGATGAGCAATTTGTTCAATGCTTATCATGGTCTGGTAGAGAGCTTGAGGATTATTTGATGCATTCATGAACATTAAAGTGACCTGAAAAAAACAGCCATCTCACCTTATAATAACTCTTCAAGAACAGCAGTTTGTGTAATAAAATGTTCAGAAAAATATCTAAACAAAAACAATAAAAACTTTAGAAGCGGTGACGATTATGTTTTCGGATCTGAAATACAAGGCTAAGGCTGGACTACTCAACTCGGCCCAATGAGCACCGCAGCCCTGCAGGTTTCAATATAGTCCTGCAACAACAACACACCTGACTCCAATTAATGTTCTTCATTGCCTGTTGGATCCATTTAATTTAGGTCAGCTGTGTTCAAGCAGGGATACATTGAAAACCCGTAGGACTGTGGCCTTTATGAGACCTAGTTGAATGGTCCTGAGATAAGGCTAGAGGCAGACCATCAGACCGAACCAGCAGGAAAGTTGACCATATCCCAAATGGCAAAAGAACATTGGAGAAGAAAAAAAAAAACAAGTCCTGGTATTAAATACATCTAAAGTAGCCTTTTAGAGGCTTTGCTGGAAGCCCTAAATATATAGCATGAACACCTCCATCTTCACAATGTTGAGCACTTTTACTCATGACAAGCCAAAGCTTTCATTCTGAGACCAGGAAGATTGTTTAACATTATCTAAACATCCACTTTTTTATGTCAAACGTCATAAAAACATGATGTACACTCTTTAAATCCCATCGTTAAGGCAAAGCTAGATGATCCACACTTTGACCTTTGGTCAATTTAGAGTCATAAATTATCCAAACATGAAATTGGAGCAACTGGAGCAAATGCACTCATGTCAAAAATGAACATGAAAATGCTTTCCAGTGGCTCCAGCTGAGACTCACACGATTGCAATTGTTAGTGACCACCAGTAATAGTCCACTGTGTGTAGGATCATTGTTTGAGAATTATGCCAATAGTCAACAACTCGCTAAATTCAATTTGTTAACGATGAAAGATGAAGCTCCAAAAAGCTTTGAATTGGACTTTTTTCAGCCACACAGCTGCAAAAACAGAGTAACATATGTTAAGCATGTAATAAGCAGTTGCTTATCCACACCAGAGGTGGAAATCAGAGGTTTGTCAACTTGCATCATGTCATTCAGCAACCCAAGACAGGAAAGTTCAACGTCCTGAAAAACAAACCACTGTCTAAAACCACATTTATCTTTAAAAAGCTGAAAAGGGAGGTATTTTCATGCAGTCTGCACTATGTCATACGCAATGTACTGCTTTGGGATGAGGACAAGAGGTGAGGATGTGACTCTTGTTGTGACAGTTTGAGGTTACATTGGACCTCCTGACAGGAAATGATGCTTCCTGACACTTTTATGTATGTTTATATGCAAAGGCATCTGTATGTGTGTTTCTATTAATTAGCATTTGTCTGCCTGTGTCCTTGTCTGCACATTTGTTTGGCCGCCTTTGGGTGAATTAAAATGAGCTTGCCTGTTAGTAATGTCACGTTTTCATTAGCCTAGATGATGTTGCAGTAAATCCCCTATGAGTGACAGAAATTCCTTGAGGTGCTGCTACTGTGAATGTGTCCGATTTTGGCACTTGATCTGGATGTTTGTGTGCATAAAAAATGTTGCTTACATGCATCATGTTTGCGTTGAGTCTGTAATTCTCTCTGATATACGGAATACACCCCCTAGTGTTCAAAGTTAGGAAATGAATGGTGTTTCCATGGAAGATGCTAATACAGTAGAATAATGATTCTAAAAAAGGTGTTTTTATGAATCTACTTTTCCATTTCTCAGTACCCTTCTGGGGTCACCACAACAAATCATTTGCCTCCATCTAACCTTTTCTTTGCCCTTTTCTCTGATACCAACTAACTTAATACCCCTTTTCATTGCATCTATAAATCACCTCTTTGGTTTTCCTCTGGGCCTCCTGCTGAGTAGCTCTAACCTTACTATTGTCCTACCATATATTCCCTGTCCCTCTGCTGTGCTAGTTAAAAATGTTTTAGCCTTACCTTTCTGACATTGCCTCCAAAACACTCAACATGTGCCGACCCTGTAAAGGATGGATTCTCGATCTTGTGTGTCCTCATCACGTCCAAATAGAACCTCAACATATCAATCTTTGCAACATCCAGTTCTACCTCCTGCTGGTTCCACCACTATTCTGTTCACCTTTCCTGCTATTCTTGCTGATACTCTTCTCACAGTTTACACCTCAAAATCTATTCCAACCTTTCAGCACTCTCAACAGCTCTGGACTGTTGACCCCAAGCAGTTAAACTCCTACACCTGTTCCTTTTTCTCAATACAGATCGCAGTACCGTCTGGAACCATCATAGCTCATAGAGATTTCTGTCTGACCTTATATGCCAGCTTTTCCATTCCCATAGTGGACAAAAAAAGAGCTCAGAGTTGATTGTAGATGTTGTCCCACCTCCACCTTGAGTTCTTCTGCCATACGTACGACTTTTAACTTTTACACATGCCCCGCACCATTTCTTTGATACTCTAGACTTCCTTATACAATACCTCACTTTCAGTCTCAACACCTTGTTATATTATTTTTTTCCCTAGATTTATAAAGACACGATACAGCCCCCCTCTGGGCATATCTGTATTTCTCTATTAGCACCATCATTTCAATAATAATGTTTGCTCAACATAACCATCACATTTCCCCCTATACATGTCCAAAAACCAGTAACCCTGGTCAAACCAGCAGCTTGTTAGACTGCTTGCCAATTAATCTTGGCATGCACTGTAGTCTTTCTGCAAAGTCTACTCTAAATTTGATAAATTTACATCCTTGAAGTAAAGTCAAAAGTAAAAAAAAAAAAAAAAAAAAGAAGAAGAAAAGCAAAGATTTGGGATATTCCCACAGAGATGAAAAGACTTCAGGTCGACTAGCGTTCAAATGGAGTTCGTTCTTCATCTTTCTTGCTGTCATTCGGAAAGAAATAGCCAGCAGGGTACAGATGATCACAACTACTGTTGATTCAGAGTTTATTATTACGCATCCTGACCTCAGTTGTCTCTCAATTCTTATTAGGGACACAAATATCAGCAAATCAAAATATTTCCATAGTTTGTCTGACCTGAGTTTGATTCACTGAGTCACAGTGACGTTTAAAGAAGCATCCACAAAGTCCTGCATCCTTATTTAGAGAACCTAAAGCTTAGGTCTCTCTGCATCTGTTGTATGTCACATTCAGTTAGACCACAAACACAAACATGACCATGGATGCATACCAATTCAGTGATTCACGTAGGAAGCTACTTTGTGATATTTGGAGTTGCAAAGACTTAAGTTGACCAATATTACAAGAGGAGAATGGCAACACATAAAGCTTGTCCTCATTTTCATTGAGGTATTCTGCGTAGGTTATCAAAAAGAGAAAATAGCAGTTGTACATATACCATTCATCACCTAGATGTCCTAATCTCCTTCACCCCACTCTTCTCTCTCCATATCTTTTAATCTGTCTGTCTTGCTCCCTCTTTCCATCTGCTCCCCACAAAATCTTTATCTCTGATTAGATCAGTATTCACTGTGGCTCCTGACAGAGATGGATAGCTTACAGCCTCCACATGAGGAAAAGAAAAACCAACTAAAACACAAAAACAACAACTTCTTTGCCTGGTCTCCCCTTTAATCCCAAACTGTGCTTCAAAGAAGACAACATCTCTGCTCAGCGGGTATCAGCTCTAGGTCTTCCCCTTGTTGATTAACACCAGTTCCTTCCTGGCTGCATGTGACCCCATGCTTTGAAGGGTTGGAGGTCAGCTTGAAGGGAACTGTGTTTGGCATTTTCCAGAAGGGCTTTAACTGTGACTATCATGGTTCTCTAAAGAAAAGGTCATACTCATAATCTTGTGGGAGGAGGCTAGATGTGTCCGTTAGAAACAGTATTGAAGAAGGTGATGTAAGAAGAAGTTCATGCCATAGTTTGAAGCTCCTTATAGGTCAAGCATCATAAATATTTGTCCAATTCACAACAGTAATTGGTAAATGGTGATTTTTAAGATGAATATCTTTGTTTTAAAGATGCCTCTAGAGGAAAACATATAGATTCAGTCCAGTGGTTATTTGCTCTATATAAGGTTTCTTGCATGACTTGCTTTAGTAGATACCCTGAAGAATCTGTCACTTCACGTTTATTCCTTCTTGTATGTTGGCTAAGAGCCATTTAGTATATTAAAGTCTTCTGTGTGCTGCCACACATATGGGTGATGCAAAGTCCACAAATCCCAGACTACCCACTGCGTTGGTGCCCTCTGGAAAGGTCTTGGTCATAACCTTGTCGTCCTTTATCCCCGGGATGGTCTCGCTCTGAGAAAAGACACACACTCTTCTGCATTCCACTCATTCCTGGTCGTTAAAAATAAGACCATTTTAAACTCTGAGCAGATCAGCTTTCCTCAACTGAGAGAGACGTCAAAGGGAAGGTTGAAAATGAAACCAAAACACCAAACAATGCTGGGCTGCAAATACTTAAACGTCACACACTTTTTTTTTTTTTTTTTTTAGCTTTGAGCAAATCCGTTTCTACAAGTTTCACAACTATGTAAAAGAAAAAAGGATGTCTTTAGCTTTTATAAATGTAGAGAAAAGAAATATTCAAAACAACTTCCAGAAGTTTCAATTTGATATATAAACAAGCATCTTACTCAATACCCTTGGATTGATTCATTACATAGACATATAATCATGTGTATGTACACTGTGTAGGGCACATTAAGTTGTTCAAACATTAGTAAATATTAATTATGCCTAGACATGAACATCATGTTCCAAGGGAAAAACCCCACAATCAAATAGGTGGAGGACACTTGTCCAAGCTTGTGCAGTTTGCTCAGGGACTCGAATTTAATTTTAAAGAGTGCTTTTGGAGAACTTCCAAGGAAAAAGAGTCCAATGGATGACTATACAGTACCTCCATCTAGTAAAATAATAATAGGACGAGTCCTTGTCCTTCACAAGCAAGACTTTAGATAAAAAAGAAAAAAAAACTTTTGTTTCAAAAACACCTGCAAGTAACAGAAAAAGCAATTCGATATTGTTTTTTTTTCTCTAACTTTTAGAAAAAATAATTCATCAAAGTAATAATCAAGAAAATACAATTTCATTAAAAGGACTAATGGTCCGCACAAGGAGATGTCAAAGTCAGAAGGTTGAAGGCGCAAACATTTTCTCAACCAATCCCTTTATTGCAGCTTTTGTCATGCTAGTAATGATGTTCACTGAAGGACACTAAAGCATGTCACATCAATAAATACAGCTTACTTATGCTACAGCAACAGAATGAAGGTGTGTTTTAGTTGGTTTTATTATTAAAACTGAAGTGTGACATTGCTTATTCAAGATATTTTTTCAGTCTTTTCCATTACTCGTCTCTTGCTGATGCTAGCAGTTGTCTCTCATCCTCAAATTTCACTCATCCTGAACTCAAACTCCAACTTGGCTGACAAGGACGGATACAAGTCGAGTAACTAATACTTTTAAGTTACCGTTTCTTTATAAAATTTTCACATGAAGTAGTGCTTTTACATATTTATGAGCATTTTGCTAGCATTTTGTTAGCAGGATAAATTGCTCTCAAGTGGCATGCTAACTGTAGCAAATAAGGTCTGAGAGCAAACACCACCAGCCTTTAAACTTTGGACAGCAAAATAGGATGCTGACAATGATTTTTCATCTGAAATATCTCTTTGAAAGAAATGGAGCTAAAATATCTACATAGAGCTAATCAAATTTTATTTAAAATGACAAAGGTCATTTTTATGTAAATTCTGACCTAAATTCAGATTTCAATGCTAATATGCATTTATACTTGCTGCATTGCCTCAAGTAAATGTTTTTTTTCCTTTGGCCAGTCATACTCCTGACTATTTGTGTCGATTTTTTCCTTCTTGCTGTGGTGTGGAACGTTTCATGTCCTGGTGGAATGAAAGAATGTGTAGCGATATCTTACTCCAGCTGGGAATTGATTTAAGATGGAAACTCTTTCCTTCTCTTTTTCCAAAAGAGCATTCTTGAGCAGCAGCCTCACCTCGACTGAACCCTCTCCAGCCACCGCAGACACACAGCCAGAATCTGTTCAACACCGACATGCATACCGTTTCCTGGGTATTAGTATGGTGAATTATTTACATTTTCAAATCTCAACTTCCCTGACTACAACTCCTTTTTCCAAGCTCAGGACCAAAATGGTAAAAATGCATTTTTTCTAGACCTTACAGGAATTCTGAACATTTAATCCAATTGAAATCTTAATGCACCCTCTCTGCACCATTGAAATACCAAGCCTTGGCATTTCAGTGGTGCATTCACCTTTAGACACGCTTTCTGGAACAACCAGTTTGACTTGGTGAAATCAACATGGTTTCGGCCCAAAATAACATTTCTGGCTCTGTGATTTGCATTGAGGATGCTAGATGGAATTAAACTGTCCCATGTTCTACGCTCCCAGATAGTGCATCTACTTCCCTGGGTCAAAATGTCAGGGATTATTCTTTATCCAGCTACAAGTGTGTTACAGACTTCAATGCCCTCATATCATATAAGCTGTAAACTTCTGAATAAAAGTTTAGGCAGATTATTCTTTATCAATTTATTTTGCTTTCTGTTATGCAAAATGGCAAAGATTAAGTAAACTGTCCACAGTGTGTCGGATCAGCATGGTTTCCAATCAGATAACCCATGAACGCTGAGTATTTTTGACCAAAGGCTGCTGCTATGCACTCCGACTTGCCTTGTGTACTAACTTGAATCTTTGAGATTAATTTAAGCTGCTTTGCTCTTGGTCCACATAAAAAAGGAGGGGGTTTTATGAGCAGCAGCCAAAACAGCTGAAGTTTCAAGGTGAAGAGAGAGAACAAGAGAGCCATTGGGAGACTTTCAGAAAAAGAAATTTGAGGGGGAATTTTTGCAGAAGATGAGTCGTTGACGTGAAAATTAATGCGATGTCGTCTTTCTTTTTAATCTCAAATACTATGAAGACTATTTACAAGACTTTTAGACACAATAACCTTTTGTTTTCAGAATGTTAAAGTTTAATCAACAAAGAAATATTGAAATAAATTAAACAAACAGAAATATTCTAACTATTTTTGACACAGATTCAGACAATTCCTGTATCAATGAAGCAAACCACAATATAGCCAGTTAGTTAATATAGCCATATAATTTCAGGTCTAACCAGCATAGTTAGCTGATTAAAGCCAGAATATTGGCTTGGTTTTCAGGTATTTTAAAGAGCCAAGAGTTTGAGATGTCATTATAACTTTAGATGTTGACTGGAGGAGTCTAAAACTCATTAGTACAAGCAGGTCCAGGTTGACCAGTACAAATCATTAAGCCCAGGAATAACCAAAGATCAGATTATCCCTTTTATCCAGGTTTAATATTTTCAGCCTGGGTTTGATCAATTTAGCTGGAGTTTAGTTCTTCTAGGGGATTTTGTCTCATCCAGAAGAGCTTCTTCAGTTCAGATGGTGAAATTGTGAATGTTGACTGCAGTAGTCTCTGAAACCATTGATGTTTTACAGTGTGTGACTACTATTGTCTGTTATGATTTGCTGGAAGTCTCAGAGAGATCACTGTTCATAGTTTCATTTGAGCCGATGCATGAGAATGTGTTACCATAGTCACTTTAGAAGAGCTGAGAGGATGCAACTGTCGTTTGGAAAGTTGTGATGTTTCAGTTCTACCCCTCTAGTAGGAGAAAGTTTCTCTACTTTGATTTCAATGGCCTCCTTGCGCAAATCACTTCTCTTCTTTGTCATGAAGATGAAGGTAGAAAGCCGAGTCCTGGCCTGGTGAGTTGACTGTCCTACACTGGGCCATTTGTTTGGTTTGTCTACTATAAACCTCATTACTGTCCTAACTGCACCAAATTTCATGCAGCAGGTTTATATGAGAGTGTGGAGTCAGAACCTTGAAATGAACCAGTTTAAGAAACAATTATTTGCTGTTTGTGAAGAAAAAAAAATCACACTGAGCTTCCCACATGTTTCAGCCACATAATGGATGAAAATGCTTCCCTTTCTTTTTTCTTCTCATCCTTTCTGTCTGTCCAGAGGTATTCCTGGGTTTTGTTGCAGTTTTAACAAAAAGTCCATTGGGCAGCTGCAATCCTTAAGCGCTGCCTTCAGGCATTTCTTTTCTCTCTCCTGGGTAACTCATTGGTGGGTTTGTTATCTGCTAAGTAGTTCTGATGATGCCCAATTTGCATTTCAAGGGATATTTGGAAGTGAGAGTGGGGCGGGTTGGTCTGTATGGGCTTACTTTAGACACTCCTGTTCTCCATTGTTTTAAAAGCACAGTCCAAGAAAGGTAGCCTTTGTAAAGACTCAATCATAGTGCTGACTTAAATTTAACTGAAATGTGGTAAAAAAAAAAAAAAAACCTGCCAGAGTGAAATAATGACTAACCTGGCTTATACATCTCTCACCCCTCCAACCTCCAATTGTAACATTTGGCCAGACTGGAAGTTGACACCTATAGAAGCAAATTACATGAAAAAAATGCCACTAAAGGGGAATTCAGAGTGTTGACGCATGTCACAAGATGCTTCTCACCAAGCACAGCATGTTAAACTGTGAGAGACAGCATGTTAACTGTTCCACATTTAGTCCTAACAACCAAAAAAAGGAAGGAGGTAGGGTATGTGCATGGGATTTACTGCTGACAGATTGCTGGAGAGGCCAATATGAACAAGTCCCACCAATGCCTCGGGAGGGCTTGACTGACGAACATCACTGAGGCACTAATTATGGCAGCACAAGAGCAAGCCTTGAGTACCAGGGCCATTGAGGCTCAGATCTACCACACCAGGCAGGACTCCAGGTGCAGACTGTGCAAAGAAACCCCAAAAACAATCCAGCACCTAACAGCAGGGTACAAGACACTAGCAGGCAAAGAATACATCGGGTGCCATAACCAAGTAGCCGGCATAGTGTACAGGAACATCTGTGCAGAATGTGGATCGGAGATCCCTAAGTCCCAATGGGAGACACCTCCCAAGGTGGTGGAGAATGAAAGGGCTAAGAGCCTCTGGGACTTCCAGATTCACCGACAAAATGGTGGTGGCCAACCAACTGGACATAGTGATCATGGATCAGCAGCAGAGGAAAGCCCTGGTGATCGATTGATCCATCCCCAATGATGGAAATACCAGGAAAAAGGAGCATAAGAAACTAGAGAAGTACCAAGACCTCAAGGAAGAACTGGAGAAGGCCTGGAGGGTGAAAGCAACAGTAGTACCCATAGTGATGGGAGCACTGGGGGCCGTGTCCCCCACACAGGAGAAGTGGCTCCTACAGATACCTGGTGAAACATCAGACATCTCAGTCTGGAAGGGTGCAGTCCTAGGAACAGCTAAGACACTGCATAGGACCCTCGTGCTCCCAGAGGACCTGAGCTGGAGATAACCAGCAACCCACCCTGCCCAGGGAAGATTGGAGAGGTGGAAGAGTTTTATATAAATTAAAATTAGGGATGGGGAATCAAATCAAAAACATTAAATATCGGAATTTTTTGTTAGCTAAAAAATCCTTTTTTTTTTCAAATAAATAAAAATAGGTCATTTTAAAATATTTTGTCATTTTTAATGTTTTTATTTGTACATTACAATATCAATCAAATCGGCTCTAATAATTTATTAGTTCCTTCTAGCTTATAGACGAATTAAGTTACTTGGTAAATTAGCACCTTTTGTTACGTAAGTGTAATGATTATGAATCAAAAATCTGTTTGATTTCAGAATTGATTCTGAATCGAATAGTCACCCCAAAAATTGGAATCAAATTAAATCACAAGTTGTTGAAAGATTCACATCCATTATATGCATATAATGTATAAAATATATATATGTATGGCTGCCAAAAGAAGTTACAAGTGACAATTATTTTCTTTTTTATTTCCTTCTTTATCATTTGAGCACACAAGAGAGATCAAATTCTTGGACCATATAACTACTACTTACTTATAGAACTTTACATGGCGAAAAGATACTTGAATGTATTTGTTTTTCCTTCTCAAATAATCCATTTTCATAAAAGCGTACAAAAACTTCCATATTTTATTGGGTCTTTGGTATTAAAAAACAGAAAGAAAACTGAAATTTCTCATAGATTGATGAAAAGCCAAATTTTTCCAAATATGGAAGGGAAACTTTCGCTTTTAGTGCAAACTAAAACAAAAGTGAACCCACTGTTGCGGGTCAGGGGACTGCAGTAAAACAGGAAGTACTTCCTTGAATTAGTCAACCATTCAGGTTTTGGTTGGCGTGCTTTTTTTTCTACTGGTGTTGATGGCGACCTCTGGAAAACAACAGATATGGATCCAGACATGGGTCACTTAGGGTCACATAGTAGCAACCGCTCCACTTTTTTGGAAAAAAAAAAAAAAAAAAAGAAAAAAGAAGACAAACCTGGTTTATTTCTGGAAAAAAGTAAACAAAGTCATGAAGAATGAAGATCAGTATACTTATATAAGAGAAACTAACTTCATTATAGTCTGCATGCATGCACCGAAGCAAAGAAATATGAGCAGAAATGAACATTTAATCAGACAGTTTCAATGTGTGTGGCATGACCATACTGCAAACACACACACACACACACAAGCAGCTCAGACTCCACCTCCCAGTAGTCCAGTGATTGGCCTACTTAAAGGCTGGGCAGCTCTCTGGCAGATTTGAATACAGTGAAACACAGAGGGAGGAATGGACAGACAGAGGGGGGAGGAGGGGAAATAGTGAGGGGGCGGTGCACTGGTTTGTCCTGTCTCTGTCTCTCTCTCTCTCTCTCTCTCGCTCCGCCGGGTCAGGATGGAAATGCTTCCACAGACGGAGGAGGAAACATGTCATGAAGGGTGATGACACAGTCACGGAGACGTATCCACATCCTCAGCAACTCCTCATATTGCTCCATGCTGCCGCTTTAGACGCCACCACTTCTCCATCCTACAGAGGAGAGAGAGAGAGCCCAAGATAGCTGCCTGTCTCCCTCCAATCTCTCTCTCTTCCTCTCTTTTTCACTTTGTTTGTGGATGATGGGATTTTAATCATGTGGAAGGTAAGAGGGGAAGCTGAGGAAGAGAGTTCCAGACAGGTTTGTCTCATTGGGAGTTTGTGTTTTTTCTTAATTTACTTTGGACTGGTATTCCCAGGGGGGGGGGGGGGGTTTCCTGCATGCTTCCACCCTCCATCTCAGCTCAGACTGTAATCTCAATGGAAAAGAGGAGTTGTGCCGGCATTACTGGAATGATAATGACAGAGCAAGTGACTTCAGAGCTCAACCAATGAGTGTTGTGGAGCCATCTGCATCATGGTTTTGGAAAAACTTCTGCAGAACAAACATGTCTGTCTGCTATAATCAGGCCACATCCAAATAATTCATTCCTAATTGCCTTGGATATACCAATCTTTAATACCTCCACATCTTAAGTTTGAGGTATTATTAGTCACCAAAATGTAGGCTCGACCACTAAAACCAGTGGGAGTAAAGGGAATGGTATTTACTGTGGTGGTTTGGATATTGCCAAAAAAAAAAAAAAAAAAAAAGCACATTAAATTGAAGTGTGTGCGTGGCGGGGTGGAGTTCCACCGAGTCTGTTTTTTTGTGACCCACTTTCAAAGAGCCACTGTGTGTTTTGGTGTTTTGCATGAAGCCCAAGACACATAAAGACAGGAGACAGCGCCTTTAGGGTTGCTTACGATGTGTGTGTGTGTACTTGAGTGGTGGAAGTGTGGAAGAGTTTTTGTCCTGGAGTGGCTTTAGAGTGCCTCTAAATGGAGTTTAAAGAGAAAGAGGAGGTGGAGATCCTACGAACCTGCATGAGCGTAAACATCATATGCTTTTTTAGCTCAATCAGCTCATTATATGTTTTTATTACCTTCCCAAGAGGGTCAGCTTCGATGTGCTGAAGCATGCTTGCTACGCATGAGTGCATGCGTGTTGTGTGTGTTGAACCGTGTGTGTGACAGCTGGCTAACACAGGCTCAGTGCTACTACTGATCCTTCTCACCTGCTGCGGGTTAGAGGAATCAAGGAAATCCAGGTTCAGCGTTTGATCTGCGAGACAACTGCGAGCTCACGGAGGGGAAGGAAGCTGAAGAAATCTGAAACTGCGGATTATTTTACTAAGCAAGGGATTTAGGAGTTTAAACCTTAAAACATGTCTAAAACAGAAGCACGTGGCTCTGCTGTGGGAGTTATTTCTACATGCTGGAATCAAATGAGAAGGTGGAAATTGTACAAACACGTTATTAGGTCTTATTCATGGGAATTAAGGAGATAATTTATGTTGCTTCGTAACAACAAAATGATCCAGAAAGTTTACAATTCCTGCTTCTGATTTTAGAAGTAGATATGACTTGGAAACCGCTTTGTGTTGAGGTACCATGATGTTGACTCATATAGCAACAATGGTATTGTTTCAGTTTCTTTTCCTGTTTCCCCTGACATGTCTCAGCAAGAGACTGTCAGCCTGGGCGGGCTTCAAAAACGCATCTCAGGTCTCCAGTCTCTCTGAAGAATGACTGTGGGAATTGTGCAAATACAGAAACAGCTGGTTTTACTTTCCACCTATAACTCATCTGGCTTTTTCTACGGTGGCCTCTTGGTCTTCCTTTGATGCCTGATGCTTTTCCTCTTGCTGATCGCATTAGTCACCAGCGTTACAGCCTGAAAATATCCTATTATCTTACCAATGTGTAGCTTCCAGGATAAAATATGAGGTATGAATCATGAAATGCTTATCTCTCTGTAACTGTTTACTTCCATCTTCAAAGTGTCAGCAAATGCCCGCTTCAGGCTGTTGAGGGCAAAACCGCTAATTGCTATCTAAACATCCTTGAAAAAGGGACAAAGACATACTGGAAAGCACCCCCTCCATCCCCTTCTCGCTCTCTCTATTTTCACTTCAGATCAGTTCATTTTATCCACACCAGTGCATTCTTTAATCACTCGCTGAGAAAGACGAGTGTAACATCGTCATGGAAACTTCAAAGTGCGACAATAAGCCCAATTGGTTCTTTGAGACTTGGCAGCTCGCACAGGCCTGTGGCGAGGATAAGTAGTTCCCTAAACTTTATACTTCACAGTTGTCATATGCATCTAGAGTGTTTCAGCAGAGCAATGTTAAATATATTTTAAAGCCTTATTTGCAATCTGGCAGGAAGGGTTGGTGCCTTTTCTTTTGAGGATCATAGTGTGTTAATTATCTAATCATCCCAAGGGCCCACAACACCTCTTCTGAAGGGCTGAACTAAATTAATGCATAAAAAAAGTGAATAATATACTGATGCCAAGTCAAATGCAACAATCTTAAGTCAAACTCTGAAATTTAACTCCTTTTTGGGAGAAAAAGTCTCATCCGCTTGGCTAAAATAGCTTTCAGAAGTTGATTTAGCTTCCCAAACTGTTTATATAATGTCATGGCTTTGCCATAAATGCTGTCAAAGATGGGATTCAAAATAAATTACACTGGTCTCTCAGTCAGAACAGAACCAATATGATTGGACTAAACTATGGCGAGCAAAGGTGTACAATTTGGAGAAGATCTTAGAGCACTGTTTCTCAAATTGCGATACGTGTACCCCTGGGGGTTTTTATGTTTTCTTTAAAATATCTTTAAACAAAATAATATAGAAATAATATCATATAAATATTTAACATATTTTATCCAAGTATACATTCATAAACTGAATTTACATATAGATTTACACCATTTCTTTCCTCCAAAAATCTCAAATTCTAACCCCATCCCTTACAGGCGAAAGCATATTCGTCAGTCTCTGTCGCCTTGACAACGCAAACAATGGAGTCCTGGTTGAAGCGTTGTCGAGATTTTTATTGTTTTGCTCGGTTAAAAGTTTAATAAACCAACACAAGTGTTGTATTTCATGCTTTTTCTTAACCAAAAATACTTTGCAGTGGTTAGGAGGTACGTGGCTGAAAAAAATATGTTACAAGGGGTACTGTGTTGCAAAAAGGTTGAGAACGCTGCCTTAGACGTTGAACGTGGTTTCCAGTTACTTTGTGTTGTGCTTCACAAACTTATTTAGCATGATTTAGTCCTTTGTTTCAACATGAGGATGGTCTCAATCTCAGGTGGAAGCTATGTTCACAGTACAGGTGAACTGGCCCAAATCTGGCTGTTCTGTCCCTCATGTGACCCACATCTGGATCCGTATCCAATGCTTTTCAAAGCAATGTCAGTCCAAACAGTTGTTTTGCATTTCATCAGACTTTTATGCTATCATACAGACAGTCACTATTCTGCAAGACAGAACAATCGCTATATTAAATACAAACAATGAATGGCAAAATATTAGATAATTATATTGTTGGGTCAGTTTGCACAACAGCTTGAAGCTGAAAACACACACACTATCAAGTGTAGCATCCATGTTTAGCTCCATAAACACAGTGTGTTACGTGTGACGCAAAGTCTTCTGCACATACGAATCACTTCAGGGCCATTGACTGCTCACACCACAGTCTGATAGCGGCCACATTTAAATAATTACGTCAACAGTAATGGAGAAAAGTAACCCCCCGAAAAAACAAACAAACAAAAAACATATCAGGAAATCAACCTAACTGAGCATTAAGAGATGCATAATGTAACTTTCTGACCTTGTTCGATGACACAGTGACATGTATTGTGTGTATTTCTAGAGCCACTGATGCCCAGCAGCGTCCCGAGGCTGAGAAACCACACTATACAACTTTTACATCTGGGACGCAACAAAATGGTGTAGCAGAGTTTTGCTTTTTAAGTAAAATAAGGAACTGGCTGTTTTGAAGATGCAACGTCGCTGATTCAGCAAAGACACACAAGAAGATAAAAAAACGAGAAAGAGACATAAGAGTCATGGTAAGATGGTCTTCTGCTGGCTGGAGAGAGCTAACGGGTCAGGCAGGATGCAGGATGGATGCTGGATTAGCCGTTGATAGCAGGCATGTGACTGGAACATGGCAAAAGGTTCTGTGAGGTGTCTTTTAGTAGTAGTGGTAACTTTACACCACTGTGGAAAAGATAAATGCCAAAGTCTGTCTTTCAGTTTCGCAGCTTCCTCCTCTTTGTGATAAATACAGTTTGTGTCATATCCTTCCTGGCTCGTTTTTTTTCACCCAATAAGCAGCACAACATAACCTCTGAGTTAGCTTTTTTATATTTTTTTTTGTTTGGATGGTGGAGTAAAAGTTTACCTGCCTTAAACGAATCCCAGAAATCCCTCATTGTTGACTGAATTGAAATCTTTCTCTGGTATGATCTTTGCTTTTTGGTTCTGTGTTCATAGCCAGAGCAGAGGTGCATTAATGTGAGTCATTTTCTGTGGAAATGCTGATTCTCCATATGTTTATAAAGTAATATTAACATAACTTAAAAAAAAAAGTAACTGTAAGGCATTAACTGAGCATCCAACATTCCTCCATTGAAAAAAACAGCTAAAAATAAAACCCAAACTTTAAGATTCGGAAGAAGTAATGGTGCATTTCAACTACCCTTCTGGTGTCAACCCTATGTACACAAAGTCTGGCTTGTTTATTCTACAGTCATTTAGCAGACACTTTTATCCAAAGCAACTTACATACATGCTAATACCACGATATGCACATTGGGAGCAACTTAGGGTTCAGTGTCTTGCCCAAGGACACTTTGGCACATAGTCAGGGGAAGCCTGGAATTGAACTCCCAACTTCCCAGTTACAAGCTGACTGCTCTTCCACCTAAGCTACAGCCACCCCTTTAGGGAGATAAAGTGAACTCTGGTCCACTGACAAATGTTGGTCTCAGTCTGCTTGAAGTGAACCAAATACAGGAAGTGGACCACAACTTTAAAGGGCATTGTGGGTAAACACAACCAAAAGATATGCACCTATTTGGTAATAGCTACCAGAGCCATTCTTCTGGTTGGGAAGAATGGCTCTGGTAGAAAAATGGTCAACCCAGAGAGGCTAAGATTTGATGCAATGACTTTTTTCTAATGTGGTGGAAACACAAGTTGTCCTAAAAATCACTAAACTGATGTGCATCAAAGAAGCATAGAGCCAAAAAATGGAGGTTTCAATGCAGAAAGTGAACTACTAATGTGGTGGAGCAGAATTTCACCCTCATTAACCAAAAGATAAGAGTCCTTCATCATAGTTTGTCTTGTTTTCATCACAAAGTAATGCATCTGAACTTTCTAAAGTGTTTTTAAACTAATTTCTTCTTACCTCTCTGACTGAAGTTTTAGTGTTCTTATCAATCAGTTTCCATCAAAATGGGTACATTTTTCCAATTAGGTACTCCAAGGTTCTGTTTTGGGGCCCAGGCATTTTTCTTTTATATTTTCTTTGGCTAAGGCAGATAATTAGCTGGCCCATTGATGCGTCTTTTATGCTGATGATATCCCGCTGTACTGCTCTTTCAAGCCAACCATTAGCTGCCTTTCTAAACAAACTGTCTCATATCAAGCAGTGGTTAAACACACTTTTTCTTGAGACTGAAGAGTGAAAAAAACCCAGAAACTTTTATAGGTGCCAGTTTATTTGTAAAAAATAGCACATAGGTCTTGTCACTTTCTTCATCTAGCTTCATGTGTAGAACCCAGATGTCTTTTTTTTTTTTTTTTTTACTCCATATTGTCTTGGATTGTCTTGAACTTTCTAAAATAGGAAGAAGCTTAACTCCACTCAACTTGTCCAGAACTCTTTTAGGATACAAACAGGCTCCTTTCACTGGTCACCAGTAACTTTTAGGATCGTTTAAAACTCCTGCCCCTTTCTTTTATAGCCTTGCATGATCAACCCCCACTGTATTTCATTGCTGCTTCAGATGTATTCCCAAAACCTACAGTTTGAGGTCAGACAGATTTAAATGGTAGTCCCAAGAGCCCATTTTAGGACTTAAGGCGATTGTTCTTTGAAACGATGACACTTGATTATGTAATGTATTTCCTCTTTCCCTTCATTGCCTAAAAGTTCTTCAAAAACCATTTAAACTCTTTATTGTCTATCTTTTTTAGTTTTATTTGAAGTCTGTGAAGTACTTTGTGGTTAGACCGGGCAGTGGGGAGACTGGAAGAGCACCTTGAAGACCTTACTGAGTGGGCTATTAGATGTGAAAACTCAGATTCCTAACCTTCACGCGGCCCTGAATTGGACTAAGCCACTGGTTTCCAAACTTTTTCTGCAGGGCCCCCATTTCATCGACAATAATAATGTCGAGCCCCCCCTTCCCATCTCATGAACCAAAGAAACATACGAAGAAATGTGTCTTTAGTTTTAGTGACTGTATTATAGGTAAATACAATTAAAAGTGTGTCAGTATTAATATCCATTCTTCTGCTTTAGTGTGAAACAATTTAAACCGGGAATCTCTGCAAACTACTTCAGGTGAGTGGAGTTTTCTATGAGACGATGCTGCTTTAGTAAAACAACTTTGCTATATATATATGATAGTTGGATAGTTTATTTCTAAAGTAACCTGCAGGCTTTTCTTTGTGTTCAGAATGAAAAGTACCCAAGTGGTGGTGTTACTTGTTTGGCTTCATACTTCATTATTTAACATAATATTTTGTTACATGTAAAGGAGCGCATTCTCATTATTACCCACCATTGGTTTTTACTATCTCTGGGACAGACATGCTCCATCATAGTTTGTTCTTTTTTTTTTTTTTTTTTTAATACTTGAATTCTCTCTTGTTGATATATCATCATTTCCTATGAGACGTTTTACAAATTTGTCCAGTGCCAAAACTCCCAAGTTTTATTCAGCCTTGCCATGCCCCCCAATTTGGCAACCACTGGACTAAGCGGTTAAGAAAATGGATGGAGGGATGGATGGATGGATGGACAACCTTAAATTCCTCCCACAGCTCATATATTTCTAAGCTTGGGTGTTTTAGTTGCCGATCACTTTGAAATGAGAAAAGATAAAATCTCCCAAAGTAAAGACACTAAACATGCAAAAAGAGAAGGGGAGGTCTTTGAGATCTTGCCAGCTCAGATTTCTTGTAAGATAAAGATGGATACTGCTTTGAAACCATCTACATATATCTGTCCTTTTGCAGCCTGAGGGAAAAACATTTGGCATGTATCTGATACAAGTGCTGCTATAGTAACAGATCTTTCCAGATCACGAGTCTGATGCCACTTTGTGGTCGTTTGCTATGCGTGCAGAGCATTGCTCAAATCTAAGATGACATCATAATGGAAAATCTTTAACTAGAGGTACTGAAACTTTAAACACCACATTCTTACCTTCAGAATTCAGTGTAAACACATATGACCTAAGTCTGACTTTGCTCATACTGAAAGTATGTAAGGGTTCAAAGATCAGGTGTAATAGGAAACATACTCTAAATATTTGGAGCTGTGAATTCATGTAGGAGTCAGCTCAGGTTCATGAAAGAAAATAAATCTTTCTCGAAGAGCAAAAGTCTCACAAGTATGATCTCAGCTAAATAAATGCTTTGCACTTTTTTTCATCCTTAATTTAAAGAAAAAAAATCAAGTACTTCAGCATGCTTCCTTTTTAAAGAGCATAAGACTTAATACACCAGAAATATTACTCAACAAAGAGCAGATTATTGCAACATGGCTGTGGATTGCCCTGAAAACTCCTTGCGTGCTATGCTTCATGTGCCATGTGAATGCCACATGCCTTGCCTCCATCCTTCGAGTGTTGTGTTCATGCATGCATGCATGCTTGGTACTTGGCAGCTGCTTTCATGCTGAAAACATTTCATTATCCAATCAAAGTTGGAATTATAGCAAAGCATTTCAGGGAATAAGCAGAGTTTAATCACTTTTATATCCACATGAGGTTCCAAAACCCATAGTTTAAGGGCATCATTAAAGCATTATAGAGTTGCAATTGTGGAAGGAAGCATTCACAGTACTCTGTTATCTTTGCTAAAAGTCCTAAAGTTCTTTTTAAAATGCCCCGTTAATGGTAAATAAAGAGCAAGTAAGGAACAAACGAGCGGTAAGAAAGATGAAAAGAAGAAGCCTTGAAGTGCTTTTTGGTATCTGCCATCATAACTTCCACGTTACTCAACTGTGGCAGCTATGAATCCATGTGTCACAGTTTTATTCTGCAATAAGCATGACTGAGAAATCTATAAGGTTTGATCCTTTTTGTTTACATATTGGACAGTTTTGCTGATGCATCTCAAGTTCAAGAAGAGGATTTAAAAAAATCCCTTAATACCAATATGCCAACCAATATATTTGGTGGGAGAATGTATCAAAACACCCCTGTAAAACGTGTCCTCAACAACACCAGACTTGTTTATGTCTCTTATAATCTCCATTCCCCCAAACACATCACATCTAATTTCACATCCGCTACCGTCCCCGATCTGGGTCACACAAGCAGGATCCTAGACAGACCCCGCCACACACGCAAACAATCACAAACGTCACCCTTTATCACAGTCACTAATAGCCTCTGCATCCCAGACTATGACCAGCCAATCCTGTTAACTGTGACTGACCACTTTAGAGCATGAAAGGCCAGGATTGGTCACAGCCAGCATGGTAGGAAGAGGATTAGGGATCAACATGGCATGGTTTTGTGAATCAGACAATACGCTTGTGTGTGTGAGAGGCAACCATTAGTGTTATTAACTTGTTAAAGAGCTGGAGAGTGTACGGGACGAAGAAGCAGAGAGCACACAGATGAGAGAGATTCAAATTCTCCTTTGAATTCAACATCTAAAGCTTTTTTATCTTGTCTCTAAAAGAGTTTGGACCGTGTTGGCTTCAACTCTGGATGTTCACCACATAAATACGCTTCTTAGTTCTCTACCCTAATTGGACTTATGGCTCCAACACCTGCAAACAGGGGAGCAGACGATGTGAAATGGATTTCTTCCAGACCTCATCATACGATTTCTCTCATTCTTTCTCTGAGCAGACCGATATTTGCTTGAAAATGGATGAAAAATGGTTGGCCTGCTCTCTCTTCCTGCATGACTGAGAATATATCCGAGAAAATCCAACTGTAACAAAACAAATCACAAAGGAAATTCGGTCCAACTTGGGCAGGGATTGCATGACCCTTGTAAAGCCAACTGATTCTCAACCACTGTGTGAGGCCAGGGGTTAATCTGGATTCAGCTATCCACCGCTGCTATGAAAGCTGATTATGCTTTATTTTCCCTCCTCTTCGATCTGGAAATCCTGTAAGCATTTGTCGGATCTTTCAAATTCTTTGAGTGATTGTCATTAGACATGGTGTGAAATGGTTTCAAATCCACAAGAAGAAAAGGGATAATATGGCTTTTGCTTTGTAATAAACATCCAGATCTAAATTATTTAATTCACACAAATTTGAATAATTGAACACCTCTTCTTTCAGTGTCCCAATTCCTAAAGAAGGAAATGTTTTAGGGAAGGTGATATGTCTTATTCAGCAAGGCTACCACTTGCTATTGCATCCATAAAGAATACTTCAGATCAAATTTCCATGTTGAATTTTGACCAGACGGCATTTATTTAGTCCCAAGATGTGACATTATAAATGCTGACAGGAACATATCATGTTTACCCTTGGCCTCAGATGCTTTGCCCTTCTTTGCTTGGCTCTATCGTTTCACTCTTTTGCTATTTTCTGCTTCCTGTGAGTTAAGAGAGAACTGGAACGGCGAGATCATAAAGTGACACACACAGTGTATGCTGATTATGTGAGCCAGGTCAATGGGTATGACCTACTTCTTGGTTCTGCACTGTAGACTGCCAGAGTCACTCACGTCACATCACCAAATGGACCTGTGCACCTAAATGTGTTTTTATGAGGTTTCCGTAGCTTTTGGATGTTTTACTATAAATACTGCTGGGTGCTTTTATGCCATTTACTGAAAGGAATCCGCCACTTTGCAATGGCGTAGAGAAATGTACCTATTTCCACTCAATTTGCAAAGGCTAGTTGAAATATTAATTTTCCTAGAAAGTTAAGTTTTAGTTGAAAAGAACTGAATGTGAGGAACTCCTACAGACATAAAGCAAATTATCTGACCCACAATTAATCTTATAATAACGGTGCATCAGCATGATGAGGTCTTCATGTTTTATGTAGACCGTGAAACCATGCCACCCACATCTTTTTCCATTTTAAAGAACACAGACCGTCTCGCCTTCATTTCTCTCCACAATGTGCTCTTGTTGAATCAGTTTTTAGAAAATGGAAAGAAAGAGTAGCTATGAAATTTTTAGCAGATTAAACTGTGAGTGCAAGGGAGAGCTGCTACCTTCATGGATCCAAAGTTAATGAAAGATTTAGAAGTAAGACTCAGCCTTGGTGGGGTAGATGGCCTGAAAATAAACAGGAAGCGAAAGAGAAGGTCAAGTGTTGAAAGGGGTTTAATTTCTGGAGAGTTTTATTATCTGCTTGTTCTCATATTTGTATTCCAGCAGGTAGTTTTTTTTTTAATCTGCAAAAGTATGAAAGTGAGGGTTGATTTAACACTAAAACTAGTGGGTGAAGAACTTGAGGACCGGAATTGAGAAACACTGGTGTAAGCCAAGCAGCAGCCTCCAGCAGTCAAAAGTAAAGCCTTTGTGAAAGTGCCAAAAGTTGCAATTCCCCCTTCATCCAATAGGGGCTCCAAAACAGAGCGAATTCCCATTGACTCCCATGTTAAAAAAAACCAACTTCATAGCAGAAATAAACATGTTTACAGCCGGGTACAAAAAAAAGACCATATAGATAGTTGTCATACCACTATTGAATGTGAATGCATTTTTTTCACCTATGCAAAGGAAAAACTTTGGTTTTCTATGGAAAACAAAATCAAACTCCCAAACTGAGCTGCAGAATAAGTGTTTTTAAGTAGTCATAATTATTCATTTGTTTCCAAATTATTTGACTTTTAGATGCAAACAAAGTGAATGATGAGATCCTTTTTTTGAAAATAATTTTGTTAATGTCATTTACAACCATCGGAATAAAAATCTTAAATGCTTCTCAAGCTAGCATTTTTATCTCCGAGTTTGACTTCGCAACATCAATGAATTAGTGTGTGTTTAATCTTCTCTTTAAATCTCAGCGTCAGCATAATGACTTTGATTAAATCTCTGGACAGAAACAAAAAGTAAAAGAAAAAAAGGGTTAGTATGGTCATTGTTTTGGCTTGTGTTGATCATTAAAATATTGACTAAATAAATTTATGGAATTGCTGGCATTAATTTGCAATCAATATCTGTTTCTTTAGAAACAAAGTCCTGACATTTAAATTTCCTTACTAATATATTTTAAAATAAATCCCTTGTTAAAATGCTCCTTTCATTGCTACTTAAATATCATAGCATTAGCTATTAGCATAATAAAATGCATTATAGTTTGCTAATTGTTAATGCTACATGTCCTGGGCAAAGTCACATCATTAAAGTACATTTCAACAGCCTTTCTTTGAATTTTAAAAATGTTTAATTCAATATTATTTGTTTAGACAATGTTGCTCTGTCTTAATTTGCATTTTTAGCTTGCTAGCCTAGAGGTAGACACAAATGCTAATGTTTGTCTCATATGCAGAGCTTGCTTCTTGGCAGTGGGGAAATACCAGAGTCATAATGTAACCTCCATGTCCCAAGCCAGATAGCCTAGAAGTGAATTAACTGTCACAATGATTTAATTCCTGAAAGAACTGACAGCTAACATTTTAATTAGGGAGAATTAGGAAGAGAATGCAGGCATGGGCGGAAATTTGATGAATAAATTCAGAAAACCCAGAGATACAACGATACACAGTTGCCATGAAGAGTTCTTTTCTTTTTTTCCTGAAAGAAATGATTAAACTATGAAATCACGTACAAGTTATTACGGTTTGCTTATAAAAAGCTTTTGTCAGGTCAGGTTTAGAGACAAGTTTAATTTGACCTGAGAAGTAAAAACAAAAGACGAATGTGCTTCAAACAAAGTTCAACGTACATGTACATTTGTACATGTGTTGAAATTTATGGCAATAAATACATATACTGGGACAGCATGCGAGGAGTCGTGTTCCAAGCTGGTTCTGCTTGAAGCGAAGCATCATTTTTGCTCATATGTAGAAGCTGCAGGAAAAACACTGAAGGATTCCTCCACTACTCATTCAGCCTTGCATTGCCCCCCACTGAAAAGCGGTGGTACTGACATTCCTCACACAGCAGAAGCCTTTCACACACGTTGGCAGCTCTGACAGTCATGGGACACAAAGTGATGTTGGGGAAAAATAAACAATGAGGATCCTTTTTCTTTAAAATCCAATTCTGCCTCCACTGGGAAAGGCCTTTTTCCTTTTATTCATATTCTTGTTTTTACTTTTTCTCCTCCTTAGAATGCAGCATCTTTTTCTTTGCTGCATTCTCCAGTTTGCTTCTTCCTATTTGTGCTTCTTCATTTCAATGTCTGGTTCAACAGTGTCATCTATGGTGTGCTCGGAGGCATTTCACCCCATCTGTGTCCATCTCATTACAAACATGGCAAAGAGTAATTGTTGCTACTTTGCTTAAAATCAATGATTACAGAAAAAAACTGGCTGTTTGAAATCCTTTCCGAGAGGGCATGTACGTTGTCGGTCGTTGCATTCAAGTTTACAGAACATTTGTTTGGTTTTGGATTTGTTTTTACAGGTCAGACTTATTCACATTTCATTCATCAACTGTCTGTGATCTCTAAATTACTTCCATTTTCTCATTCATCCTTCCATATTTGTGTAAATTTTGATAAAGTTTTTTTCAATTTCTCAATTTTGTAAGTTTTTTGACGTGAAGCTTATTTTTTTTTAGAGGGAAGTTGTGAAAATTTCCCTTTACTCTGTGCTTCAGAATGGATTAAACAACTTAATTTTCCTTCTCTACTTGTATAAATGATGCTCTGCATAAAGATATGATGTCACTCTGTTTATATTGCTAACAGCCATCTGCAGATGGAAATAACCTAAAAAAAAAGAAACTATTTATAACTCCAGATCTCTGTATTTTGTGAATTCTCACCACACAGAGTATTTTATGTGTCCAAGTTTCCTTTCATTTGTTATCTGAATCAGCAATTTATCTGCCCTCAAATATGACAGCGTCTGGAACTACATGCACTGCAGAGAGTGCAAGTGAGGCTGCTTTATCTGCAGTACTTGTTTTTTTTCTGTTTTTCCTTTGAGGGTGAGAAGAAACCATGCACAGAGACTGACAGGGAATGAGCAGATACTTAGAGAAGTCGTCTCCATTGATGCACCCGAGCCTTAATCTCAGTCAACAGTGACATCTGCTGAAAATGCCACCGACTGGAGATAAGAGCCGATTTATTTTCCTGCCTAGAACGAACGCATGCGTTTGACTCATGAAGTAAACAAACACTGTTTTTATGCTTTGAAAACGCGACAGCTTATTAATGAGTCTGAGCATTTGTCCGACAGTTTCTGCACAGACCCCCCCGTTTGACCGAGTGCCATGGCACATGTTGTCCTCCAGCCTCCTCTGCCAGCAGCAGCATTGATTATACCCGACACTGTCACTCTGAATTTGGTGAAATCATCATAATGATGTGCTTCAATTTGACTGAGATCAATCTCTGTAAAAATCCACTTTTAAAACCCCCGAGTGGGTTTTGGATCCAATTTGCAAAAAAATACAATGAATGTATTTTTTTCAGTGGCATTAATTTATTATTCAGGACTTGGTGGAAAGTTCAGTCACTTTTCTTTCTAGTAAAACCAGTAAATCACCCGTTTCAAATCTTTATTTCTTTATATAAAGAAGCCTATAAAGACTGAGTGTACAGCACCATATAAAAGCCTAAAACCTCCTTCAATTCTTTATGTTGTGCTCTGCAATCTTTTAAAGTGACTTGAGCAATACTTATCCCAGCTTCTGGAACATATTTCAATGTTTTTGGACGTCACCTGCTTTTTCACTCTTGTACATGATCATTTTGTAAGTCTGTGGTTTTGGTCAAGTTGTGTGACGCTGAGCTCTGCACCATTCCAGGATCTATAAAAAGCACCTGACCTAAAAGTTCTGCCAGAAAACTTTGCAAAGATACAATGTTGATTTTTTTCCCCCTTTTTGTAAGGTATTTATTAGCAGCCTGTCAAAACAAGACAATTTTCTCCAGTTTTTGCAGCCAAATATCTGAAAAATTGACAAAAGCTCTGTTTGATAGACATAAATGTATTCTGCACTGACACATTGATTACCAAACAGGTAATTATTTTAAAAAGAAGCAAATATCAGCACACCTTGTCCAAAAGAGGGGGGAAACTTGAAGACTGAGGTCTGCAGTAGCAACAGGTTGGATGGAGTGATTTATGGTCCCCATTGCCCAAACCCCAACATCACTGGAACAGTGTGGACTCACGTGGTCTTTCAAGAGGTCAGGGGAACAATTCCAGAAGACAACTTCCAAAGCTTGGGGTTTAGATCAAATATTGACTTTCAAGCTCTGATGTTCTCAGAGATTTCCCTCTTAGGGCACATTTAAATCAGCCTTTTTGTTCCAAATCCTACTTTGTTTGCTCGGAAAGTCTGCTTCGTTTGGGGAAATGTGAATGCACCGAACATATTCTGATCTGGATCGAAAAAGTGGACTTAATCCACCTACAAATGCAGGTCTCCGTCCATTTCAAGCAGACCATATACAGGAAGCGGACTAAAAAAAAAAAAAAAAAAAAAGAATCACTTCCTGCATTTGGTGTAGTGTTGCATTTGGGGTAGCGATGCCGTTTAAAAGTCATCTGCCTCATCTGATGTTCATAATGTGTCCATCGTTGGAGTGTATTTCTGCAGTATACTTGCATAAAACAAGTAAACTCGGTCCGAAATTTGCGCAATTTTCAAGCTAATTGCAGAAATTCTTTTGTGGCCTTTTATTAGGCTTCATCTATATTTGCTTTTTTTTTTTTAACAAAAAGTCTTCATTAAAGTATTAATACTATTAAATAAATTGTGGCTCTAGGCTTTTGCAAAGCAGTGTATGCTTTGCCAGTGAAATATCAGCAGTTTTTGGTTAATGCTCCTCTTTTTTTTTTCAAATTTTTTTATCAATCACCGACATATCTTCCTGACTAGATAGGAATTGCACAAAAAAAAAAAAAAAACAACATGAAAAGTGAACATTTTTTCTTCTCCTTTTGGATGCAAAACTAATACCATAATATTTCATACAGACTGATTTTGGCACCGCCTACATCTTCATTAAAACAAGACATGCGGAAGAGGCTCAGCTGTTGTTGTCATCACCCTTTTTTTGCTTCATGTACTTCTGTTGAAACATTTTTCAATTAAAAAAACATGAACATGCCCACAACATATCTGAAACCCGAGGCCCAGGAGACCCCCTGACAGCACAGAAATTGAGAACGAGCCTCTCTGCAGGAGGAAGTTGTGCACTAATTACTAAGTGACGACAGATGTGGCTGCAGCTGCTGCAGCAAATATCGAAATGTCGCCGTACTTCCATAATTATTATTCCAAAGAGCTTACATTTAGCTCTGTCTTAAAGATTTGAACTAAAATATTACCACAAGTAGAAATTGCGTCTTGTTAAAAGTCGTTCTTAGCAGTGAAATATGTGCCAGTACTGGCTGCCAATTTGCTCCAGCAGCCACAACTGCTCTTAAAGTATCACTCACTCCCACTGCGAATCCATTAAAGACAGTCAGTAACCGCTGTAGAGGCAATACAGCAGCAATCCAGTTTTAAGAACTTCCACACAAAGTTTTCCTTGAAGCGTGAATGTGATGGCAGCGCTTGAAATTCTTCAGTCTGCTGCAAGATGGCAATCTTCTTAATCAAAGCTCAGCCAAAACTCAAGTGTCGCTGCGTGCAGCGGCACAGTCTGAAACAATAAGTATCATTAAAGACTAAAAAATGGGTCAACAGCATCCGCTCTTTTAAAGCAAATGGGGAAGGATGCCAACCACTCTCTGGCTCAGAAGGTTGTGAATCCGTGGTTTTAATGCATCTGTTGGTTGGGTGTTTTGGGAGATTTGACACCATTTTCTGTGCAGTTTTCTCTAAGTCCACTCTGTGGTCTGTTATTTTGAGATATAAGTCCCCTCAAGACAGAAACCAAAGGCAATTCTTTTCATGTTATTAAATCATAAATCCCCTGTGCTTTCTTTTCCCCCTCTTCTCCCTCTGTTCCCCTTCCATCTCTTTGTCTCTGGTCTCCAGACAGCTGAGCGGCTATTCTGGATTTCGCTGACACTGTGCCTGGTCCCGCCTGGCCTTTTCTGAGCAGGATGGACACTCTGGAGTCAGAGCTGACCTGCCCAATCTGCCTGGAGCTCTTTGAAGACCCGCTGCTGCTCCCCTGTGCCCACAGCTTGTGCTTCGGCTGTGCCCACCGCATCCTTGTCTCCCACTGCGCCACCAACGAATCCGTTCACAACATTGGGGCTTTCCAGTGCCCGACTTGTAGATATGTCATTTCCCTGAGTCCAGAACGTGGACTAGAAGGACTTAAGAGAAACGTAACCTTGCAGAATATCATTGATAGGGTTCAACAAGCCTCATCTTCAGCTGGGCTACCTCTACCGCTTCCACTTCCCGGCCCACAAAGCGGGCCCAACTCTCCCTCCGAGGAAGGGAGTAACCGACTGGCACTGGTCCCCGTCAGCGCCGCCATGTCCAGCCCAGGCACGCCACCGGAGCCGGTCCAGTGCCAGTTCTGTGAGCAAGACCCGCCACAGGATGCTGTTAAGACATGTGTGACTTGCGAGGTGTCGTATTGCGAGGAGTGCCTCAAAGCAACACACCCCAACAAGAAGCCATTCACGGGTCACCGGCTCATCGAGCCAATGCCCGACTCCCACCTCAGAGGGCTCCAGTGCCTGGAGCACGAGGAGGAAAAGGTGAACATGTACTGTGTCAGCGATGATCAGCTGATCTGCTCACTGTGCAAGCTGGTCGGACGGCACAGAGACCACCAGGTGGCAGCACTGAGCGACCGCTATGAAAAACTCAAGGTAAGGACACCAGTTGTGGTTTTTCTATCAGTCTTTCAGTGTTATTAAAACCTGCTGCTTCTTCCAGAGGAATTTGGCTCCAGCTAATTACAGATCAGGAAATAGAGCCTCCAACCTTCTTTATCTTGCACACATAGTTAATTTAAAACTTTAAATCCATTCTGCTCTGAAGGATGAAATTTCCTATTATCCCTACGCAGGTATCAAACTCGATTATCAACCGAGATTTTATCATTTCATGCTGACTTATTATCTCTCCTGAATAATTAAGCAATTAGTATAATCATTGCACCATGCTAGAGAGCCAGAAGGGTATTCGCAGGCATGCAAATATAGGGAAAGTGGGGTGTGTCATTAGTGACAAGGCATAGAGTCTTCAATGGGGTTGCAGGTTAATGAGTGTCACTTGCCTGCTGGGTGCAAGTGTGCCTAATTAAGCATGACTATTGTAGGGCCACAGAGGTAGCTTGTATGTGTGCTCATGCAGGTCTGCAGTTGGGAAAAACAAGTCTGTGTTGGCTGTCTTGAGGAATTTGCTATGTTTGACATGCTGATGACTTTAATAGACATAATTGACTTTAGCTCTGGATCTTCAGGGGTCAGCAGGATCAAGTTTTGGAGAAATAGGTCGGTATTTAAAGTTACATACGATGTTCTGTTCTGCTGACAAATCTGTCAGTGAAAGTCAAACAGCAGCTGGTCTTTGACTCTCAGAAAGTCAGTGAGAGACTGGTATTGACTCTTTGTCCCAGTACTGGTGCATTAGCCAGCTAGCGGTAACGACTGGTACTACATTACTGTATGGGTTAATTAGCATTAGCATTCAGATTGCTCTGTTGTGTTTGAATATGTCAATTGCATGTGTCCCTGGATCTGAGCACGATATGTGGTGTCTGTAGACTATCTTTAATGCCCAAGCACTGATGTCACTTTACATTTGCAATTGTTTTCTAAGAGAACTGATTGGACAACAGGTGATGCTAACAAACCTAACATGCTATGGATAGGCTATAAGTTAGCACAAATGAGGAATTGGCAGCATTTAACACCATGTAAGTGATAACTACTTTGTTTGTTTGTTTCTCTGGCTGTCTGTCTGTTAGCAAATGGACAGATTTTTATTTGTTTGCAGAGAATAAATCTTGTTTTAGCTCCAGTAAATATTCCTAAGTATTCCTGTAGGATGGGGATATTTTCAGTATGAATGCATACACAACAATACATGTTCAGGGTGCTTGGGCAATAATGCAGGAGGAGTTCCCAAGAGGTGTCACAAGATGCAATAGTTAGATCTGGATGCTGGTAAAATTTGGTTAGTACCATCCAGAACAGGACAAAATAGAAGATCTTTGGGATTTTCATGACTACAAGAGAACAAATAACATAAATATGCAACAAACACCACAATATTGCCAATACACCATGGTTTCATTATCGATCTGTGGATTATCATTATCAACATATTAAATGAATGTAAGGCTTTAACATATAATGGAAATACCAATATAGCTGCTTTTTTAGCTGAAACTTGTGAGGCGAAAACATCTGTCGCTTTAAGTGAAGTTCAGACTCCGGCTTGTTTGCTGTGGATCTGTGTTCAGTTATTCATTTAAAGGTTTGATTAAAATGTTAAACAGTCTGAGTGTGATGGGGATAGTCTTTTAAAAGACCCATGCGGTGTTATTCCTAACGTACTACATGTCCTGCTGTTTTGACACGGGTCATGTGACTCTGCAAGCAGATGGTAAAACAGAACACATATGATTGCTTCACTAAGTTGTTCTTCTGCCACATAATTACATGCACAGCCACACATGTATGTCTGCACGCACATGTACTAACTCCCCTCCCCCCATCCTTCCCGTCGCACTAATCTCACAATACACTCAGACAGCATGGGCAACACTTCCTTTCCCACACACAGGGAAACTAACAAAACTTATCTTGTTGAAAATTAGATGGGCTTCTGGCCACCTGTTTAGCCCCCCAGCTGGCTGGACGTGTTCATGCAAAACATTGGTTATTCCCTTTTAGCCTGGAGGTGACCCCTACAAACTCTGGCACAGCATGACACAATACCGTCCGCGCCGGGAGCATGGACTATCCATTGTGCGTGATCGCTGTGATACTGCTGAAGCATGCTCATATTTACATCCCCAGCTTCTGTGCTCCAGCAGCGCTTGTAAAGTTTTTACAGCACACGGATCATTTAGGTAACAGTCATAATACGCTGCTTTAATCTATTCTGTAAAACTTTATTAGAATTGCTGATTGTCATTATGACAGCAGGTAATCTGTATTTTTAATGCTTCAGACATACTGACATTATTTAACAGCGTTTTGTTGATAACCAGCCATTGTTGCTACTGTATTCTACTAAACGCTGCTGCCTTGATGCTTTTGTCACGCATTAAAGTGGAACTATTATGTGCATTTCAGGCTAATTTATTTTTATTTCTGAGCCCAGAAGGGCTGGGATTGATGGAGTTATTGTCACAAATCACTTTATTTACTTCAGACCGACCCTCTCCGTAGGCTGTCAGATCAGCCTGCGGGCAAAACGAGTGGATTGAGACTCTTCCGCATTAAGCCCCGCCTCCCGCCGCTGCACTACATCGGGAGCGCGCACCGCACCTGCTTTCGCTGTCATTGTAACATCTCATAAACAGAAGGATTAGGCTAATATGAACTCAATAAAATACAATGTCAACACATAGCATACAGCTCTACATGTTGGAACCTGAATCAGAGCCTGAAAACGAAGTGGAAAACAGCAACCCACAGCAACGAATGCAGCAGGATGTCTCTCTTTGGTAAACTCACCAGCCATCGTTGGAAATAACTTTATCCCACATTTTCCACCCGCCTGATGTATTTGTACATGCCTTTGTTAACCAGTAGAAGGTAACCAATCACCGAACCTTATCCCCCGGGACGTCACAAGGATTTCCAAGTAGAAAAAACTCTCTAAAACGACACGTTTTTCGTCGCTATGGAAACCGAACGGAGAGAGTGCTGGAACTCAAACTCAAACATGCGTTTAGGTGATAAAAAACAGTGTCGTTCACATGTCTGATGAGGTTTCAACACTGTAACACTGTAGAAAGCTCAGAAAACTCAAAATACCACCATAGCACCCCTTTAAGGAAGCAGCTCTTCGTTATGCATGATTTAGATGAAACAGGCATCAGGCCACCAAATGTCCTCATCTGATAACATGGGAGCTGGAATGAAAGTCAAGTCGTTCTGCACATGCACGTGTGAACTTGGCATGAAGGTAGAGACGTAGTTCGCAGCTTCTGAAGATCAATAGAAAAGAAAAAAATGTTTATTTATTTCAATAAGTTGCTGTGTGAAGTTGATCTATATTCATTCTGATGAAATGGAAATGAAAGATATGTTATTAATCTTAGAATAAACATATTTTCATGATGTCAGACT
The DNA here is from genome assembly GCF_933228915.1 of Telmatherina bonti. NCBI lineage: Eukaryota > Metazoa > Chordata > Actinopteri > Atheriniformes > Telmatherinidae > Telmatherina > Telmatherina bonti. The sequence goes on along the minus strand of NC_136633.1, from coordinate 26,277,765 downwards.
GCGAAGGCACTAAAGATAGTCAATAGCTTCCATTTTAATCTTGTGTATTCATATCAACATGCATATTAAAATGCACTGTCCCTTTTTAGCCCTTTAACTGGCAAATAAGCAAATTTTGAAAATTCACAGGACATAAAAAATGTCTGTCAGTGAAATCATTGAAGCATGAATTTTTTGAAACCATCACCGTAATTCTAGAAAAGAAAACAAAAAAAAAAAAAAAAAAAAAAAAAATTTTGTACGGACCACTTTTGTCATTTTAGAAGAAATGTTTTCAAGTTTAAAAGTTTTATTTTATCCTCCAGTATTATATAAGAAAAACTATCTGTAGTTGAAAATTTTAATTGAAATTAAACACATGGATATAACGACACGCATTTATGTAAATATTTATAGATGAGTAAACAAATTTTCATTTGTTGCTTTTTTTCCAAAGTAAAATCATCGCGCTTCACAATAAAATACAAGAAACAAGAAGTTAGAAAAAAATTGCAACAAAAGCGAGTTTTTACAAATAGGTTTTCAGTTTTTAAAAAGAGATTGCCAAGTTAATGGATGTCAGGCTCAGAGGAAACGCCTCCTTACTGGTCCAATCACCATTACTCCCAACAGCAAACACGGCCTGAAAAATGACATCATCTACCTTTATTTTTGTCTTTGTAGAGACATAAGTGCTTATGATTATGACCATGAAACTGATTAACAACAAAAGTCATTTTTTGATATATATATATATATATATATATATATATATGCTGATTTTTTGTATATTTTTAACATTAAATGTATGAAACTTTTTTTTCCCCACGTCATTTATCTTGATTTCAATGAGGAAAAAACAACACAGTGGCCAGACCATCATTCTGCTGCTATAATGCCCAATATGGATAATAAAAACAGTAAAAATAAAAAATAAAAACTTTGGGAGATTATTTTTATTTATTTTTATATATATATATATATATATATATATATATATATATATATATATATATATATATATTAAAATTATGAAGCAAAAAATCCCAATTTTTTATTTGATTTTCCCAGACTATGATATTTACACCCAGGAAAGAAACTGCCTCATACAAAACAATCATTAGTAACACAGATTTTTTTTGCAGTGTAAGAAGACAAGAATCTGTGTGGGATTCCATCAGTTTATTAAGTGTTTTTATTTGCAGACACATTTTAGACTTTAACATATATCTACATATTCCATGGTGTTAGTTAGTATTTATGTCTTAGAGATTAACCATCCCCTCCGTTTCATCATCCGTCAATCATCCTGCCATTTCATCCATAAAGTCCGACTCTTCCACTTCTCTCTTTCTGCAGCCCAGATTTTCTCAGCATACAGTTAATCTCTGCAAGATTAATCCATCTTGATTTAATGACTTTTCTCAGCTAAGATGCAAGCGTGCAAAGTTGTTCCACAACCAGAAACTAGTGGTGGAAAGTAACCAACTGCCTGGTGATGCTGACATGGGTCGCCCCCTCTCCACAGAGCTGGTTATTTCTGCAACCTCAGCTCTCCATCCATCTACTAACATCCTCTCTATGATAATGAAGCAAAACCCTTCCATTTGGTTCACTTAAACATCTTTAACATTTCCCACAAAGCTGTTTTCCTTTTGACATTTGTCATCATTTCTATGATGGCACGCCACTGATCTCAAACCCGCAGGAGCTGCAGCTTTTTTAAGGTTTGTTTCTCTTACATAAGAGATGAATAACAGAAGCCTTTTTTTTTTTCGGCCCCATGTCTCCAGAAACAGCTGTACTGTATGTATCTGTTATTACCAGAGGAGTGGGGCTTCTCTGTTTGATAGAAAACATTGTTTGTTTCATGAGTGAGCTCTTCTGTAAATGGAAAAGTGTTTCTCTATCAGACTAAAAGGAGCGGTCATGACTCTTGCTTGTAAAGGAGATGCGGCCTAAAAGCAAAGCACTCAAAGGGAGGACCATTGTTCTGGGGACACCTGAGAAATAAAAGGATTGGTCATGGTTGAGAGACAAGCGAGCCTCGAGCAAAGGAAAAACTGAGCAAAAAAAGAAAGAAATTAGAAACACAAAGAAGTGATGGATCTTTTGTTCCAGAACTGATAATCAGACATGAGAGGACTAATTCATAACTTATTGATGAGCAAAGTTTTTAATGGCCTTTTCAATCCATAACAAGGAGATGGTCCCTGACATCAGACAGGGGTGGGTTTGTCAAAGCCGGTGGAGTCTCTCAGATCCACAAGGTGGGCTTTGGTTGCCTTGGGCCCGAACCTTCCAACGGTCCTTACAAGTCGAACCCACTAATAGAAGGACTATTTTTTCTTCTTTACACGAGACAACTGTGTGTTTGTTAGGGAAAAAAGTAGAACTAAAAATACAAATGTATGGCATTCATCTCATACTCAGGACCCAAAATGCTATCAGAGTATGCAACAAACACTTTTCCTTTATTATTATTATTATTATTTTAAGCTTTTTATCCTTTTTTCGCCAATTGCTTTGGTTCAGATCTTCTCAGAGGCTTGGTGCTTAGGACAAATTCACATCAGCCTTTTTTATTCAAATCTGAGTCCATTTGCTTGGAAAGTTGCTTCGTTTGGGGAAATCTGAACGCGTCAAACCAATTCAGATTTGGATCACCGAAGCGGACTCGGTCCACCTACAAACGCAGGTCTCAGTCCATTTCAAGCGGACCAAATCCCGGAAGTAGGCTACAAAAAAAGTCCCTTCTGTCACGGTGGCTGTAGTGATGTGGACCCAAATGCAGGAGTCGGGAAGCCGGTATGCAGGAATCAGACATCATTTTAATCCATGCCAAAGTGAGGGCCAAAAACCAACAAATGAACCAGCAACACAAGACAAGAAGTGAGGGGTATAAATACACGGAACACAATGACAGGTGAAGTAATTAACAAAATGAAACCAGGTGAATTCAATAACAGGAAATCAATGAAGCTAAACGAGAACCGAGGGAACTAAACAGGAAAACTACAAAATAAAACAGGAACCCAGAAAACCAAGCAAAGGGAAAAAACCCAAATCCTGACACCTTCCTGCATTTGGCGTAGCATTGCATTGTGGGTAAATAAGGGTTGCAGTGTATTTCTGCAGTATACTTGTATAAGACACAATAAAAACCCAAAACAGCCATAGTTTGGTCTCCATGTTTAACTCTCAACATGTTTTCTTCTTCATGCTGGTCTTTTCCTCTCTTTTGCTAACTACCATTACAGCGCCACCTTTGGTGGGAATGGGGATATATTATTCTAATGGTTTGACTGGTTTGACCAAACTGCAGCGTGAATGCGATCTCAGTCTGCATGGATACACCCTCTACAACTGAACCGAGTCCCTAATCGGACCGAGTTTAGCGGACTATCCTGATGTGAATGCACCCTAAATGTTTTCAGCCCTGCTCTTTCCAACAGCAGGAAGCTCCGGGGACTAAATATTTAATTCATAATTGTCATTAATGGTGCAAACTTTGATCTTTGTACAAAATACATTGTCAATCATAAACTTAAAAGAAAACCTAATATAATAATACTTTTAATTCAGAATCTAAATTCCAAGACAAAATAACCTAACTGAGGAATCAGGTTATTTGTTGGTAAAATAATGAAGCTGAAAAAGACAATTTATTAAATGAGCCATAACACCTGGAATAATTGTTTTTTTTTTTCACCTTGAATCACACCCATTAGCACTGAGAACTGTGATGTCACACAGTCCTGACATCGTAGATCGTACCCTTACATCTCTGGAGGTCATAAAATGTTCCCTTTTTCTGGCACAGATCAATTTCATAGCTAGACAGTAGCTGCATCAGCAATGTGCAAATGTGCTAATCAAGTTTTATTATCTATAATGGCGCTTGTCAGCCCATTATAAGCTGTTTTATTATAGATGTCAGTTTATTATAAGATAAAAAGGATCACTACAAACAACAACAATCTGTGATATAAAAGCTAGGTTGGCACAAGCAGCCGCTCTCATCTTTTATCCTCAAGGTTCTTTCTCCCCAGACCCCAAGCCAAGGACTTTAAAAGTTATTTCCAACCAGCTCCATCAATTTCCTGTGAGGGGGATAATTTTATCTCTGAAAAAGGATGGGTGTTTCCACAATAACCTCCACACTTCTTCTCAGACACACACCACTGCTGCCACTCAAAAAACCAAAGTATTCCAATCATCTGATATCTCTGTGGAAAATGTTGAATTCCCGAAATTACAGCAAAAAGTGGCAATTTCACAAAAGTCAGGCAGGAAAATGAGAAAAAAAAGACGGTTTTACTGTTTGAATAACTTGACTGTGCCGTCCTGTGTAGAAACTTCCTGAATTTCACGGACTAAAACGAGAAAAAATGTTTTTAATCCACAGAACACAAATATTTTATCTCAGTTGTAATTTATTATTTAAGTTTATATATATATATATATATATATATATATATATATATATATATATATATATATATATATATATATATATATATGTATATATATATATGTGTATATATATATATATATATATATATATGTATATATATATGTATATATATATATGTGTATATATATATATATATATATATATATATATATATGTATATATATATATGTGTATATATATATATATATATATATATATATATATATATATATATATATATATATATATATATATGTGTATATATATATATATATATATATATATATATATATATATATATATATATATATATATATATATATATATATATATATATATATATATATATATATATATATATAGCGGAATATATATACAGATAGTGGAAAATTGGTACAAATTTATATTTTATTATTTCAAGTAAAATCACATTAAAAAAAACCAAAAAACTTGAAACTGAAGATACAAAAAAACAACAATTATTTCACACTAAAAGTCATGATACCTGTCAGTCTGATCATAATTTTACTAAAAGGAGATTTAAAAATCGATGTAGATTCAAGTTAATAACCTATTTTTTGTGAATTTATTCATAGTGATAAACATGAATTGGTCAAAAGATTAATGTTGACTGGAAACATCTTCCATTAAACTCCTGTAGGGTACAAATAAAATTACACTTGTTTAGAAAACATGGAGGTCTATTTTTCTTCTGCCACTACATGTTATATTTCTTTCATAATTTTCACTGTAATTTTATTTATTTGTATTTTTATTGCTGGCCCGCGGGGATAGTTTACTGGTGCCCCACTTTGGGGAGGGGGTTATGTTTTTTCTTTTATTAGTGTATAACAGCGCCATATTTCTGTGTAAGCAGACCCTTGTGTTTCTTTTGTGTGTCATCGTCGTATTAAGGTCAACCATTAAGCCTCGAGTGCAACCACAACTTACACACACAAATGCACAAATCCATCCACGCTCTCTGTTGCTGTTTAGGTGGAACCTTTTTAATCCTCAGTGTAACATCAGGCCTAGCTTGTTTACAAAAGGTGATTTAAAGGTGAGACAGTGAAGAAAATATGTCTGTTTTTGGCCTTACTGATATGGATCCAGTAATTTTTTGGGGGAAAATGTTTGAAATGTCCTCTTATGCCTTGTTTGAGCCTGACATCTTCATGAAGGCTGCTTTGAATGGGGGGGAGTGGAAACGAGGCTTCGGAACAGCTTAAACACGCTCGGTTTGGCAATAATGTGAAACATGGAAGTCAGGGAGACAGCCTGTGCCCTGACATATGAAAGAGAAAGGAAAGGGGGAGGGATGGAAGAGGAGTAAAAAAAAAGGGAGGAGCATCAAGGGACTGTTCTGACGTGCTGTCACCTGTTTGCCGGTTCGTTTGCCCGGAGCTTTGCTGTGTGCTCTCATAGGGAAAGCTTTTGATGCCTGATTTGTCGCTTGGCTGGGCTTGTGCATGGCTTGGTGTTCAGCGGAGTGGCTATCCCAGTCACAGCCTCTCCCAGAGTAGGATCTGCTGTCGGATAGAGCAGGATGAGGAGGCATGGCCGGGATGAGCAGTGTTACCCTCACTCAGAGGTACATGCACGTCCTGGGAATGGAGAAGAGTTGGAGGAAAATCGTTATTTCTTTTGAAAATATTTGATTGTTTTCTTTGTTGATTTTTTGGGAACCTTTGTATTTATGCAGTTATGCCACAGGTATGTTTTTTCCTTACGTTTCTAAATGTGTCTCATGTCTGCCACAGCAAGCCCTGGACTCCAACCTGACCAATCTGATCAAGAGGAACAATGAGCTGGAGTCTCTTATGGGGAAATTGATTCAGACCTGTCAACATGTAGAGGTAAGTCCCTGTTGGTCACAACAGACAGATATAATTTGGACTAAAAATAGAATTTAATGCTAAAATTTGCTCTTTTTATCTGTTTTACTAAACAAACAAAACTCAGAATGGCCTTATTTGACCTTTTTATGACTTAAAGCAACTCAGTTTACTCTAGCCTAGCATGTAGCAAAGCTCAGTAGCATCAAAATGCTGAATCCAGCTAAATAAAACTAACAACCTTAGAGCAGTGTTTGCAATGCTGGTAGATCCAAACTATTGAAATTGTTCACTTTTTTGCCATTTTTCAAACTAAGTAAGTTATTAATGTGGCAAATCTTTGTGTTTAAAGTCTTCAAAATGTATATTTTCTTGTTTCAAGAAGTTCACTACTCCTGCTGCACAGTTTTGATGACATTAAAATGCTATTATTTAAAGAAATGTAATAATTCTTGCATTTAAAAACGTAAACATCTGTCTCACTCAAGCATTTTCTACATAAAATTGTTATGATAAAATACAATTTGTCCAATTTTAACATATTTATTGTTGGGCTTACAGCCATTTGTATGGATGTTTGTATGCTTTTAGGTCTTTTAAATGTAGATCTGTGCCGTGCCTGCTTTGTTTATGTTAAACTCCCCCACTAATGCGCTTTATGTAAAATAATGCCATGGGGTTAAAAAGCAGTGACGTCTTGGTTTAGAAATTTTGGAGCATAGCCCGCCCTCCCCCCTGGCCTGGCAAGGTCTTTACAAAGTCTGAAGATGAGAGGATTGTGATGTCTTGAGAAGATTTATTGTAATTTATTTTAGCTGCAGCCCTTCTTGTATGTATTGCCTGCATGTCTGTGTTTTCTATAGAGGGGAATTTTTAAGTTCACATAAATGAAGAAAAGAGAACATCATCTCTTTCCTTTTTCTACCAGTGAAAATGTATCACAACACTCCACTTTAAAAAAAAAAAAAAATCAGAAATTAATAAATAATGAACATACAAAAAAGGGTGAAATAGAGAAAAATGTTTGACCTATTTTTTCTCCACAAGGACGCCATCAAACAACACTTAAACCCTCAAAATAGCCCTTAAAGTTTCCAGTGATAGCACATTGTCTGCAGGTACCAAAGAGACGTCCAACAAGAAGGGAATAAAAACTTTCAGAAGGAAAAAGGGGTGATTACGAGTCCAAAATGCACGCACAACCCTGACAAGCACATAAATAACTAAAACCCGAAAAAGACAAGGGTTCCAACACAAAGAGGAAGCATACGAGTTGGACTGGCTTGCGTGCTGCTGTAGAGCTTTCTGAATATTTTACACCAAAAGATGCCATCCCAAAACTTTTCTGCAGAGAAAAACAAGACTCCAGACTCACATACAGATTCCCTGACTCACCTCAGCTGTACCCACGATTCCGTGCCCGTGTTGCGCATTATAAATGCATGCTCATTCAGCTGGCATCCTGTTTTAGTTACAAGAATCTGCTTCCAAACCACACTTGAAGTCTACTGTCTTGCCATTTGCATTTTGGAAAACAGGACATCATTGTAGAGGAATTTAAGGAGCATACCTTGAATTTAAACATTGGTTTGGTTTCTCTTGGAAAATGGAATCAAGATCATTTTTATCCACAATCAATGAGAAAATACAAGGCTTGAAGCCTGAGCGCAACTGATGGTTTTAGCATGATGCTGTACAGGAAATATACAAAAAACTCTATTATATTTCACAACTGTAAATGATGCTGTTAGAGTAGCAAAACTTTAGTTATATTGACTTTCTGAATCAATAATGACCACTGTGCTGGCACAGATGGGTAAATATACAACCGATGTGCCATCTCAGGAAAAGGCCATCTAAGAGGATGAATGTACTCAGGAAGCCTGGAAGTCCACCCCATTTCGACAACTGGCATGTTGTTAAATCTAATAACTCAGATTATTTATGCTAATGGAACAGATTTAATTCTCACTCTGAATATACAGCAATATGGTGGTAGGGACTAAAAAGCTATGAATGAAGTTTTACAAACCCTAATTTAACCAAAAGAGACACCAAACCCCCAAATTCTCCCCATCTATGTATGAATATGTTTTATTAAAACAGAAGCTTTGGCAGTTTTCTGTCTAAAACATTCAAGTTTGTTAACTTAATGCCAAGGAGGAAAGACATCAGCAATGATCTTAGAGAAACAGTGGTTGCTGCTCATCATTGAGGCAAATCTTAAAATACGACGCTGAAAAAGTTTAATCACAAGAGAAAAACCTTCAAGATCAGACCGTCTGGTGCGTGCAGACTCTACAGACCTCATTTAGCTCGTTCAGCGTTGTACCGTGTGTCTGTATAATTAGAGAAGGACTTGACAAGTGTAACTTGTTTGGAAGGATTGCATGAAAAAAGCTTAGTCTCTTTTTAAAGAGCATGACAGTGCAGTTTACAAACTTAGCTTGCAGCTTAGGTTTGTAAAATACCATCTGAAGAAACCACAAGACCTTTGAAACAATGTCCATCAGCACAAACACCTCACACCAACTGACAAGCATGGCGGCGGAGGGCTGATGATTTGGTTATGTTTTCCACCTGCAGGACATGCACACCTTCGGGTCATTTAGTCAATGATAAACTGAAATGTATTAAAGTGAAATATGTGGATATTTGTCTGCCTTAAATGGGATGAAACAACAGATCACTGATCTCAAACACAGCAGCAAAGCCGAAAAACATCCGAAGAGTCAAGGTGCAAACCTTGATCCTGTATTAACCCTGTTATGTACTCCACGAAGCGAGAACTTTGTTCTTGCTCTCAAGTCCGCAAGAATGAAAAAAAAAATCATTTATGTTTAGTCCATTCATACTTCATGAGAGACTTTGTGTGCAACTGGCCGCTGATCACTGCAGCGATGTCTGTTTTAATGTGAATGAACACTGTAATTCCATATTTAATGAGAAGCAGGGTGGGTCATGCACGCAGCTGGGCCTGTGTGTTTAAATGCCACAAATATGTAAAAACATTTAGTATTTTCCCACCACGTTGATCAGCTGTTTTATTAAATCAATCCATTTTACCCATAGACTGTATATTAAAGATGGACATAGCCTCTGTGACGTCACCCGTAGGTTTCTGAAGAGCTAAATTGAAGCTCGGTGGGCGGTTCCTACCATCGCCATCTTGGCAGGGGCATGCATGTCGTCTCACTTGAAAATTGCAAATATAGGCAAAGAGGTGGAGCTGAGAGTGGGTTGTGAGCGTCATGGTGGATGATTAACATCGAGCGAACTCCGAGCTTTCTGTAGCTAAAAGCTAACCGAGCTAATCCGGAGATAACAGGAGCTAACCAGCTAACAGAGGTAAATGGACTAAAGCTAAGTCACGTTGTTAACCGGCTGAAAACCGCGGTTGTTCTACGTTCTTCTGACTTGAAGTGGGAGATCAGGTACTTGTCAATCAAAAGGGCACGCCCCTAAATATGACAAATTTTAAGATTAAATTACTTCTAAATGTACTAGTTGGAAAAAAAATTCACTCCCCCCACAGTTGTCATGGAGATAAACCAGACCTACCGAACTGAAAAAGTATTTTTGAACCAGGCTGTAAACATGTTTATTTCTGCTGTAAACATGTTTATTTCTGCTGTGAAGTTGGTCTTTTTAACATGGGAGTCTATGCGGATTCGCTCTGTTTTGCAGCCCCTAGTGGATGAAGGGGGAGCTGCAGTTTTATGCACTTCCGCATAGGCTTTACGTTTAACCGCCAGAAGTTGCCACTTGATTTTACCTGCATCAGCAAAAATGTGGAAGCGGCTACTGTCTGCTTCATGGTTTTCCAGGTTAACCACGCCCACCTCAAATGTCCGACCAATCACCCAACGCTTCTTCAAGCCTGATATGTTAAGAATTGTCTGGAAACATTTCTGCAAGAACAAAATTACGACATTTTCTTCTCAGGGCCTCTAGAACAAGAAAAAAGTTCTCGCTTGGAGTCTGGTGTATGTAACAAGCTTTTCTCCAGAGTGGATAAAATGCTGTGGCAGCAACTTAAGAGTTGAGCATAACATACCAGCATCTCTCACTGAACTTCAGGAATGTTTTGGAGAAGACAAACTCATATCACTCCAATAATAATGTAAGACAGTGGTGACGCCAAAAAATCTACTGCATGAAATTATTGCTAAGGGTGGTTCTACAAGCTATTGAAATTGAGCGAATTGAAACTGTTTTTTGTTTTTTTTAAATAAACCACGTTTCTACTTTGGCTCAATTTTTGTCCACCAAAGGATGACATGATATATCATACTCTCATTTGTCTAAGATAGGGGTGTCCACCTCTAGTCCTCGAGGGTAACAATCCTGCAGGTTTTTGAAGTATCCCTGCTCAAACACACCGGACTGAAATGAGTGAGTCATTGTGCTGAAGTTAACTGGCTGTTAGATCCATTTAATTTGAGTCGGGTGTGTTGAAGCAGGAATACATCGATAACCTGCTGGACACCATTGTTGGGTCTTAGACCTGCTGAGGAAGTTGTCACTCTTTCTCTTTTCTTACATTTTAACACAAAAGAATTTCAAAGTGAAGAATCTGGAGTTATCAACATGATTGTTAAAATAAAAACTGGATGGTAGTATTTTCCTGTTAAAATACTTCCCAAAAACGCTGATGGGTATGTCCAAAGTTGGGTTAACCTCCCGGTTCTGGTCACTTAAGCATGTTTAACCAAATCACTTAATCCTCCTTTCAGGCTCTGGTTTGTCATACTGATCATATGCTCCAGAAGTCTCTGCCTACAGTCATTAGATGCTCCAGATCTTCACATTATTATTGAAGTCATGCAGAATAAAACTGGAAAATTTTCAGCTGCAAAATGTCATCCTTTCCATCTGAAAGCATGTCGTCTCACTGCTCGGCTTATTTGTGGCACTCGTCCGATCAAAGCAGTGCTATGAAAAGCAGTGAAAGTAAACACGAGCTTAATGGAAAACTAAACTGACAATCTTTCACTTTAAATTTACGTTGTTTTTGGTGTGTTGGAAACGCTGCTCAAACCAATAGGAAAATGACATCATTGAAGCATGAGTATGATTCTTTGTTGTTCTTAGAAAAGATTGTGTCTAAAACACATTTCTATTGCCTTTACATCTCATTTGTAAAAAACATACAACATGTAACACAGAGATATCTTATGTAATGCTGCATGTTGATGTCGAAGAAAGCAATTAGCTGAGTTGCAAAGACAGATGCAGAAGCACAGCTATACAACAGAGCCGAGGCGTCCGTCCCAGCATGTCTCACTTAAGCACCGAGATGTAATCCAGGTGGCAAACTGTTTCTTTTGGCAACACAATCTGAGAAAATGAGGTTTGTAAGGGACTCTGAGGATGTAGACGTAGTCCTTTCCAGGCTTGTTTGGCTTTGTGGAGGAAAAGTAAACGACTCCCCATGATGTCATTATTAAAACACCTGTCAACATAGTGCAGGTTTGGATAAATAACTGCAGCATTTCTCGTTGGCTTGAAAACACTTGCAACAGACTTCCCTTTCATGGCTCCCTTTGCTATCGCTTTGCTGCAGTAAGAATGCACTTTACAATATCCTGAATGGACCTCTAGGAAATTACCACAATGAGAACTTACACATTGTTGGGACCTGCGGTCTTATAATTGGACTTGAAGCAAGTTTTATAGCCTGCTCAAACTGAAAGGCTTCCAAGTGCAAAATGAATCTGATGCCTTAGAGAGTGGAGCTTGATGTTGTTTTTCTTCCAATGACCCTCATGGCAGAACAACTTTATATTTAATCGACATCACTTCACATCCCCCAACACCTTCAACTTAATTAAATATATCTACTAATACTAATTGCCAACATTGGGATTTCAGGCAAACAGATGTTTGAATTTACAGCTACTTAAATTAAAAAAGCCTGTGGTATTTATATTTTTCAGCTTACACGCAATTGGACTGGGACAGTTTCCGTCTCCCAGTTTCCAGCGTTCTTAAGATTGCCCTTGGGCTTTTATTGTTTGTCCCAGAGAACAAACTGCTTTGCATGTAAATAAATGTGTTGCAATTTTAAAAGCCAGCACGTGAAACAAAGTGTTTCAAATTTTTCAAAAGTCTTTCAAAAGGTTTTTTTTATTAAAAAATAGCTTGCTTTGTGTTGCCTTTTGTCTCTGTGCTGCAGTGTGAGTATCAGTGTCTTGTCCAAGGACACTTAGATACATTGAAAGGTTAGGGATTGAGCCATCAATCATCTGATTGGAAGTGAACCACTTCATCACCAAAACTATGCCTGCCTACAAAGGTTGTTGATGTTTTATGAGGGCCATAATTTTAGGTAATACTTTCTGATGGACATATAGCTCATGGGCCACTCTGATACATTTACTGAAAGTCTTCTCTTTCTGTTTTAGTCTGCAGTTTTTATTTAGTCTTTAAATAAATGTACAAAAATTAATAATGTAATATCTAACAAGTTGCATGTTGTACCCTTTTCTACTCCTAATTTATTATCAAATGATAAAATATTTGGTGGATATAATTTTTCTTGCAAAATGGAGAGTATATTCTCCCATGCTTGGAAATTACACATACATTCATATAACATTGATTATGTAGATGTTATTATCAAGAGACAATCATAAGTGAGGACCAAAGTGGGAACGATGTTGGGTTCAGACACTGGGAAGGTTTATGTCTGAACCTTGCTTGTCATGTTTGCTTTCAAGAAGTTGACAAAGTCGAAGTTAGCAAGGGCTAATATGGTGAACCCCAAAAAGGCTTCCGCCAACTAGTAGGTGCAATCACAATGCAGTTATTGTTTACCAAAAGCATGATGGCAAAAGTATTAAATCCAAGCCATTTAAAAGGGTTTTAGCACTTTATAGCTCTCATGTTCAATTGCCTCCAATGACTCTGGATTCAGTTCTGATGATGATTAGAGTTGGTCTAAATGGAAAACTTTATTTTTTAAATGACATTGAAAGATTTATGTTAGAAATAAATGATGGACCTTTCAAATATTTACTGTTCCTACACAACTACAATTTGAAGCCATTTGACTAAATTTTTGTGGAATGAGGCAAACCATTTGTTTTCATTTGTCATTTAATCTCTTCTAGAGGAAGCGCTTTCTCTGACATCTCATGATATGAGGAAAAAATGACTATTTTGACATGATTTCATGGTGACATTCCTGACAGAAGTTTATTTAAACCTTCCCTGTTTCAGTTTACACCAGCAGCATGACTTCACATGACTACAGTCACATCATGGAAGTTTGTTCAGTCTTTTTGTTGTGTAAATTGTCATATCAGCATATTGGTGAAGTTCAATCTGCTAATCTGTAAAGGTTTCAATGACACAGCCGATGTCTCATTCCTACCTTCCTACCTCATTCAAAACAGGATGGCTAAACTTGACTACGGCCTGCTTGTGAATGGAGATCACTCTTTCACCATATCAAAAACTCCATCTAAGAAAGCTTTGCTGTGTATTCCAGATAAAATTGAATGCACTATATGGTATATAAAGACTGGTTTCATGACTTTTGAGTATCTTGTCAACACTTCATGCTCCAATGAATGACTAAGCACTTAAGATAGCAGGATGCAGAGTGGCAGAATACACCTAATCTTCCTCAGGTCTGTGCTTTTAGACAGGATGATGGATGAAAATAACATCCCATTCCTCATTTGTCATGATGTTGAGCCAGGGGACATAAGTCCCTTCTTTAGCTCCCTGTCTTCATCCTTCATCAGTCCTTTTGTTGCTCTAATGCTGTGCATCAATTGGTCTCAGGTGAATGCGTCTCGCCAGGAGGGCAAGCTTTTGGAGGAGTGTGACATCCTGATTGATATCATTCAGCAAAGGAGACAGATTATTGGCAACAAGATCAAAGAAGGGAAGGTAAGGTGAACACACTGAAGGGCGAGGAGTGACGGCAGATACCTTTTGTCCTAGCCTTCATCTTTGTCTTATCTGTTAGGATTTTACCACATAAGTTACATTCATTGTCCATTATAAGGCTGTCTACCCTACCTTGAATGTTTTCCTTTAGCTTCACCTGAAAATGTCATGAAGTTTAATGATAAGTATTTACAACCCAGTTAATTGACTGGGAATACTGTCAACTTCTTTAATCACCTTTTAAACACACCAATATCACTTAAAGCTACCATTAGACTTAGTTTTATGTCCAATGCAATACGTCATTGACCTATCTGTTAACTGCTAACAGATGGTAAACTGCTCACATCTCTGAGATACAAACCCTCTGACACATTCTGAACAGACGGGCGGGAACAGTCGGATGGACCAAAAGTAAATCCCAAAGCATCTGAAGGGGATGTTTGCTTTAAACAGATGATTTTTTCAGCTGTGCTTACAGAGACGTGTGATGCTTTAAAGATGTGTATTTTTTTTTATCATAAGACAATACAGGAATATTTGCCTTAATTCTGACATGTTTCCACAAACTAGTTTTTAGATGGAGGTCATTGGGATTGCAGCCAAATCAAAGTTGCTGTTGTGATTTGGAAGCCAAACTGCTGATGAAATGTCATTTGACCTCATTCTATCCCCTGACCTCAATCTGCCTCTTAATATCGCAGCTCATAGGGAATGAGAATGAAACTAGGTGACAGACAAGAGGAGGTGAAATCCCAGATTTGCGTGCAGGAAAATCATAGCCATGCATGAAGAATTTTGCATGTAGCTTGACTGTAGGAAGTTTCATATCTCTGCCAAAAAGGCCCCTAGCAACAGTTTCTACTGACAACTTTTTCTGTTTCTTTGCAACTGCATCCATAGTTTGATTAGTACACAGCATCGCACTACTTAACCTTGAAGTATCTGATTCATATGAAGTGTTTTATTAGAGACAGGCTTCAAAACAAGTCCTTGTAAAACAAAGAGACAAACCACACAATCCCAGTCCTTGGAACCCTCTCGAAAGACAATGAGTGTGCTGAATGCCCGTTTAAAGACTTTCTAAGGCTGGTATCAATTAGGAAAATGTTTTGTATCAGTCAGCCTCTGTAATAGTGACTGTAATGTCAACATCCATCTCTATGTCCCCATAAAAAAAAAAACATATTTGCACATAATTTCTCTCATTTTGTCCTTGTCCACAAAGATCAGCAACACTTTAAGCTTGCCAAAGCCATTTTCAAGCTATGTTGCTCTGACTGATCTATCTTAAAAAACACTTGTGATAATTCTCTTTGTCAACCTTTCCAGGCTCAAAGGCTTCGAAAGCTCGCCCAACAGATTTCCAGCTGCAAGCAGTGCATCGAGAGGTCTTCCGCCCTCATCACACAGGCCGATCAGACACTGAAAGAAACTGACCACGCTCGTTTCCTGCAGACAGCCAAGAGCATCAATGAGAGGTCGGACAGCCTACATGCTGCCCACACATGCACAGATTACTCAGCATAGCACGCAAATGTCTAGCTTAGGGGAAAAAAAACACATGCTGAAAGATCATTTGAAGCATCAAGCCTCAGCTTTTAAGCATCACAAGAAGTAAAAGGGGGTTTTATCTTTTCTTTTACTCTAATCTTATTCCAGGCCCTGTTTCAACTTTCTGCCCGACAGATTTGGCAACTAAAAGCAGAATCTAGTGTCCTTCATGTGTAATAAAGGGGAAAACAGAGGCAGAGTATATATATATATATATATATATATATATATATATATATATATATATATATATATATATATATATTCACAAATGTAATATATGTGTTGCAACAATCTGTCATTTCACTTAAGAAGCTGATCTCAGGATAAGCATAATTGGGTAATTTTTAAGTGTCTCTTGGGTTTTAACATGCTGAAAACATCGAGGAAGTATCCTCAAGGCAAACCGCCCCCTTCATCTTTATTTGGTATGGAAGAACAATGTCTCCATGTGAATGTGTGTTTTATGCTGAAACCAAACACTAATTTCATGGAGCTAATTTTCACTTCTTACATCTTCAGTTTCCTTTTAGTAATTAGCCAAGAGTGAAGTTAAGACCATAGATTGACCTGCCCCATGCTTCTTTTGGTTCTACCATCGCCAATATGGACATCATTGCAGATTCCTCACTGATCATAATCAATCACTCTCTTTTTCTGGTCTGATCATGACAGTTTTTATGACTTTTGAGGGTCTAACTCTAATCCCCACTGGCTAATATCCAACTACAATCAACACTTCCGCAAAACCAGAAGTAAAATTCTAATTAAGCAAACAAAACCACATTGTTAACAAAAGTAACCTGCAAGACTTGTGACCGATTCAGTCCTTTGACAGATTCAGCCACGATGCTACTCAATCTTATCTGACCTTAAGCCTAATGCTACTGACTTTTGTTATTTAGAAGTCCAGTTGAAACCTGTTTAACCCATAAGAAGCCATTGTTACATATTAGATATGTCATATGATGTGGTTTCTGAGACATTTTGCATCACTTTATGGAACAACATTTGCTCAAATTCCTGGGGAACACAATCTTATTTTTGTCTTTTGCCACTAAATGGACACCAGAAAGCAGAAAGTTAGATGACCCTCGAAAATTCTGCAATCTGCAAAAATGTGTCATGCAGAAATGTGAGAAAACCTGTCCAATTTCTTCTAGGGTTTCCATGGCAACTGCATCAACCCAAGTGCTGATCCCTGAGATACACCTTACCGACACGTTCGACACCTTTGCCCTGGACTTCACCAGAGAGAAGAAGCTACTGGAGAGTTTGGATTATCTTACTGGTAACATTGTCAGGTTCTCTCTGTTTCAAAGACATTATGGAACAAACCTTTAGAGTTGAGTTCACATGCATCGTCATCACCTCGACTCTTTCTTTAATTAAGGAGTCATAGATGAAATATTCCTTTGCTTTGCATCAAGTCCTTTGATTTAGCTCCTCAGTGGCCACAAGACCTAAACATTGCTGCTAATTAACAATTCCATTTCAGCTTTAAATTTGGTTTTCTTTTTTTATTTTTAAGCCTTTGAAGTCCCCATGCTGAAGCACTGTATTTGAAGCAACAGACCCCGAGCCTATTAACTTAAATTAATTTCCTTTGTCCCATTTGGACCCATCAAAATACCACTGAGCTTTGTAAGGACACCAAGGAGGGGAAATAAAAAAAAAAAAGAAAACAGGAAAAAAAAACAAGGCATCGTGGGTAGTAGTTTTGAAGGTCTGTGGAAATAGCTGGACCATATTTATTCTCTGTGATGCACAAAGGCTTTGCCGGAGGGCCTTTTCACTGAGTGAATCAGTCTGAATCACTCTACTTTGTGCAGCCACTCATGACAGAAGGCTTGGGAGTGGGAACGAATGACAGACACAGAAAGAGATAGGAAGTGGCTTTACAATCAATTTAAGCTCAACTTTTATGTCTCTGTTTCTCTACCTCAGTCCACCCTCTTTCTACAAGAGGCTTCACAGATTGAATACAGAGGGATGGATTTTAGGTATTTCTCTGAAGTGTGCAGTCATACCAGTTTATTAGTTTACATGAATCATCATTTAATTTTAACAAAGTCAATCTAGTGTACCTGGTTATGTAAAAACTCAGTTTTTAGTACTAATAGGACTGTGGTATTAACTGTCCCTGCCGTGTTCATGCAAGCTTTACCACTTTCATCTTGGATTGCTTTTAATCTTCTACTCTACTGGAAAGAATATCTTCAATCCTTTGTTTAATGATGGCTGTAAACTCATAAACTGAAGCAAATGAACATGTACAAGGTTAATTAGGGGTACTGTTATTTGCAACAACTGATGTTTGAGTGTTGTGTCAGTTGACTATATCATTATGGTAATTTGCAACTCTAACCAAACAGAACACAGAACAAATACTTGAGATGAGGCTTCTGCTCTTCTTTCTTCACAGCTCCAAGTGCTCCATGCATAAGGGAAGAGTTGTGCACAGCTTCTTACGACACTATCAGTGTCCACTGGACGTCAGATGATGAATTCACGGTGGTGTCCTATGAGCTCCAATATGCCATCTTCACTGGACAGTCCAACATTGCCAGTAAGTGTTTGTAGATGACCAGGAATGTATCAGTCTGAACAAGATTTCTCTTTTTTCATCTCTACAACACAGTTCTGTCTACATTCCATTAAAAAGAGTAGTTTTGTGCAAATTTATTTACTATTAAAAGGTTTTTATGGCCAATAAGCTTTTGAACGCACAAAACAGAGTCCTGGATGGGGATCAAAGAAGTTCATAAAAATAAGGCCCATTTATGCTCACAGCTAAAGACAGATAGAGAGACTTTTAACTGTGTCCTGCATTCTTTACATGTGTAACTCAGTCTGTTTCCAAGGTTCTTGATGGCCATGCAGCCCACTGCCACTTTTTTTAATGTCTATCTCTGAAAATGCATCATTATCTCCTCCATTGTTGCCATGTTTGCTGTTGTCTGAAATTGATATTGCAACTCAGAGTAAAACTCTGCTGAAGTCATTGCCTAACAACTATGCCAGCAGAAAGGACACATGAAAGTATGAGGACAGTGTCATCTGTAATTACTGTACATATTACAAAAAGGGAGCATAAATGGGCCTTTATTAGTTGTGGCAGCTTTGGTATGTGTCTCACACCTGCAACCAAGGTATTTCTAGATGTTTTATAATGCTGTTTATGCAAAAAAAAAATGCGATATATCCACACGATAATTAGGTTTAAAACCTGATATTTATTCCCCTTACTACCTACATGTAACTAGGTGTCATAATGTACTAGTATTAACAAAGACTGATATTTTGGGCCCTGCAGGTATTTGAGGTTGCTGCGAGTGCGACTATTTACAGAAATTCAGCCAATCCTCGAAAAATCTGCAACTGTGTTCAGTCACTGCAACACTTATCTCCATACCACCCCTGCATTACCATGGCTTACATATGTGATAAACTGATTTTTAACATGCGGATGGAAGTAATGTGTTGTTGAAATTTAAAAAAGAAAAAGCTGTCTATTAAAAAAAAAAAAAGAAAAAAAAAAATTACCCTTAATGCTTTAATTCTGCAAAGAAAAAAATGCATGCAAGAAATGCATTTGGACAAATCCTATCCCAACCAATCTCACTAAAATAAAGTTTAGTTTTGGAATATTAGATTGTAGAAATTCTTTTTTAATAAAAAAGCTGATGGACTGTCCAGGGTGTACCCTGCCTGTCGCCCACAGCCAGCTGGGATAGGCTCCAGCTTCCCCGTGACCCTGAATTGGATTAAACAGTTCAGAAAATGAATGAATGAATATCAAGGGATAAATTTTAATTGTGATTAATTAAATCATAAAAAAGCCCTTTAATTAAAAATTTAAAATACATACCTCTCACAATTTTATTCATTTATTTCTTTAAACGGGACATAATTGTTAAACTTAGAGATATACTGTTATATGTGTGTCCACAAAACTACTGGGTTTAAGGCACTGCAGGATTGAGACGTCGTACTAGTGAGGATGACAGCTAGAAAACAAGTCGGCATCTCAGAGCCACACGTCACAACACAATGTCTTGTTGAACAACAGACATGCAGGATACGCAGACATACACATTTAGTAAAGACACACCAGACCCAGAAAATCTCGAGCTCACTTGAGTGAGCAAGAGCTACAAGGAAAGTAACGGGGTCAACACAACTGAAAACAAGCTCTTCATCTCAACTGAACTGCTTTTTATTTACGTTGTATCCAGTCTTTATTTTAAGATTCATAAGCTTCTCTGCAAAATTCACCTTTCTGGATTTTTTTTTATGCCAATTTCTGTTTCAAATAGTTTTGAAGCTTGAACTCTATCAAAAAGGATTTGTATGAATCATTCATCCGAACTTTTCCTTTTCCCCTATTATTACTTCACAGTTTAAAGCATATTAGGAATTGACATTTATTTGACTAATTTGACACCATTTCCCTTGTGCTGTCAAATCCCTGTCTGTTCCTGTTTAGTAATCTGCTCTGATGTTCTCTCCCCCCATTCCCTTCCATTTATCACATCCGTTGATGACAGAGGTGTTGCTGTTGGCATACAAGTCGAGTGCTAGATATTTTCCCCCTGGAGACATTCAGATAAATCATTATGCCTGACATTGAAGTCTTATAAGTTTAATACAATTATAACCCAAAGAACTATTCTTCACTCTTGTGCTTTGGCATAAATGCTCAACGCATCCTTGCAAATCGTGTTTCATCTTTAGTCTATTAAACAAATAAACTAATCCATGTGTCTCGTGGCCTATTCCAACAGGAAAAGAAACTTATCCATGTTTTAGCAATTATCTTCGTCCAGCCCACATTGCCTTCGAAATATCCCCAATATTTTCCAAATATTTAGTTTTCTTAGTATTATTAACAATTTGATTGATCAAAATGAACCTAGTTAAGACATGACTTGAAAGCTGTTGAGTATACTCAAACATTAGATTCAAAAGAGATAAAAAAGGTCATACCTTATCACGCTAAACTAGCAAGCTAGTTAAATAGCTCATTTAAATAGTTAAATAGCTATAAATGTGAAATAGCTTTTGTTGTTCATTTTAATTTAATTTGAAACAACAGAAATAACCAAATTATTAATTAGTTCTTTGAAAATTACTTTTCCAGTTTTTAAAATTTTTACAGAATACAACTTGAAGCTAATTTAAGCTACGGCTAATGAAGGTAATTATGGTACTTCAGTTATGATGAAACTCTCAGCTGCTTAAAATAATATTAAAAACTCTTATTTGTCGCCTTTTATCAAAGTAACTGTCAATTCCTCAAACGTTCATGCTCATTCCAAGCACTTTTTTACCCCTCATTTTATTTAATCGCTTTCTCTTTCTTTTGAACATTTAACTTGTTTGTTTGTTTTAATGTTCTGTGCACCTCCCTGTCATGGTTTAATGTTTTTATGGAAAGCACTTTGAAATGTCATGTACATGAAGTATGCTATACGAATAAGCCTGCCATGCCTTACCATGGTTGTTAGTTTTAGTTTTTCAAGATAGATTAAAAACAGCTCATCCTAGCTTAGCATGCTATGCTAGCAAACTTTAGTAGGAGTCGTTTAGTAGATTCTGTTGATCTATTAACTAAATCTAGGGATTTAGTTAACTAAATTCATGTCAGTTAATTATCATAAAAGTAACCTAAAAGTAATTTAACAATTATTTTGGAATAATTATATCTTAACAAAATACAAATGGAAGAAAATAGGCTTTAAGACTAGCTAAGGCTAGTAGAGGTAATTTTAATCGCTAATCTACATTTAGTTGTATAATCAGTGTGGAGAATAGTGCAGCTGAAGTTTGAAGGAGCAGTTTGGTTTTTAAGTCTAAAGAGAGTAATTAAAGATTTGAGATAGATTTTTCTGACGATATTTGAGTATATTGTCAGAAAAGAACAAAGTCGTTTAATAGGTTTTTGCCGTGGCAACAAAAAACAAACTTAGACAAAGATTTTCCACAGTCACATAAAGACAGAGTGAGGCTTTTTCAGATATCGTCTTTTAGGGTCACTGCTCTGCAACTTTTAGTTGTTTCCCTACTCTGAGATACCTGATTGAAATAAAGAACCCTTTAACATCCTGATATTAAATCTGCACAAACCTTCTGATAAGTCCTTAACTGCCACAGGCAACTGCGGCGTTGTATTTTCATACCTCCCCACTGGAGGTATGGAAAATGTAAATTAAAACCTTCCGCTTCCAATTTATGACTAATATTTTTTTCTCATAGTCTTAGCTGAAAGAAGACATTTCTTTGTTATTGTGAAGTATACAACAGCCTATAATTGAGCTTAAAGTTTACCCCCCCCCCCCCCCCCCCACACACACACACACACACACACACACACACACACACACACACACACCATCGGAGGGAACTCAGAAGAACTTAGGAGCCATGAAACACATAGAGGAAATACAGATAATGCAAAAAAAAAAAAAAGCTAATAGCTTTTATGAAGTCAGGTGAAAGGTGGTAACTGTTCCTCTAAATGCTTTTTCTCAACTTCTCACTTGTTCCCACTTTCAGGCAACTTTTCCAACTATCAGCACTATCTTGTTACACAGCTGGACATCCTTCCTTTAACTTTTTTTTTTTTTTTTTTTTAATAAATTGTATTTGTGTGCCAACAGTGACAGAAGTTTGACTTGCTTGTACCATTAGGCAGTTTTCTTAATCGTGATATATTCTTCACCTAGGTCTCTGTAACTCATTAGAAAGCTGGATGATTGTTCCCAACATAAAGCAGAACCACTACACAGTGCACGGTCTCCAGAGTGGCACCAAGTACATCTTTGTCGTAAAGGCTATTAACCAAGCAGGAAGCAGGAGTAGTGAACCGGGCACTCTGAAGACAAACAGTAAGAACATTAAGATTAACTGATGTTTAATCATCTGTTTGCTTGTTTATTTGGTTTTCTGTTTGGAAAAATAAATAAAAAAAAAACATTTCTGAAAATCTTTTCTGTGACCAGGCCAGCCATTCAAACTGGACCCCAAAACTGCTCACAAGAAACTGAAGGTGTCCCATGATAACCTCACAGTGGAGCGGGATGAAACCACATCTAAGAAAGGCCACAGTCAGGAGCGGTTCTCCAGTCAGAGCAGTTATGGCGTGGTGGGAAATGTCTATATTGACAGTGGGCGTCACTACTGGGAGGCTCTGATTGGAGGGAGTACATGGTAAGTCGACTTTTTACTGGTAATGGAGTCTCTTTAAGCAAAGGTCCCAGTAAAACTAGAATTGTCCTCTTCTCAACAGGTATGCCATCGGCATTGCCTACAAATCAGCTCCCAAGCATGAGTGGATTGGCAAAAACTCGGCCTCCTGGGTTTTGTGCCGCTGCAACAACTCCTGGGTGGTTCGCCACAACAGCAAGGAGCTGGCTATCGAGCCGTCGCCTCACCTGCGACGTGTTGGGGTCCTGCTGGATTATGATGCAGGATACCTGACCTTCTACGATGCCGTGGGCTCCCAACACCTACACACATTTCACGTCTCTTTCATCCAGCCTGTGTGTCCTGTGTTTAACGTGTGGAATAAATGTCTGACAATTCTCACTGGTTTGCCCATCCCAGACCACCTGGAGGGACTGGAAGCAACCAACTGAACGCAACAGACACCAAGAATCAGTCATTGTAAACACATTACCTTAAAGCTGCACTGGGAAAGAGTTAGAACAATGCTAATTTTTGGCTGGAGAACAGAGGAATGATTTATATTCTGCCTCAGTTTCCCAAATTAAATTCTGTGCATGTGCGCTTAGAAGCAGTGACGACTCGGTGAAGTTGTCATTGTCTCCTCTCCAACAACATCGGCAGTATCCAGCACTCCCCATAAGAAAAAAAGCGCCGCACTTATCGTTGTGTGAAATATACCTTCGTCTCTCATTGGTTTTCTTGAATACATAGCACCACAGACAGGCGCTTTTTTGTGATGAATGAGCATTTGTGTTTCCCTATTCAGGTACGCAGCTGTTGTACAAAGTTCCCTAGTGCAGCTTTAAAGAAAAACATACCCTGAAAGTTCATTTCAAGCCTTCCAAAAGCCTATTTTCTAAAGCAAAGATGATGATCCTTGATGCTGTGGCTCAGTTTCGGTTGATGGCCATAAACTGGAGTTCTTTCAGGACTAAATAGTCACTGTTGAGCAAGATGATCCACCTCTAAGGCACTTTGTTCAATACTGGGCATATTTGTTGTATCACGATGAGGAAACAAGCCACAAATTAATAACCAGTTTTCTTTCATCGTCTATTTTTTCTCAAATCACCTTCTCAGCTAAGCACTTTGCAAAATCTCTGAAAGTACTCACAGTGCATACACACAAAAGCATGCACGGTAAAATCAGTCAGGTTGCTGGAAAGAACAGATTACAGATGTATATTTTGTAAATCCGTTGCACCCCACCTTCCCTTACCCCCCTTTATCTAACCCCCCGCTTATTAAGAAGGAACCAAAGTAGCCATGGCTGTCTGTTCAGATGAATTTTAGTCTATGTTAATAAATGACTAATTATTTTTAAAAAGTGAAAGAGAAGAAATAGGATTATGATAATATTAAATGGAAGATTCCCTAAACATAGACCTTGTTTTTGCACATTGTTTACACTTCATTCATGGTTTCGTAGCCTAAAAGTTTAAATATTTTTTGTGCAATTTACTTGCGTTTATATTGGGACAGTGTTGTGTTCTGTCATGTTCATTTTGATTTGTCAACATGTTTTTTTTTCTTTTTTGTTTTTCCTGTGCTGCATAATATGTGAGTTGTGTTCCAACTGTAGCCCCAGGTTATGATTAAAGATAAGGGGCAAAATATGAATCTGGGTGTAATTCTTTCCCCTTCATTTTCTAGCTAATCACGTTACCTACTTTTGCATTTCACTTTTCCACATAGGCAAGCAGTCACCATCTGAAAGTATTAAAAACCTTCAGTTTCCCATTCAAATACCATAAACAGGGCTGTACTCAGACTTGGAGCACAGTGATGTCATTTGCTCTCGTCATTACCTGAATCTGAATTTTCCCACAAAACGGATGAAATGACTGGAATGAAATTAATCCATTGATAATTTGATGGAGGGAAAATAAAATAAACCCTGTCCTGCAAGTTTTAGGTTTAACTTAATTCATGTGTTAAGTTCCTTAACACATGAATTAAATTCAAATGAATTGAACAGATTCTTCACAATGGTCCAATAATTTTGAGCAAGGTGAAGTCTAACACCTGCAGGACAGTGGTCTTTTGAGGGCCACTGTAAGAGTTCCAAAATGTCCCATTGCAGGACATTAAAAATGGACACAGTCAAGTTTACATTCAATAATATGATTCACTTAAAGTGTAATAGTGACAAAAATTGACTTTTTTTGTATTAATGCTAATATTTAGTTGTATTTCTGGGGGAGATTTGGTTTGTTATCCCATCATTTTATAGTATGGAGGACAAATGTTGGCAGTGCGTTGAACTGTGTGTTTCTATGCACCCAAGACAAATATATTGTGCTTACTTTAATGTTTCTATTTCCATTTTATGCTGTTATTTGGTCTGTCTGTGTGGACATTTTTATGGAAAGCAGTGCTTTCGCCACTGTTGTCTTAGGTGAGTCTATAAGAAAGTGGATAATAAAACCTTGCTCCCTTTAACATTAAAGTTGTTTTTCGTGTGGATTTCAGGATGTCAGGAGCTGATCTCATAAAAAAGGAGGGTATGAAATGCCAGGAGCAGCTGAAGCCTTTCTGTGGATGAACAGAGATCAAACTTTCAGGGAATAAAAGCCGCTCAAAAAGCTCAAGAAGTTTAGACTTTAACACTGTGCTGAGTAAAGCTTCCAGTGCTTTTGAGAAAAAGACGCTGACAATGGCAGCTGCTGCTTTGATCGACCATTTTATCAATGCTCTACACTTCTGTTTCATAGTGTAAGAACTGCCGCAGAACGTGGCATTCAAGCTCTTTCTTCCTTATGATGAAACTTCCAGAAGTGTAGATTTCAGGATCCTGAATTCAGTCAATACTGTGAATTTCCTGCGGAAGGGGAAGTAGTTGAGTTTATCATGTGAACTTCCCGCAGACATCAGGGGCTCTTCCTGACTTTCCAGGAGCAATTGTTCTGAGACGCCAGGGGTTCATCGCGAGACAGCTTTCCTAAAGTGTTACCTGAAGCTTTGAGTGTTGTTCACACGGTTTGGCGGGGTGAGAGGGGAGTGAGAGGTTACTGAACATCACAATGCACAAACAAAGAGGTCATAATGACAGTATACAGGTCACAGTCTGTGACTGCTTCCTGACAGAAGTGCTAGCTTCCACAGCTAGTGCTGGGTGATGAGCACAACAAATTTAAAATTATACACTTATAAATATCTTACCTTCAATGCAATGAGCAGTGAAAATGTGTCACATTTTAAATCAAGCACTATACATGCAAGCTATCAAAGGAAATGGCTGCCATTGGCTTTACAAGTGTTACATCTATTATGCTAGTATTCTTAAAAGTCTAAATATGAGGCTGTGTGTTTTAAATATACAGGAAGAGCAGGGTCATTTCATAGTATAAAG
The DNA here is from genome assembly GCF_933228915.1 of Telmatherina bonti. Classification (NCBI taxonomy): domain Eukaryota; kingdom Metazoa; phylum Chordata; class Actinopteri; order Atheriniformes; family Telmatherinidae; genus Telmatherina; species Telmatherina bonti. The sequence continues at coordinate 26,251,457 of NC_136633.1, read as the reverse complement.
GGTTAATTAATGAATAAATATTGCTCTTTAAAATACCCCACCATGCACCATGTACTGTTGCATGACAGATGGTTGTTTAAACATTTTTTTACAATAAGGAAAGCTTTTTAAAAATAAAAATTGCAAGGGATTGGTTCAAGTTTGTATTTTTAGCCTAATTTATGTTCAGTTTATGTTAAAAATAGGTCTGTTAATTTTAAACCTTGTCAAATGTTATTACCCATAATTACCCAAGCATCATTTTAATGGACGCAGTTGTTTGGCAACACATCCACTAGAGGGCATTGTAGAGTTCTAGGTAAACCTACAAACAATATTTTGATTTTCAATAGCAAACATGGCAACACTGCAGAAGACCATGATAATGTAAATTTTCACAAAGAGAAAAAAAAAGGAAACTACCTGTCATGGCTGGTCGCATGTAAGCTGCAAATGCAGCACACATTTGCACAACATTGCACCCATGATTTCCTGTGGTACTGCCTCATTTGCTACGACTGGCTATGCACCTTTAAGCTCTCTAACGGCAGACTGAAAATACACACATAAAGGATGCAGAACATGGAAGAAAAGCTCCATCTGTATGCATATTTTACTGAGTGTACAAACGAGGCTTTACATTGTCCGTCTGGGCAACTTCAAATATTCAGATCAATGAGGTGAAAAGGGGCTCCCACTTATGGCTGTTGCCACACTTAACTGCTACTTCGATAAGGAAAACATCAAATGGAAAAATAAATGATAGAAAAATGTATTAGATTCTAATAATAAATGTCCAGGAAGGCACAGAATTGGACAGCCGGGATGTAGATGCTTTGACTGAACAAGATAAGGTATATTTCTTTAGGGACTGTGATGAGATAAAATTGGAATTGAACTGATTTATTGCTATTCAAACTTTATTTAACCAGGAAGTCCCATAAGACCATGTCTTTTCTTTTTTTTGAGTAACAGCCGGCCAAGAAAGCAGCCAATAGCAGTCAACACAAATAAGCAAACAAAAACCTAAATAAAAAGATAAAACAAATGCAAAAAACAGGTACAGACTTCAGTTAAATAAGTGTCTAATAAACTTTTAATTTACCCAAAAGCAACCAAGTTACTGCCCTGTGATGGACTGGAGACCTGTCCTGGGTGTACTGCCTCTCATCCGATGATTCCTGGGATAGACTCGAGCTTCTCTGCGACCCTTAAGTGGACTAAACGGTTCAGAAAATGGATGAATGGAACCAAGTTACAAATCTTTAGGGTCTCCTTGAAGGTATTCAAGGACCATGGCTGAATGAGTGTAGTGGCACTAGAATTAAAAATTTGATTAGTTTGACAGTTTGAGAAAAAGCCTGAGAAAGATGAACAGACCGAGGACAAGACAAGTAGGACAAAAGAGACACAACTGCGTCCTTAAAGGATGCTGACTGGGCTGAATTTTTGTGTTTTGACTACAAATGGATAACTTGGAGACTTACAACTTACATTCCTGGCCAAAAAAAGTAAGTAGCACACAAGAAAAAAGCAACTAACCCACAATATTCACTCCTCTCATGTTCATATAATTTATTATCATTTTTTCCCCATTTAATGCAACCAAATCTTCTTGCTGAACCATTTGTGTTCTTACGCAAGTGGTGACATTTTAAACAATTGATGCTGTAACTTAACAGGTCTTGGGATTTCACTTCTTAGCTGAAATATCCCCCAAAGGTTGAGGACCAACCATTTTATTAACCTTTATCAGGGGAAGGATTTGCTGAGCTTGTGTTCTTCTTCACAACCTTGGATCGTGTGCAGCAGCACTATGTTCACATCTGACAACTAGTGAGGATGTCCAACAACTTGTACAGCCTTTTTTTTTTTTTGCCTGAAGGGCACCTTCAGTTTAGTTTAACAAGACGCAGAGACTGTGACTCAGTTTTTCCTCATGGGAATTTGAACCACTGACTGTCCTTTACAAAACCGCTTCGCTATCCTTTAGGCGAGCGCTGCCCCACTTTAGTACAAAGCATCAGGCTAGAGATGGTTCACTGTGCTGCTGCCACTGCAAATAAACTTGTCCGGGCAGTCTTGAGGCTCTACATTCCGCAGAGAGTTTTTTTTTCTTTCACAACCAAGCAACATCACAGAGAAAGACTCATACAGAAGCAGCACCCAAGCTCCAGGGAAGACCGTGCATGCGCTCCATAGGCTTTAGCAATACTAATGGGTGTGTGCATGGCGAATGAAAAACCTCGCAGCAATTTGTCCTTTCTGCAGATTATTTTGCATTTTAAACAAGTAGGTTATTGCCACATTATAAGATGAGATGCAGTTATTTAATTTCACATCCAAGTTGATGCTACAAAGATAAAACAAATTGAGAAAACAGTTTCTTTGCTCGCTGTGAATCCCTCGGCTTGAAACACCTATGACAGGGAATTCACTCCCCTAAATGTCCAGCAGATGTCACTGTGGGATTCAGGAAAAAACAAGCATGCAAGCACCCACAGGTAAGTGGGAGACTGGCATCAGAATGACCATTTGGCTTCTCATGACTCAGGCCTGGGTCAGGCAGTGGTTAATGCTTGAGTAAGTCTCCAGTAAATGAATTCAAGTCAGTCTAACGTCCTCTGATGTGACTGAATCAGAGCTTTTTATAGCTGTGGGTAAGTTCACATTCCAGGGATGGAAGCCATATTTTAGAAAATTAATCATTTGATTGTCAATCTTTAAGCAATTTTTTCAAAAAGAAACTTGTATTTTGCTTGTGGTGAGGCTCCATGTTGAGCTCTGAGAACACAAATCCACCATGTTCCTTCATTAAGCTCTACATCTACTCATATCTGCTGATGTTAACGTTATTGCTCTTAAAAGAGAAAAATCAATAAATGAAATGCTTGTGTCTCATTCAGTTCTGGGTTGATTATTCTGGGATTCCTCAGTCACACAAGTGAATTTACAGAGGAAACTATTAAACCAGAGGTGTGCACATGTTTGGATATGGGCAGAAAAAATATACAGCTTGACTGCCCACGTAATGTCCCAGCCGAGTTTGGAAAATGCAATCAATAGCCAATCCGGTGCTTGTTGGTCATTTTGTTGATTCCCAAAGAGGAACACAGAAGAGATGATGATGACGATGATGATGAGGTAAAGTCATACTGCAGCCACACCTCTCATAGGTGTCGTTGAAAGTGTGTGAGAGAAAAGTAAGAGTGTTTCGAAGATTTCAGTGAAAAATATTGTCTGTCGAGGCCAACAGGTTTATAAACAATACATTTGACTTGTTGACATTGGAAAAGAGACAGAAGAAGCCAATCTCTAACATGGTGATCAAACTGCACCTGATCTAAATTCTAGATTCCTGACAGGTCTACAGGTGGTTTTGTACTCGTTGACTACAAGTGCAGGAACAGTCCTCTGCTAGTTCTGACTGAATGACAGCGAATATAAGGACTAAAGGTTCTGCTGCAGCTGGACAGCAGAGATGCACCTCTGAGGGCAGTCAACCATCACTTTTGATATGCTGGTGTCTATCTGTTCCACCTTCTTGTCAAGCTTCTTAATGAACACCAGGGTTGTGAAGCTAGTTGCCAGCAAGAATCCAGGAACTTGGCTGACATCTGAGAAAGCCAGACTTTTGGCCGACCTACCACGTGATGGCTTGGTTGAGGTATAAAGAGCCCAATGGGGAGATGCTGCAAGGCTTTTGGATACTAGCTTGGCTTCACCTGGAAGGAGACACTTGTCTCCTTACCAGTGACCTTTGGGAGAGGTTAACGGCTTTTTGCTTATCTTTATTAAGAAGTTGATATGACAATCAGTAGCCTACTACTTTAACAAATGTCTTTTTTTCCTTTCAGGTATATTTGTTGGTTTTTGTAATTTTAGCCTCATGAAACCAAACTCCAGCTTTTGGTCTTACTTCAGCAGCTTATCTCGACGCACCTGGTCAGCGCTTAGTGTCTAAATGAAATGGAAATCTGCTTGCCAAACCCTGTGTTGAGTCTTGTGATTTTTCTTTCAGCTTGTTCCCTCATTTCTATTCCAATGCACTTGATTTTAATCAGGGACTCACTATATGTGCTGAAGCTCTGCATTCCAACATGGTCAAAGTGCCAGTAGCCTCTGTATCTGTCAATCAGGCAAAACCAGGGGCAAAATTAAAAGCCGAAATGAAACAATGGTCGATTTGCAAATGGCAGCAGCTCAGTAATGTTAGTCTAGCAGTTGCAATCTCAGTTCAAAGGTTACAAAATGTTTGGCTAAGAACATTAATAATTAGAAGAAAAGTGCCTCTACCACCAGGATTTTGATAATGTGAAATTAACTTCTTTACATATACATTTCATACTAATGTTGGCATTTCTATATATAAATACTCAGGCTGTATCCTTACTGTTCTTACTTAATTATCATTTTCCAGCTCTCCTCTGTTGCTATAGTCATTTATTCTGGGTTTCCTTTTTAAACTCCTCTCCGACAATCACTCACTCAATCCCATTTCGATAAGTCTTGCAATTTCACTCAGACAGGCAGTCAGGAATCCAATTAGTTTGCACTTCTCAATCATAAAATCTTCAGTCAGGTTGAAATAAACTTGGACTGACATGCTTTTACCGCCTTGCTGCCTAATTAAGAGACCATAATTTATTGCACTCCAAATTGGGAAGAGCTTTTGAACACCAAAGTAATTGGGAAATAAATATATGAAAGGAAACAAGAGGGAGCAATCAAGCAACGAGAAAAGATAAAGGCAGGAAATAAAACCTAACAATGGCAGGGTGTTAGCCAGGTGTTTGAACTGTTGCTGCTTATTTTCTTTTGGATTTAATAAAGTCAGACTTTTTTTAGACAAATATAATCTGAGGAAATCAATGTGTTTTATTTGTTTTGGGATTTTATTGTATTTTTTTTTTTTGTTTTTTTTAAATTCATAGCAGCATGGTTTGCAGCAGTTAACAGGTTGTTTCAGATAGGGCACAAAAGGAGACCAAAAGCAGGTGGCACATGCAAAAGAACAAAAGGATAGCTACAGCTAACTAAAGTGCTGCAGGGCAGGAAATCAATGAATAATCTATATGACAAGAAAAATATATATTAATTTAAATATAACTTTAAAATCAGACAGGCAATTAAATAAAAATGACAGAAGTAAAAATAAGATTTTTCTTGACAAGAGCCAAAAATCAGGAAGGATATATCCTGGGTAAGGCAGTGGTGTCCAACTCTGGTCCATGATGGCCACAATCCTGCAGGTTTTGATGCATCTTTGCTCCATCATGCCTCACTTCTCATTACTTCATTGGCTGTTGGAGCCATTTTTTTTTTTATCAAGGTATGTTGGAGCAGTAGATAGGTAAGTTTATTGATTTATATAACACCTTTCATGTTCAAGACTATTTAGAATATTGAAACAAGACACTAAAAATCTGCAGGACAGCAGCTCTCGAGGACTTTCGTCAAAGAAAATCTACACAATTTCATTTTTTAAGTGTGACACATTTGGTACATTTACATGGGAGTTTTAATTCCTGTTTAATTCTGAATAAAAATTTAATTCCGCTTTAAACTGAAGAAAAACGACCATGTAAACACTTAATTCCTAATCCAAAAGTCGATTAGGAATTAAACTTCCGATGTAAGTGTCTGGTTTATTTGCATTTTAATTCCGAACTATTTAATTCCTCTGTCATGTAAACCTTCATTTCGCTCTAAGTTAATTCTGGTCGTTCTGAGCATGCTCGTTACCTTGTCCTGTCCCGATGACGCGCGTTGTTTTACCTCCCGTGTTCGGTGGTCTATCTTTCTTCTCCTTCTCAGTTGCTGCAGAAAGTGAAGTAGTATGCTGGTGTTGAGCTGCTACTTCACATTTATAATAAAAATAGCAGTGAAACTGGTACTTATTATGTAGTTTTTACAAGTTACGACTGAAAAGACGAGAAGCAGGGAGCCAACTTTGTTTATTTCCGGTATACGTCATTCGTCACGTGCACCCTCTGTCCAATCAGAACCCTTCCCAACCCGCCGCCCTAAAGAGGAATTAAGTGAAGACGTGTTTCATGTAAACCTCCAATTGGAATTATTTTCATGTAAACTTGTAAGAGAATATGTTAATTCTGAATTACTTAATTCCAAATTATTAATTAATAAAAAAAAAAAAAAAAAAACATCCTATAACCGTAGCCATTGAGAGGAACCAGATGAAGCGGCTTGAGCATCTGGTAAGGATGCCTCTTGAACATCTCCCTGGTGAGGCGTTCTGGACATGTCTCAGGAAAGACTCAGAACATGCTAAATCTCTGGGCTGGCCCGAGAAATGCCTTACATTAATTCTGAATTATTTAATTCCGAATTAAAAAACACCATGTAACATAGTCATTGTTTGTTAATCATGAAAACCCTTCAATGCACAACTTGCAAATGTATCTTTAAATACTCATAAAACTTGTAAAAATTACACCAAAAAACAAATTACATGTGCAAAAATGACAAAAATGCACAGACAAATTAACATTCTTCGCACAAATATTTTTTCCAGTTGGGAAAAGGTTCCTTCACAGACGAATCGTTAAATACGAGCGCACAACCAGAACTGCAGTCATGCAGAGTTCACAAGCGCATGAAGGGTTTTCAGAAGCTTCCAGAGGCATCATAGCTTCGTACCTCTATGATGCATTTAAATTCTGTCGGAAAGCTGGACGGACGGACGGATGGATAGACAGATAGATAGATAGATAGATAGATAGATAGATAGATAGATAGATAGATAGATAGATAGATAGACGGACGGACTAAAACAGTATGTTTCAGTAAGACTAAAACATAACACTTGTCTGAGACTGAGGAAGGAAGACGTGTAAAACAGAGAAAAGCAGAGAAACAAGGTAACGAGATGATGTGAGCAAAATGAAAGGCAGAGAGCGTATGGATGGGACTGGATGTATTTGTGTATGAAGGTGATAGGGGAAGAAAAGAAAGGTGAGGGGAAGTTACATATTTGTATGTGGTGTGTAAATGTGTGGGTGTGTGCATACCCGTGGCATCGTTTGTTCTTGCCTGAGTGCATTTGCAGAGAGGAGAACGGATATGACAGGCCTGTCTGTTGTCTCCCCAGAATAATTGCTTATGGATTACCTCAGGCGAGTCCCGCAGGCGACACTTAGAAATGACACTCCCAGGTGACTCCCTGAATCGTGTTCATATCCGGTCTGAGCAAGAGTTTGATTTTGTTTTGCCTGATGTGTGCGTCCGTGTGTCTGTGTGTGCGAGCGTTTGCAGATCCAAGGGAATATGTTGTCTTTTTCATCTAACTGACTCGCACAGAAGTAATTCCACTACGTCAGAGCTGCTTATTGCACAAACATGTAGCCTGTGTGTACACACACCGCCAAACACATACGGCCTTCAGATCCATCATCTGTGACTCAGCTCAATTCCATGTGGTAACAGCTGACAGGCTCATAACAGGAACATTTTGGTGAGAATCCCAATGACATCCAGTATATCCTGATCGTCGTGCTCTTCGGGAGATCTAAATTATCTTCATTTGTTTATAAATAAAATTTTTAAAAAAAACAAAAAAAAAAACTTTTTTTTTTTTTTTTTTTAAAACACATCACTCAATTTAGCCTCCATTATCGGCTTAAAAGTACGAGTAAAACATCATCTCAAACCAAGCGGCAACCTCCGGTGGTTAAAAGTGAAGCCTATCCAGAAGTGTGTAAAACTGCAGTTCTCCCTTCATCCACTAGGGGCTGCAAAACAGAGCAAATCCCCATAGACTCCCATGTTAAAAAGACCAACTTCACGACAGAAATAAACATGTTTACAGCCTGGTACAAAATTCCATTTTCCGTTTAACAGGTCAGGTTTACCTTCATGACAACTGTGGGGGGAGTGAATTTTTTTCTAACTCCCCTGTTGAAAAGTAATTTAATCTCAAAATTCGGCATATTTAGGGGCGTGTCCTTTTGATTGACAGGTACCTGATCTCCCACTTCAAGTCAGAAGAACGTAGAACAACTGCAGTTTTTAACCAGTTAACAACGTGACTTAGCTTTAGCCCGCTTACCTCCATTAGCTGGTTAGCTCTTGTTATCTCCGGGTTAGCTCGGTTTCCTCTTAGCTACAGAAAGCTCAGAGTTCGCTCGATGTCAATCATCCACCATGACACTCACAGCCCCCCTCTCAGCTCCACCTCTTTGCCCATTTTTGTATTTTCAGGGTGAGACGACACGCATGCCCCTGCCAAGATGGTGATGGTAGGAACCGCCCACCGAGCTTCAATTCAGCTCTTCAGAAACCTACGGGTGACGTCACGGGGGCTCCGCCCATCTTTTATATACAGTCTATGCGTTTCTACACCTGTAGAAACAAACAGGTCACTGGTGTGCAACAAACAGAAAGCGCTTTTGTTTTTTAGTAGGTTGCTTTATGAAACATTTAACTTGGGAAGTTTCATAACCCTTCTCACTGAAACAAATCCGAGAACATGCTTGTCTTCTTTTTACACATATGCTGTATATGACTTTGTCATATTTACGCTTGCTGCATGTGGTGAGGGTCTTGAATTTGCTGATTCTGGTGTTTGAGAACAGAGGTATTTTAGTCTTGGAGGCACACTTCGAAGAAAGTTAGCGTAATGTCCCATAAGTCTTGTTTTAAAGCAAATGCTCTTTAATCTTCAATATGTAATCTAATATGTACAATATTCAGTCGCAACAAAGTCCAACTGAAGTAAATTATGCAATAACTGTTTTCGGTTTTGCAGTCTCTAAAACCAGTGAATGGGCTTATTTCATACTTTCTTAGGTTTTCATGTTCCTGCGCTGCTGCGATAAAGCAAATTCCCCTCCGTTGGACAAATGAAGGATTATTCAAAGGCCTTTTATAAATGTGTTGATTGCTGGATATTATAAAAAGATCAAAAATGATAAACTAGGCTATTTCTTTTGGATGTCTTTTCATTCACCAGCTGAGACATTTGTGATGCAGTTAACTCTGTGTGATGCAATCCCTGTAAGCCAGTAAACTGAAATATATACAACAGAGCTGCATGTCATACCTTGTACATCTGCTTAAGGTAAGGACTAGAAGCCCCCAGATTTGATTGTCAGTAGGCATATGCAGAGCACCTCTTTCTGTGGATGGTACACAACCCTGCAAGCACTTCCAAATGGGTACCTTAATAAGAACAACTACTGTATGTCTCGGTGGTGCCTCCGGTATGTGTACATCTACCACTGAGTTTAATCGAGTCCTGAGGGAGAACATTTTACTTTTGGTATGGATATTAGCACATCACACTCAGACTTGATTTTTTTTTTTTTTTTTTAATTATTATAAAATGAGTCATTTAGTTTAAAAGGAAAAGAAAGTACAAAATGTAACAATGAAGGCTGTGCAATTATCTCTGCAAAACAAGATTTCTGGTTTATAATATATCTAGTAATATCAATGAAAAGTAGCAAAAGTTTTAGATGAAAGTGGAGATGGAGGGTCTAATTATTGAAACGTTCATCGACTTTAATCGAAAACATGTCCTTATACTTCAACTCAAGTTTATAATTCATGCATACGTCACTCAAGCATGCTCATACGGCAACCAAGAGGGATCACTTCCACTGAACTGAACCAGATTATTAAAGATCCAGTGTGTGAGAATTACTCACATCTAGCGGTGTGCTGACTGAATACAAACAAGCACTATCCTCTGACACCTTGCTGTTTAAGCACATTATTACCACTACCAAAGGTGCAATGAGTATGAAAATGTCAACATCTTGTATAAGTTGGAGTGTTCAATCAGGTGATGAGGTACAAAACAATGCAAAGATCTGTTTTGGTACTGATGCTGTTAAGCTAGCTTGGTACAAAGCTACTGCTAAAAGCTAATGTCATTGTGTGAATCATGTGAGAAGAGGGAGGACATCAACCCCTAACCCCTTTGACAAATCAGCTGAAAGAAATTATGAATCATGAGGAAAAACCTTTGGAAAGTACGACAGAAAGAAGCTCGCATGCTGCCTGCCATCTGAAACATCTTTCATCACAATTTTTTAAGCTAAACCAGTATTAAACATGATGGGCCACCAGTGCTTATCTGGACAATCGATAGACTCCCTGTGGCCTCCTACTTGGGTCACCATCTCTCAATTTTTTCCTTGTGTGCACAGACAGGCAATAGTCAATGTCTTTGGAGTTATTAGACAAACAACCGTAAACAAAATTAGCGATGTGTTACTACTTGTGGGGTAAAGGATTCCAGTTCACGCAGCCAACAGATAGAGCCCGCTATCTGGTGTTCATACGACTCAAGGAAACTTGTAAAAACACTTTTCCTGTTTTATTTCTCTCCTTTTCAACTGTTTCAGTATACATCACTTACATACAGCCAGATAAAGTAATTGATGCGTGATTGGTGGCCTGACCTTACACACTGCGATGCCATTCCTTGTTTATCTAAATGTGCTTTATGGGAAACCCCAAAGGCTTTCTTGGCTCATGTAACCATTGGGAAATGGAAAGGGTGCACGGATCCAACTTCAGATTAAACTGTCGTGTGAAAGTCAGAGGAATTTGACATCTTCGGGGCAGGAAACGATACTTTCTAAAATCCAAAGCAGCTTAAATTAAAGCTTAAACTTTCATTCTTTTACCAAGATTACTAAAGATTAAACTGGAAAGTCACAGCTGTTCTATAACTCACTTGATAGATGCTTTAAGACCTGAGGGGGTGTTTGTGAGCTCGAGATTTGATAGTTTCAGTCTCACTGGGAACCTGTGAGTGGCGAGAGGTATAGGTAACATTCAATTACATACCTCTATACACACACAGCATGTATTGAACCGTGGTGGGCCTGAAGTAGATGAGGAGTGACAGGGATAAGCTGAAGACTCAGCGGTCCTTGTATTTATAGTGGGTGATGCTTTGGTCTGTTCCAAGTCTACAGGGCTTGGCATTTCCTGAAGAGGTGTTAAAAGATCCCATTTCAAAAGGTGTTTTGATAAAAACTGCAGATATGATGACTAGGTTAAGGAATGCTGGGCTAAAGCTTGTTTTGATGGGAGAAAGGCTGGGCAAGATTATCTGTAGGAAATATTCAAGACAATTAAAGGTTCTTTACACAAAAAAAGCCGTGTCTCCTCTGAGTTGACATATAGTGATGACATATGTCCTGTCCCTGGCATGGCAGCACAGACCAGCTGCCGTATTTTGTGCATTTTGTAAGTAAAGAAAGAAGGAAAGTCATTACAGGCCTGGTTGGATGTAAGTTCCAGGGATACTTACACAGGAGTATTAGGCTGCCAACAGAAACAAACAAGGTGGAAACATTATTGCTCTTCTTTGCCACGATGTCAGAAAAGATTGATCATCTTGCATTTCTAAGCTCCAGATTCTAAACCTTTTGTCCCCCTTCATAGATCCCGTAATGAACATGCAACTGTGTTTTTCACCACCTGCACTCGGCTTTGCAACATTGTTTTTCAGCTCTCAGCCGTGTCTCAGTGTTTTCCATGGAGTTCATTTCCCAATGAAATTAGTTACTTAAACCAGGGGTAGGAACGCTGGTCCTCAAGGGCCGCAGTCCTGCAGCTGTAGGAGTTTCCCTGCTACAACACCTCCAACTCAAATCAATGGGTAATTAGCAGACTTGTACAGAGTTTGCTGTCAAGCTCTACACAACTCTGCCAATGAGGTCTGACTAAGTCAGGTGTGCTGCAGCAGGGGAACTCCAAACTCCTGCAGCACTACGGCCCTCGAGGATCCTACCACTTATTTATGATTAATTTCAGTATGGAGGTATATAAAGTTATAAACTAGTTTTGAACACCCAAAACTGCTCGACTGATCTGCTGGAAATCAGTGATTTTTCGAATGCAGTTGAACATTTGTTCAGAGTTTGAAGCCGAAGAAGAAATACTTCGCTTCTCTCAAACTTGACAGCAACTCTACAGAGGTATAGGATAGTAAAAATGTTACAGGGGCCAACTGTAGAGAATGAAAGCTTGTAAAAATATTGCAACAGAAACAGTACCACCGTCACCGTGCTTCAAAGTGTAAATTTAGCCATCAGGGTGGAGTTTCTCTGCATCATTTGGCAGCAAATAAAAAATGTCTGTCACCAGAAAATCGTTTTTCATATTTTGTCTCACAGAGTCCTTCTGATTACCTGCAAATGTGCTTTCCTGTTTTTCTTTCTGGGGTCATACCAATTTTCTGGGTAAGAGAGGCTTTAAGACAGAAAATCTAGTCTCTGCTGTGGGACTTTGATGCTTCTTAAGTTCTTAAGTAAATTTCTAATTTAATAGCAGAGTATTGTGAATTGTTAAGTGTCAGTCATTTAAAACACAATTACTTTATTTATTTATTATGAACTCTGCTGGAAGTCATGTGAATGAGTACATAACAGAAGAGGACATCTGGGTCAGTTAATGGAAAGTGTGGTTGCAGTTGCAACAACCGGCCACCAGAGGGCAATGCACACACTGAAATGGAACTTTTCCACACTGCAGCTTTGGGTAAATCTACTTTTTCTGCACATCAATGGAGCTGGATTGTGAATGTGTGTGTTTGTATGAGTCTATGAGTTTATGTGTTCACAATAGTGCGTGTGTGTGTATCTGTCACAGTACTAAGCTTCAGCCCTCTCCAGTACGCTGAGAGCTGGAAGCTGCTGCCTGACATTCACAAACAATGGCCATGCAAGACAATGCAAACAAGATGCCTGGGATCATTTCCCTGTCCCTGTGTGCAACAGCTCGTAGAGCCCCTTTCCACCCACCCCTCACCAGCGCCAATATAAGTTAGCGCCCAAGGTGTGGATTTCGGCAAACATGCAGATCCTTTTCCACCGAGCATGAACCAGATCATCCCACATTAAAGGCACCTCTTAGTATCTCAGCGCTAGATCAGACATGTTAACACGAAGGTTTGTGAAAGCAGTCATGGTTTTCCTACAATTACTTCAGGGTGATTTGAAGCTGAGTGCTTTCCGCAGCGCAGCATAAACATCCTCAGGGTGCTGTTTGAGTCAAACATCCATTTGGCTTAGTAATTGTACGGGTCAACCACACACCAGGGGTAAATATTCAGGCAGCACCTTGAATAGTAATGTGTTCAATAGCTGTTGCATCTGCAGCCGTATTTTCCATCTGGTTGCTTATCTGCAGTCTGTCTGACAAAGTTCTGAGACTGTCATGAGGGATTAATGCTGCTCTGGTAGGAAGATCCACTGTAGTTTTTGGGTGAGTCACAGTGTATTTGTATTAAAAAAAAATCACAGGGGATGGTTATTTGTAGTGATGGTATAATTCTGGGAAAAAACTTCAGCTCAAAGCGAGATGGACAACTGGTACAGCTGGTGCATTTGGGGTCTTCCAGTTCCTTTCTGCACGACTGTCTGGAAATGTATGCTGACAGCACCAGCTGACTGGTGAGTTAGAACATTTTTTTTTAATGATAATTAATTATGATGTGTTACTGAGCACATACACATCTTCTGACCGACGTCTTTGTTTATGATATTTTTAAGAAACACGATCATTGAAAGGTATTCAAACTCTCAGCATCCGTTCCGCATCGCTTCAGGTCACCACTGCTGGCCAATCCACCCACAACACAATCCGTCCTGAAAACATCCTTTCATCAGAATAACTCCTACTTTACGCTTACACGTCTTCAAATACACATGGTCCCTTTAAATATCACTCATGCCCTCTGGTATTCAACGCAGTTTACATGGCGGTTAATGATTTCTTCTCCTCAGCTTTGAAGTATTTCTTTTTATTTCACTGGACTACTTGGTGCGTGTGTTGCTGAAACAGGTCAAATTGTCTCGGTGTTACAACCTGTGTGAGAGAAGCTATCATTTTTTGGTATCTTTAACACCTTAAAAGGCTAAAATCAGTGGATTTCTCACAAACTGCTTTCGTGTTAAAACCCTTTGCGCCCCTTTCCTAGCTCGACCCCTTTACTAAGAAAACTCCATACCTACAATACAGTAAGTATATCTCTGCTACACGTCTATTTGATAACAGTTGGAGTCATAGCAAAAGGAAAAGTTTGTTAAGAAGTGCTCGTAATGCAGAATACATTAAATTGCAAATGGCACATTTTGAAAAAACTTTCAGGTTTGCTTAAAAAAAACAAACAAATGTATGGATATGAATATCTCTTTTGTATAATACAGCTTTGGCTTTAAATCTATATTTGGTACAATGTGAAAACATTATGTCTGCAAAGGCCAACTCTGATAAAGTGAAGCAGGATGATATCAGAAAGGTTTTAGTACAGACTGTTTAGCCCATTTTGGCACCATGTGTTCTCCAACTGGGGTAATTCATGTTTGAAATGGTTGAATTGATCTGTAACAGGTATAAAAGGGAGTATTTTCATGGTATTTTGGCATTTTTATTTAGCTTTTTTCTCCATTGATGAATAAGATCTCTACATCAAATATGAATAACTAATTGAATTGAGGCTTCCCATGAAAATATTGCTGACGACAACAATGCCTGTTGACAGCATGTAAGTATGCAATTAACACTCGGTGATCCCATCTGCTGCAATGTAAGTACCACGGAAAATACCTGCCTCCATCAGCAGGATCTCAGCCATTAAAATGTGTAAAGCAGCGGCACATCCATCACAAATGTGTGTAGTTCTAGACAGATAGCAGTTTTACCAACAGGGAAACAGGCAGCTAACGTGCACATGGATCCACAATATACCCTATTATTACTTTCAGGCCATATTTGTAAGGAATACTTCACCATACGGTCATTTTTCAAATAGAATTTCGAAACTCAGAAGGCAGCTGGTTCCTCTCTGTCTGCATCAGCATGGGAAGTGTACATCATCTCATCCTTGGAGATACAACGGGGACAAATGTTGTGGAAGTAATGCAGACAGAAGGTGCATTTCGGTGCAGTGAGTCAGTGTTTTCTCAGGCAGATGTGATGCTCTTATATCCAACGTGCTGTATAGTAACGGAATCGTTGCCAAGATGGATTGTAGCTGGAGGCACATAGCTTGGAGCGCTGCAAGAGTACATTTCAAGTAGAGATTTGAGAATTTTAGGAGCACTTGAGACTGGGAAATGCAGAAAACGCTAATCTGTGTGATGATAGTTATGCTTTTGCAAAGGGGAACAAAGCTTAAGTGCAGGGAGGAGGAGAAGAAGTGACATTCATACCCAAGATTCAGTGAAGGCTTAAAAGGGCAAAAGCCTAATCAAATCAATTTAAGTCATTTCAGGCATTTTACAGACACCTCTTGTCGTAGTTCATGCAGAGTCAGTTAAAATGAAAAAAGCAACACTGAATTATTTTGATTATTATACTTAGACATAAGGTTTCTGCATATTTCTCATGAACTGACAAAGCACGAGCACGTACGCCTCAAATTAAAGCCTCCGAATTTACAAAAAAAAACATGCAAAAGTTTAAGAACAAATAAAAAAGAAGCATGTCCACATGTGTAATGCCTGTGAACATGAGAGTGCATGGCGATACGAGCACGGCTCTCCTGCTCCCAACCTTTCAGCATGCGTGAGCTCCGTCTTCTGCAGACAGCCAGAGCTCTGGGTGAGGCACTTCAAAGCCCAAAAAGAGATCTAGTTAGACTGCTTCACTCTTCTAATCAGCCTAACAGATGAGAGGTTCGTGAGCAGTTTGCAGAAGGAAAAAAGAAAGAAAAAAAAAAAGGATTTCAGCCGCATCTTGCAGCTAGCAGAACTTGGCAGAGTTTGAGTCATTTAAAAGAGCTACCAATGAAGGATGGAAAGCAGATAACGTCTTCGTTCAAAGAAGCCACAGAAACTGGAACGTTCCTGAGCAAACTGCCATCTGCTCTCTGGCGTCGATGCTTTAGAAGACATGCTGCTAGCCGCTTTACGCTAACTGTTTGGTATAACGCTAATTTTTCACATCACATGTTAAAATTTGGTCATTTTTGCTATTTTGTGTGATAAAATTTGAAGAGAAGGAGCATTTGGATCCTGGAGGTAGGAGCAGTGGAGCTTCCTGACATTTGCTTGCAGACCACACAAACACGACCATAGTTTCTAGAACTATTGGAAATATAGAGAGAATTTATCTGATGAGAAATAAATCTATAAATCAAACATGCTCTGTCCAGTTTATTGACAATGCCCAGTTGTTGCAAGCCAGAGGTCTGGAGAGCTCTGCCCCCCCGCTCAGGGTGTTCCAGCGATCTTTAGGCATACACAAATAACCTTTGCCTGGCAGCACGAGTCAAAACAACGGCCAGCCTGAAGATAACAACAGTGAAAGCTGAAAAAGGCCTTAAAAAGTTTCAAAGCAAGCTTTCTGAACTACTCTAAACTATGCAGAATATATATTTTGTACTACATAAAAGAAGCTTAATAAAGGAATAACATATTAAAACTACACAATGTGCATATTATACCAGAATAATGCTTGTAATGTTACCCTGTAAAACAAATTCCAAAGAGATGGAATGAAGCATGAAGTGTACAACATGTTTCCATTGTTTAGGACGTTTTTTTTTTTAAATGGCACACCGCACATTCATGTCGCCATTGTTGCCCTACTGCATCTCATAATGAAGATACTGCACCCCACAACGTCTTTGTCAGTCAGGGGCGTCACATTACAGCTCTGTAGCAACACCTCACATGGATGTTTTGGAATTTTAAAATTTAAAAAAAACATATTAAACACATTTTCTATTTAATTTATTCAGTAGTTTTCTGAAAACAACTAAACTTCCTCCTACAAACCATCAGTAAGTAGTTTTTGAAATTAAATGGACTTTTTTGTACCTAATTATAGCAGAACAAGCCCACTCAACAACCTGCCATGTTGTTGTGGACCTTTTAAATGAATAAATTGCATGTAAACGAGAATTGTAGGTTCGGTTTCATCCTTCAACTCCATAACGGAGCAGGTGGATAATCACCAAGCTCTGTCTCTCCAATGATCAAATCATTGCAGAGGCCATTAAGCTGCTATTTCACTAAAATTCCATAAAAAAAAACCTGCCAGAGGAACCTGAATAGTATGATTTAAAGTACTGCGGTTAGACGTGTTGAACACAGTAATAAGAGTGAAGATGTACCTGTGTGTGTAGGTGGGTGATGGGTGGGATGCAAGTTCAGCTGTAATTGTCAATCATAAACTCCAGATCAGAAGACTACGGCATAGCGGGGGTCAGATACCTGCAGTTTAGACTTACATATTATGATGATTTATGGAAGAAGTTAATCGGGAATATGCTCAGTTTAATGGGGACTACACTTAAATAAACGCTGCGTTTTTGGCAGTTCATGTGGAAGTGGAGAGCCAGTCAGGAAAGCATGGAGGAAATATCATTACAAGTAAGAAAACACCCAACAGCATTTCAGCTTAGCCAAAGCTGCAAGTAATATCATTGAAAAATGCTCAGAAGCTTTGAATTCTTATGAAATTTTTCAAATAATAAAAAATGAACAAAGACACAATGAAATCTAAGGATGTTTTAGTCAAAAACCACAAAACTGTGAAGTCTTTGCTTGGCAACTCATTTTAAGCTGAATCTTTTCCTGTCGCTTCTTGCAAAATATTATTCCAGAGGTAAAAGTAAAAAAGAAAAAAAACGAAATATCAAAACTACTTACAGATTTCTGTCTCTCAGTGGATGCTTGTAAAGGTGTATAAAGAATATACAAAGATGCATTCACCAAATTCTCATACTGACCTCGTTATATTACGTGTTGACAACTTTTCCTGACATTTGTGAGACAATAAATAAATACATTCATATATATATTTGACAGTAAACCATCAGTCAAGCAGACAAGCACTTCAGACTTTACCGCGCCAAGCAGCTCACTGTCGAACTGTACGATTTTACCACAAGTACATGATGACAAAACTGCTTGAGGGTCAGTTTGACGTAACAATATCAGCCCCCCCCCCCCCCCCCCCCCCCCCCCCAACATGCGGTGTCTGTTCTGAACACAGGGGGTACCCCCAAACTGTCACTTCTGGATGTGCACAGGTTTCCCGAGCTGCTGGTGTGACAGTTGTGGAGCATCTCAGCGTGACAAAATGCTAAACGTCTTTGAAGCGTAGCTCATTACAATATATTCCAGTGTGTATTATAGAGCCTATCCATGACTTTTCTTTAACCATAACTAAGTGGTTTTAATCCATAATGAATTAGGAGAATGGCACCTCATCTGATCTCCTCTTATGCTGTTTATGTTAATAAGTTAGCAATAAATAATAAAATTTCCCAACAATACTGCCAGTGGTTTACAGAAAAACGGCTGGTCGTAGGCCGTAGTTACTGTTGTACTGCAAACATGGTAAATGGTCACCATGGTCACCTGATCCAACAGTCTGTGAAGAGACCAGGGAATAAGAATCATAAGCAGTTGTATATGGAAGATATTTCATCATCCACTTTTATGCATAAGAAGACTGACCTGTGTCTTTTTCCTGTCTTCCACTTTACTGACTTCAAAGTGTCAGAAGATAGAAATAGGAAGGGACACACACATTTGAACAAGATCCATTTCAATTGAGACTTAGCTTGGTTATTTTCAATCAGTCTCCCCTGATGCACTCACTCGCCCTCACAATCACATTTCCACTCACATCACCCCTCCCTGCCCGTTCTTCTGACCCTTCTATACCTCCCAACCTCAATCCCCCCATCACCCACTCTGAACCTCAGCTTGCCTCCGAGGGATCAATCGTACAACAAATTCAATGAATTCTTTGGCAGGGCCTGTATTTCCTCCGAGAGTACCGGTTGCTCTTGAGCTTTGAGCGAAAAAGCAAAAGGGGAAAGGAAGGAAGAGAGAAACAAGTGAGTGAGGAGGAGAGAAGTCGTGATGGAGAGAGAGTACCTGCGAGGCTGCGGCACATTTAGCAATGGGGCATTGACGGTGTTTGGCAAAGATAGGTGCTGCGTCGGGGAGTCGAAATGAAAGGCGCCTGACGGAAATGAAAGAGGGCAAGGGATAAGATCAGGAAATACAATAAGGAGCTGCCTTGTAAACACGCCTTAATGCCAAAAACAGATAATAAGAAGAACAGGCTGATGAAGCAGTACTTTTCTGTTTGACAGAAGGGTGTGTCTGGATTCTTATCTTCTCAGATGGGCTTCGGGACTGTTCCTGACATCACGCTGACACCAGAATAGCATGAGTACCTTAATAGCTCCTTGTAATTTTCCGACATTTCCTCCTTTTCTCCACCTACACCTCTTCTTAACACCTTTTATAATCTCTTACAAACTAAAATTGGAGAGAAAAGATCTTAAAATACACTTTGAGCCAGCCAGGGCGCTTGTTATTCAGTGCCGTGAATTCAAATTTCCCTCTGAGACACACACACACAGAAAGGAAAGCAGCTAATAGGATTTCTATGACCAGAATATTTGAGTAAAGATTTAGCATTATTATAGATTTTATTCATGTATTCTGTAAAAGGCCATCATTACAGTTAATTAGCCAAAGCTGGTCTTATACATTATGTATGTTTTCCAATATAGAACAAAAGAAGAGACAGCGATTCATAAACATGCCTCCAAATTCTTAACAGCTGTATGAAGGCTAATTACACACATATATGGAAACATTCTTCTTTTGAAATGATTATATGTGAATTTCTTTTTCCAAAGAACTTCCAAAATCCAAGGGCAAAGTAACAAGACATCATGTATACCAAAGGCTGTTCCAGCACACTAATGAGGGATCCCTGAGACCCTTTTAATGGGAAAAGAAAAAGTCTTTAGATGAAGTACATTAGAAGATTTCTGTTATTGTATATAGTTAGTATCCCTTGAGGTTCGATCAAACCATTTCACACATTAACTACCATGCAAACTGCATATTAGTTCAGTTTTTAAAGTATACTGCATATCTATTTTTACAGTCCTATACTGGATAATGTGTTGGCAAAACTTGACTGTTACACTGTTAAAAACACAACTGCATGTTAAACAAGTAATTGTGTCATGAGGATGATTGAAAGTCCATGAACCACATCACTGTTTTTAAATTGTGCTACTTGTCCCAAATGACAAGAAAGATTTCTCTACACAATGGTTTGGTCATCAACAGAATACATCTAGCAGATGATGAAAATATTACAGCAATTATGCAACATAGTCTGTTTACTTCTACGCTGTGAGCAAACCACCGCAGGGCTCACCTGCAGGTGAACCGAGACCCCTGGGATTTAAAGGTAGGGTAGGAGATGTTTTCCGGGAGTATTTTCTTGCTGTGTTACTAAAAATTCACTTCTCACCCTGATAGCTACTAAGTAACTAAATGTTCTTAACATGAAAATAAAATGATTTTTTTTAGTCATCTGTCAGACAGACAGGACTGTAAAACACTACCCAAACATCTTAACGGACCCATTCTAAATGAAAAAACTACCACTTGTCCCACCTCCTATCAACATTTTAGAGGCGTGGTTTCAGAGGAAATTACAAAAAAGGAGTTTATAGTTTTAAACTGTGTATTTTCAGAATGTATGAATGCCTGCTCAAACCATTTTTTCAAAGATCTCTTACCTTACCTCTAACTCATTGGTTGCAAAGATGGTTTTATGTTTTTCATTTTCTGTATGTAGAAAGCCAATTTAGTTGGTCACATGTCAAAACGCCTCCAAAATGCACTGTCTGACAGTGCACCCAGCCAACATGTTGTGAATCTGCTCCAAGTGCGCATCCAAAGATGCCCCAATGAACACCAAGACAAATCGGCCTCTCGCATTCCCAACAAATGAGCCAGAATACCTCAAAACCAGTGGTGTATGCTGGTATACAGAGTATACTCATTTCTTTTTCAGTCAGCATAGAGTATGCTCACTTCTAATCTTCAAAGCTCCCTGGGATGCTGCATTTACAATTACAAACATCCCTACGCATGTAGCTACATTGCCCAGCAGCTCAGCTAAGGTTACCGATGCTACACTGGTGCAGTTAGCCATCAGCTACATTAACTTTAGCTTGAACATAGACATAATAAATATATATGTATATAAGTCTATGAGCCTGTCTTTCACCAGCTCTATGTGCCAGTATTGATTTAGTAATTTTATAACTCTTCCTCCCTGAAACCGAAGAGCAGAAATTATGTGACAATGAGCAAATATATTGATGGATTTTTGGGGTACACCAAATAGAGTAGTCTTAAATGTCACTTTTTATGAAACAATGTTTTTCTGGGCTATTATTTTTCTGTTGTTTTCTAAAACAAGGGCAAAAAATTTAGAGCACACCCACTTCTCGAGGGCCACTACACCACTGCTCAAAACACACGGGGCCACAACAGTGCCTGGCAACCACCGAGTTAAGTGGACCAGTGATTGCTGCTCTGGTTTGCAAATCAAGTTTGGATGCACATTCACCCTGCTCCAACTGGAACGGACTATCCATGGAAGCAGAGCAGTGTTCTTTCAGTGGGAATGGTCCCTTGAGGCAACACAATCTTACTATCTGACCTTAATATCTTGTGTTTGACTTGATTGAATGGCTAAGTGAAATTTATTTCAGATATATATATTTAAGGAGTCATTAGACAAGATCTCAAGAATGGGAAACCACACTTCTTCAGGAGCACTCCCTCGTATTACAGTTTTTCTTAATGCATTGCATCACGTTCCAGCAACTGAATATTGACACAGCAGCCATTTTGAACATGCATCATGGCAAACTCATGTTGGGCCCATACCACCCCACAAAGCCTTCGGCCGCATGGCTCAGGAAACAGAGGGCCTTGAGTCTCACTAAGGATCCCAGCATGGCCAGCCATTCACACCTATGTGAAAAGAAGTGTGTAAGACAACAGCACCTCGAATTGGCCGAGGGCCCACTTTTACTGCAGGGTCTCTCAGTGACATCACTGAGACTTTAAAAGCCCGAGTCACAAAAACCACCTTGTTTTTCCACTGCTTCTTGCATCGGAGACACGTTATCTGCCTTTCCTCGCTGGACGAGTCAGCAAAGATTTACTGTGTGTATATACAGCAATTCTTCACAAGGGTTAGTTGTTTGTGTACCAGGGAACCCTTTAAGGTACCTGTAACCATCAACGCAACTGGTTCTGCCAGAGGGATCATTTCTGCCCCCAGACCAGAACTATGGTTTCTGGATTTAATTTGTGGGGCCAAGCCTCTCTCCCGACTGCGGCCAGAGCCCACCAGCACAAAGCAACAAAATAACACACATGCAACTGAATATAAAGTGTCACTTCCCAAACCAAATGAAAATACCAAAATCAATTCAAACTAACCCACCAGACCACAGACACGGTGAAGTCCAGACTACCAGAATCCTTGGCCTAAACAACTGGAGCCAACCTCCAGAATTCCCCCATAAAATCAAAAGAAACAAATGCTAACGAGGACAAAAAACACTCTCATAAATGAGAAAAAAATAAATCCATACAAGAAAATTAAAAGGACAAAACAACAGTGTAAATGTAGCTGCGTCTTTTATATCCTTGCTCAGAAGGAGGAATAAACCTCTCCCACACTACTCAGCCACCTCTCGTACCGGCCGGCTATGTAGAACCCCTGTGGGAAGCTTTCCTACAACAGCTGGCATCTGAGCCCACACACCGCGCTACGCCCACATCTAGCAGAGTCCCATAGCCTAAACCCAGCTGTTTGCTTATATTATTTTAGGTAGGGGCAAATTGACAATGAGGAAGTATGTCGTCCACTACCTGGCTACGGCAACCCAGGAGTGCCAAAAGGCCTACGGTTACATTAGCATTGGAAATTTGAGTGCATCACATTGATTGAACCGATTGACGTTAACCTATTGATGAAGATCCGTTTATTAAATTCTGGTGTATCGTAAACGTAAGTTGTTTGTGCCTATTTTGCATTCGTCTATGTCAGATTTCCAGTGACAAAGCCTGTGCTTGATCTCAGCCTTCATTGCTGACTCTTGAGACTAAGACATTGTTCAGTATCTTTGTTCCTGATTTGTCAGGTAGTGCCCGAAATTTTGGTTTATTTGGTAAATCTAACAACACTTGTCTATGGACATCTGTTGATGATATGGTCAAATACTGAACAACCCATCTAGCCCCAACACTCATCAAACCACAGCAAGATTATGTCAGTGGGCAAGTAGAGGCAAAGAAAGAGAAATGAACTTTTACTCCGCGGAGAGAGCCTGAATCAGCCATTGTTAGGAGACGTCCCAGAAAATCTATCATCTAGTTTTACTTTACATTTCAAAAGTGCATCTCAGATTCTAACTTTAGTAGTCAATGCTTGCGGTGCATTATTACCAGAAAGACCCTCAACACAACTTCTGCTCAAGGATTCATCCAAACATGGACTCCTTTTGCCTTTGTAGAAAATACTTATTTCTATATTCTTGCAGCTCTTGTAAAGACATAAAGGTGGGATAGATTAGATTTTTCCTGGATATAGATTAAGTTAAACTTTCATAAGGTACTTGATAAAAAGGATATTGTCTCGAAATACAAATTGAATTCACCCCAGAGTAGGCGCAGAGGTGACAGGAATGCTGAAATTGATTTGTAGATCCCGAAGAGCAGATCTCAGAGATGGTTTTGTGGGTAGAAAGTGGATGAACAGAGGAAGCCGTTTCCATGAATGCTAATACTGCACAAAGCCACACACATACGCGTAGGTGAAAAATGAAGAAGCCCACGCTTAGCCAGACAGCCAGGAGTGATGCATGAACCTCATTGTACTGTACCGGCAACAACATTTGTTGCTGATTTAATGGTGTGTTTAATAAGCTTTTTATCATATTTTGTTTCAGCCTCTTTGTCTTCCAAGGAATAAAACTGGATTGTTTTTTACAGTTCACCCACTAAAGATCAACACCAGTCACCAAGTCAAACATGCAGTGCTGAAAAACCATATTGTAAAGGTGAAAGCATCAAGTCATGCTGTAAACACCGAAAGAATTTCGCCAGCTGTCATCAAATGACCACGTTGAGCTCGATGTAGTCACTGAACAACCATGCATTTTAAATGAGCTTTGTCTCCAGGTTGTAGAACACAGGCAAGGTGTCCAAATGAGATAGACGTCCTGCTTTAGAGGTAATTACGAATTCTCCACTGAGGTCGGGGTCATTTAACCAAACTCTCAAGGGACATAAAACAACAACCTCCTTCCCCCTCAAAAGAAATAAATAAAATTTCACTTTTTAACTTTGTCCTTTCAGAGTGGTTGCTAACTCCCCAAAGTCACTTCCTCCGTCTGTCTTAAGAACAGCGTTAGCAGAATCATTTCCGCCTCATTTCCTAGGCAACCTCTGAAACTGACTCCTATGTCAGGCCAACCTGTGCTGACAACCCCCTGCTGGAGCATGCACACACACATTCACACACGCCCGTACACACACACACTGAGCGTAGCCACAGGCAGTTCGAAAGCCAGCCGGGCTTGGATCTCCTCCCTCGCTTCTAAAAATCTTGATTGACTAGCCTCTGCTCACAGCCTGCCAACCTTCCGGGGTCATTTATGCAGCGGAGAGAAGAAAGGAGCTCGCAAAGAGACAGATCAGAAAGAATAAGCCCAATAAGAGGAATGAAGAAAAGAGGAAACCGGTCCCATGTCTAGCTGTCAAAACGTCCACTGGTTTGTCAAGCTGAAAACCTCGTCTCTCCTCTGGCCCCTCTTCCTCTTCATGTTGTTCAGAAGACCCCTGCCCGGGGCTTTGTCATTAATTTAATTCCACGGAGAAAAGTCTACAGCTGGAAAACCAAAAGTTTGTCAACCTTGGAGCTAGGGCTGGCGTTATCAGGAGACTGAGGAAGATTAATGACAGTTAAATTGTGAGTTTCTGTTGGATCGGTTTGACTCTTCCTTTGCAGTTTCACAACAGCCTGTGTTTTAGTACAATGCTTTTTAGTATTCCCATTTTGCAATGCCTGAACTCACACTTAGAGCAGAGTTCAAGTAGTCATTCATGGCTCTTAACTACAAGAAAGGAGCTGTTTTGTGGCCGTTTCTGCCTCATCTTGTGCTCCAGGTAAGTATTGAGTAAAGATCCTGTGAAGACCAGTCTTCTATAGTCAGTGTAGCTTTTAGTGAGTGGGACTGATCGTTACCTGTTTGAACATTCAGAATTTTGTATTAAGAAGTTCTGAGGACGACCCACCAAGCAAACAAAAACAAGTCAAAACACACCCACAAATGAGTTGTTTTGCAGAAAGTGCTGGGATTTTCAGCTCTGTAAAGCAATGCGAAGTGAAACCGGCTGTTTTCGTAGCTCAGTCAACTGCTTCAGCTGCATAACATTTTCTTTATTACAGAAATAATGTTTACTTTGGGTGTGATGAGCAGTTGAACTGGGTGCATTGCTTCTAAAATGTACCTTTTTGTGCTTAGATCAACAGTATTCCATCTATTTTCTCCTGCTTATTTGAGGTCAGCTTGAGGGTTCAGAAGCTTAAACATGAGAATCAAGACTTCCCTCTTGTTTCTTCTAGCTCATCGAGAAGAATTCCAAGTCATTTCCCAGGCCAGCCCAGAGATTTAGCATGTTCTGAGTCTTTCCTGAGACATGTCCAGACAGGCACTTTGGCACATAGTGCCTCAGGAATCAAACTCCCAACTTCCCAGTTACAAGCCGACTGCTCTTCCACCTGAGCTACAACCACCCCAGATGCTTAAGCCGCTTCATCTGGTTCCTCTCAATGGCTACGGTTATAGGATGTTTTTTTTTAATTCCGAATTAATAATTTGGAATTAAGTAACTCAGAATTAACGCATTGTCTTACAAGTTTACATGAAAATAATTCCGAATGGAGGTTTACATGAAACACGTCCTCACTTAATTCCTCTTTAGAGCGGCGGGTTGGGAAGGGTTCTGATTGGACAGAGGGTGCAAGTGATCTATGACGTATACCGGAAATAAACAAAGTTAGCTCCCTGCTTCTCGTCTTTTCAGTCGTAACTTGTAAAAACTACACAATAAGTACCAGTTTCACTGCTATTTTTATTATAAATATGAAGTAGCAGCTCAACACCAGCATACTACTTCACTTTCTGCAGCAACTGAGAAGGAGACGAAAGATAGACCACCGAACACCGGAGGTAAAACAACGCGCGTCATCGGGACAGGACAAGGTAACGAGCATGCTCAGAACGACCAGAATTAACTTAGAGCGGAATGAAGGTTTACATGACAGAGGAATTAAATAGTTTGGAATTAAAATGCGAATTAACCAGACACTTACATCGGAATTAAGTTTAATTTCGAATACAAATTAGCATTAGGTAGGAATTAGGTGATTACATGGTAGTTTTTCATCAGTTTAAAGCGGAATGAACTTTTACTCTGAATTAAGGAGGAAGAGCAGTTGGTTTGCAACTGGAAAGTTGAGAGATCAATTCCAGGCTTCTCCTGACTATGTGTCGAAGTATCCTTGGGCAAGACACTGAACCCCAAGTTGTACCTATCGGGCTACGAGTCGCTTTGGATAAAAGCATCTGCTCAATGACTGTAGAACAGAATAGAATTAAAACTCCCATATAAACGTAGCAAATGTAGAGAAGCAGCAGCTCCACTCTGAGCCCCTACCAGATGACCCAGCATGTCACCTCATCTCTAAGTGGAGGACACTCATTTCAGCTACTTTTATCTGCAGTTTGGTTCTTTTAGTTACAGGAGAATCAGAGGTGTGGCAGGAACGTAGACTGACTGGTAAAACTTCAGCTCCACTCCATTCTTCCCACATTCATGAACAAGAACACAAAGTACTTTAACTTGTCTACTTGGTGCAGGATCTCATTCCCAAGTCAAAGAGGGCACTCTAACCTTTCCCGGCTGTGGACCACGGTCTCAAACTTACTTACTGATACTCATCAGATCTGGTTTGCATTTGTCTTCAAACCAGCCCACTCTCTTCTATTTTACAGTCATTTAGCAGATACTTTTATCCAAAGCGCTTTTTCTCTGTTAGCCAATAACGCTTAACACCGAGTGGATAAAAGGAACCTCACATCTGCAAAAAGTAGAGGCCCAAAAGTAGTCACCAGAAGACAAAATAATTATTTCCAATGGAAGCAACCACTGTTATGTGCACATATTTACAGACATCTTACCCATGTCAATCACTTTAAACCACACACTTCAGCTGGACTTTATAGAGAAGCGACCAAAGGAAAAGATCACTGCTTAAAAATAAAATAAAAAATTTGTTGTTTGCAAAAAGGCAAGGTTTTAAAGATTTAAAGACTTGAAGGAGAGACTTGAAGTCTCTACAAAGTTTTGAGGTTTTTATTTCTTGTGTTTGTTCCACAGTGGGCATTTGGCCCAATCAGCAGTGTGGAGATATTGTGTCGGTTAAATCCTCAAAAAATGCATTTTCATTTCAGAATCTAAAACACTGTCACACTGGATTGTCTCCTGTTGCACCATGTTGAGATAATCAGTGCTTATCAATTCAAGGTGTAAATGCAAAGGCGTGTGGTTGAGCCAGATACGGGGATTAGAAACACATGGTTCCTACAGAAGTGGCTTAACAGCAGAGATACAACAGAGTTATAGTTTTAGGAAACATGGAAAAGAAAAGGGACTATATGATATTGTTGGAAAAGCGTAATCAAAGCCAGTAAGGCTTCTTTTAGCAGGCTATATCGTCCTCCTGGAAGTTTGCCTTGGCATGACTAACTTGATGGTTTCATCCTTTCCACTTGGTGTTGAAAGCCTCTTTGATTCTCATCCTCTTGCATTTGTCCAAAGCGAATCATCATCCTTTTTCTAAGCAGGTTTAGAAGATTAATTAATTGATGGGATTTGAAAATGTATGTACATTTTCTTTTCCTCTTTCCAAAAAAACATCATAAACTTCACATCAGAAGAATTCAACAAAGGCACTTAAACATGAAGGGAAAACTGTACTGACTTGTTAGAGTAGCTGGAACAGAAAATGACCTTTTACTTGACCCTATGCACATAAAGTGGCCAATTTTTAACTGCTGAAGCTTCGTATTAAATGGAAGAATTCAGTGCAGGTGTGGTGGGTGAAGGAGGACCATTAGAAAATAAGTGGCTTACTTCCCTTGACCTTATAAGAAAACAATGACTTCAAGGCAAAATATAAAAATGTCAATTTATAAGTAGAAAGGATGAAGAGACTCCTGTAGGTTTTACTAAAGTGGAACTATAGAAACCAGAAAATATATCTTTGATACGTTGCTCATGAATTTTTCCAGGTTTTTTTTCCTGCAGGCCTTAGAATAGTCCAAAACAATGTGCAGCTGTTGGACAAATTGACATAATCTTCTTTACTTTTGAAGGTCCAGTTTTTGCAATGCCAAAGAGACGAGAAGCAAAGCTGTGAAGTGACTGTTTTCATTGATGCACTGGTGCTTGTCAAGGCTTTGATGCTTCCATATTGACAACTCCCTGAGCATAAATGACAATCACAACATTATGCTGACTTGATGGACATGCTGAGGCAAAATGATCCTACTCTGCTTCCGTAGTGTTGAGGTTTGGGCTCTGGGGAGGATTTGTTACTCCATCACACCTGACGATCAGTATGTCCTTGTTACAGCCGCTCCTCATGGAGAACATTTGTAACAAGAAGCCAGATGTCTTATGTCTGCTGGATTCCACCCCATTTGTGAAGAACATCTGGTTCAGACCCAGTTCATCTGCTGTAGAAGTTTTAAAAGCCTTTTGTCCTCCACTTTTCCAGTTTCCGTACAGTATATCGCAGGGCACATTGAGATAAGTTTTCAGCTAAAAGCTCTGTGGGATTCATCTTGTTGGTTTTCTGAAACACTTGTTCCACTTAAACTGTGGGCGGCTGTAGCTCAGTTGTCCTTCAACTGGTAAGTTGGGGGATCGATTCCAGGCTTCCCCTGAAATGCCGAAGTGTCCTAGGGCAAGACACTGAACCCCAAACTGCCTATTGGGGT
Organism: Telmatherina bonti; assembly: GCF_933228915.1. NCBI lineage: Eukaryota > Metazoa > Chordata > Actinopteri > Atheriniformes > Telmatherinidae > Telmatherina > Telmatherina bonti. The sequence continues at coordinate 26,222,566 of NC_136633.1, read as the reverse complement.
ATGAGTGTGTTGAGTGAGTGAGTGTGTGTGTGTGTGTGAATGGGTGAATGTGACAAGTAGTGTAAAGCGCTTTGAGTGGTCTGTATGACTAGAAAAGTGCTATAGAAGTACAAGTCCATTTACCATTTAAACTAAAGCCTATCCAAGCACCAACTTGGGAGGAGGTAGGGTACACCCCAGGCACGTCTCCAGACAAATAAAAACAGAACAATGGAATGCCTTTGCAAAAGATGCTATAAACAAAGTTCCCAACTATAGTTTAATTTAACAATTCATTTGCCAGGTTTTTGGGTTCGTGAAGAAACACCACCGGTTTGTCCTTTTTGTCATGTTTGAATGATTGATAGTTGGGTGTGAGGTTGGTTGACCAAAACAATACAGCAGCACATTCTGCTGAAAAACTGTACAAGGACTGGACAGAAGATATGTGAAATAGCAGCCATATAATACCTTTAAACAACCATCAGATCGATTCCCAGACATCTTTGGAAGACAACAACAAAGTCAGAGTCATTGGAAGCAAAGTCATGAAATGAAAGGGGCTCAAGCTTTTGCACAGGTTTTAACATTTCATCATCAACTTTGCTAATAAATGAGAAAATACATTGTACTGAATGGTAATATTATGATGCAATTTGGACAATTCTGCTGCAATTCCAATGAACAAACTACTGCTGCCTTATTAAAGAGGTAAAAGGGTACAATGATTTTCCAGGTAAATTAGTTGTCTTGTTTTATCTGTATGAAGCCATGTAGCAAGCAACACTGAAAGAGCACATGCTAATAATGTGGGAAATTAATTAGCCAACGTTCATTTTCATGGGAGAACAAAAACACAGCAAAAAAAAGAGAAGGAACCCTGTGTTTACTTCTGCATCAGCTCTTTCATTTCCTTTCCTCTTTTATCAAGGCGCACTGGTGTCCTGTTGATTGTTCATGCTTTTGGAAAGGAGAAAAAAAAAAAAAAAAAAAGACACCAGAGAAAAACGGCACGGAGTGAAGATTTGCCTCTATATGTCCTCTTTTTTTTTTTTTCTTTTTAAAAGCTGAGCTGATAGACACCATTGTTGACACACAAGCACGCACTTAGACACATCTCACGGGCTTATTAATAAGCAGAGCGCCTCGGGGATTTCAGGAGTATTTATTGTTAATTACAGCAACGCACACGTACTGCCACTGCACCCACACTGAGGCTTAAGTCGATCTCTGCTGGAAAGCTGAGTGTACCTTTAAGTCAAGAAACTTTTTCTGCGCTTTCATGCCCATTTGTCATTTACAAACCTTGAGACTATCTGAATAATGCAGTTGCACCATTAAACGGCAGAACTAACGACCCCCGTATTTACTGGATTAGGTGCATTCTCTTGCTTTGGAGCTTTTTCACCGCAACTTTCTTCTTACTGAAATGATTTGGAACTTGCCACCTCACAGTTAAATGAGAATACGAGGGTGAAGCAGTCTGTGTCTCCTTGGATGGAATATTATTCTCATTAAGGGAAGAAGTAGCCACAGATTTCCAAAAGCATTAATATGTTAAGAACATTTGGATGTGTGGAAAATGTGCGTGTGGGCCTCACTGATGATGGAATTAGGACGGCCACAAAGGGAAGCCAATACATAATGACGACTGTCATGTCATGTATCCATCTGAGGCTGAATCATGTGAAAACAGGAGCCATTGAGATGCCAAACAGACCGAGAATTTAGGTCAGGCAAGTGTCGCACCTGTCATGTAAAACCAACATAAACTGGTGCTCACATCACCACCCAGTAAAAGTAATAAGGTAGACAAACAGAAGACTTAGAGATCACTAAAGAAGAGAGATGAGAAGAGAATGAGGTTTTGTTTAGACGCACATGTATTATGTAAACAGTGGAAAATATATGTATATTAAAATGAGCACTCAAAATTCAAAATGTACAACTTAACTCAAGATAGTGTTCATCCCAGACCCAGAAGTCCGACCCAACCCCACCTGCAGTCCACAGTCCGCCTACCCACGGTTTATCAGTGTCCAATGTCTGAGTTTCTAGTCCAGTTTCGGAGGGGAAGGGAAACAGTCACAATGGGATTGTATAAAGTCTCAAGTGGAAAGGGGCAAAGGAGTATGGGGAAGAGGAAGATGCTCCGTGGGCTCCAGACAGAGATAGAGCACCAGAGAGCCCCGACCGGCCTGGCAGGAGGGATTCCATTGTTATGTTTGGCTCTTCTTCAGGGTCCGCCTACAATCACTGGACCTGTTCTTCTAGCTCGACGTCCTGGAACCTGGCCTGTTCCAGGTTACTTGTGAAACCCCGTTGCGGATTTCGGTTCAGTAGTGGGCTCCTGGAGTTTGTCTCCAGTACAGCCTCCCCACTCCTCTTCTGCTAACAAACTACTGGGTTTTTATTTGTACAATTCGCCGCACTATCCCATGTGACCACGTGATATCATCAATAGTGGCATCAAAAACTGGCCAATGCATACACAAGCCAATCACCAGCAGTGATTGGTCAGCACGACAAACTCGCAAAAAGGCCTTTTCCACCCAGGTTACACCAAGATGGGATACAGAATGGAAGACATACACTAGCTGTGTTTCCATGACATTTTTTTTTGCAAAATAAAGGTGATATTTGTAAGACACACAACACTTGCAATTTGCAGCTGTTTCCATTGCAAGCAGAAGCCTCAGTTCTCTAAAAATCTCGTCTGGTTGATGAGATTTTAAGAGAATTGCAGCCAATGCAAAGTTGCCACGTAGCATCACTTTGGGGTTTTCGATTTCTACTACAACTTCCTGTTGTGGGAGGAGCTTCAGGTTTAAAAGGAACTCATTCTGACTTGTTCAGTGTGGCGAGTAAGTTGGATTGAGTTGCAGAGCTGGAGTTTAGTATAGTTATGGTGGGAAACCCTTGTAAATATTGTAAATATATTGTACATATTGTTGTACCTTAAACTAAACCACAATGTTGCCGTCATCATTAGGAACAGCAGAGGCACTTTTATTCACGCTTATTTATGTATTTTCTTTAATCTTATTTATTTAAAACATTGTTTTTATTTATGGTTACTATATTATTTATTGTTGCGGTCTTTTTATTCTTAGTTTGTCCAGTTTTCCCCTGTTGTAAACATTTTTTTCATTACTGCTAATCAATGAAGATGATAATGGTGTAAAGGGCATCACTTACAGATACAATTCATCTGCTGGTAATGAAATGGCAAAATATACAAGTCAAATTTCTTCTTTGCGATGTAGAAAAATAATTAAACAAAAACAAAAACAAAAATTTCCTAAAACATGTTCAGGAACTAAAAAACAAAGAAACAAACAAACAAAAAAAAAACCTTAAAAGCTTGGATGGCTGCTCAAGTCTGACTCACTGGAAGCAAACAGAAGAAGTAAATGATGTGTTGGCTTCAGACTTTCACACAGTTCTGCACCTAATCTTCGTGGAAGAACTTGTTGCTGGAATATTCTGGGCTAACCAGCACAGCTTCTACTTTGTACAGATGTCAGCGGTAAATAGGATTATAGTGTCTTTAACTTTTAATGGTGCATATTTGACCTTTGAAATGATGCCTCCTGCTCATTGTAAATATCTGCAATGAAGTTCTGAACCTGAGCTGGCTGGTGGCATATATTCATTAAAATATATCACCAGCCCGGGTGCAGAACTTCATGGTCCTGAGGAAATGCTAATCAGCCTGGTTGGACTGATAAAACGCCAGTATAAGGTATCTTATTCCTGAACTACAGTAGCCTCGGGCTTAGAGATAAGCCTATGTAGGACATTTAGTATGATTCAAACAGCTGATATACAGCTGTCAGTACTTGGCGCTGCTCTGTGAGGCCAAATCTCAAGACGATATACCGACAGGATGCTGTAAGTACGACATAAAGATGATTATTGCTGAAAGAAATGTTGGCTTGGAGGAAAATTGAGTTTGAAAGTTAACATCTGTCACAATATTATTAACGCATCTGAAAATCAGAAGTTTCTAAAGTGTTTGAGGGGCTTAACGGGACGAGGAGATCAATCTGAAGAAAGCATTTCGGTGATGGAATGACTTGTATATGAAAATCAAAACATGACATTTATAGCTGAACAAAGAACGTCTTTACAGTTTTACCAACACAAAAGAAGAAAAAGACGATTGACATCAAAGTCCCACCCACTCGGTGGGAATGTCAGTGATCTGAAAAGTGCATTACAGGAGAAAAAAAAGCCACCAACATCAAGGGTTTCTCCCCATACATGATAAGGCAATAAAATCACTGCCTTATTCAACTTTTATCATCACAATGACAGTAAAACTGATGTGTTTTAAACTTTGCGAAGGCATCATAAACCATTTCCTGAATTCTGATAAACTTCTATAAGCCTCCTGCTGATCTGTTTTTCCTATTAATGTTACTCCTGCTGAGTCCTCATACATATTGTTATAAATAGAATGGATGTCAAAGCAGACGTAAAGGATGAATAAGCTTCAGTTGATGATTTATTGGGACAAAATGGCGAGCAAAAGCAAAATGGAAAGGATTGTAGGAAAGGATCTGCCGCGATTTATCGCTAAAAGGAGAAGAACTATCAATTAATTGTCATACTTTAGCAAATTGTAAAGCGTATTTCAAAACCAAATATTTTGAGGATAAATTTTAGAAAGGTTTACATCTCACCTTCAATGCTGAACCAAAGCTAAACTGATAAGCACTGTAATCATGAATGGCTGAAACAGCGTTGATTACAGTAAAGTAGATTAAGGTCATAATTCTTTATATACTTTGGGCTTTTGTTTTGAGAGACTTGAAGGAAAATGGAAAAAGGTAAAATAATCTGTTTTTCAAACACATATCAAATCAGGTTGTAGTTATGCAGCACTTTTCATACATATCAAGTTAAGCTCAGCGACTCCAAAGGCATGAAGTTGCCTTCCCCTCCACAAGGGGCAGTGCAGGGACTCAACTGGCTGGATGTGAGGTTCGCTAGTTATATGGGACTTGTGTATAATCTACGATATGCTATAGTCATGCGATTTTACCGTGATTTCAGATTTACTAAAATATTAACTGTTTTTAACTTGTTGGCTGCCAAAGACATCTTATGATTTCTTTTGCGCTTTCTATAAACAGAAAGCCGATTTGGCCGGGTACGCTAATCAAAACATCCCCAAAATGCACTCGAACCCAAAACGCCTCTATTGTGACGGCACTCTGAGTGTGCACCCCAAAGGCAACTCTTCGCCTATGCACCCAGCTAAATTGGCCCTTCACGTCTCAACTGGAAGTTGAGCCAAAATGCTCCGGCCGGGCAGCTAATGAGTTAACTGGTTGTGTCTATGTCCTACACTAGGGCTCCTCAATCTTGGTCATCGAGGGCCAGTGTCCTGCAAGTTTTCCAAGTGTACCTGCTGGAAAACACATGATCAGACTCAGATGCACATGTCTGTTAAATACACATTGATTTGAAACAGGTGTGTTGCAGCATGAACAACCAACCTACAGGACACTAATCCTCTCGGACGAGGACTGAGGATCTCTGCCCTACACCCGACTCAATCTGCTTCTCAAAAGTGCCCCCACCTGGTAGAATCCTTTGGTAAACTTTATACACAGGCTAATATATAAACGAGGGGTAGGCGACACCGGACCTCGAGTGCCGCAGTCTTGCAAATGTTAGGAGTTTCTCTACTGCAACACATCTGGCACACGTCAGACCTAATTAGCAGACATGTGCAGGGCTTGACATCAAACTCTGCACAAGTCTGCTAATTAGTCATTGATTTGAAACAGGTGTGTTGCAGCAGGTAAACTCCTAACCAAGTGGTTAAAAGTGAAGCCTATGCAGAAGTGCATAAAATTGCAGTTCCCCCTTCATCCACTAGGGGCTGCAAAACAGAGTAAATCCCCATAGACTCCCATGTTAAAAAAGACCAACTTCATAGCAGAAATAAACATGTTTACAGTCTGGTTCAAAAATCCATTTTCGGTTTAATAGGTCAGATTTACCTTCATGACAACTGTGGGGTGAATTTTGAATTTTTTTCTGACTCACAGGTTTAAAAGTAATTTAATCTAAATTTGGCATACTTAGGGAATGTTCTTTTGATTGACAGGTACCCGATCTCCCGCTTCAAGTAAGAAGAACGTAGAACAACCGCGGTTTTTAGCCGGTTAACAACGTCACTTAGCTTTAGCCCACTTACCTCCGTTAGCTGGTTAGCTCCTGTTATCTCTGGGTTAGCTCGGTTAGCTCTTAACTACAGGCTGCTCAGAGTTCGCTCGATGTCAATTATCAACCACGACGCTCATAGCCCCCCTCTCAGCTCCACCTCTTTGCCTAGATTTGTATTTTCTGGGTGAGACGACATGCATGCCTCTCCCAAGATGGCGATGGTAGGAACCGCCCACCGAGCTTCAATTCAGCTCTTCAGAAACCTACGGGTGACGTCACGGAGGCTCCGTCTATCTACTTATATACAGTTTATAGTCCTAACATATCAAGGACTGCGGCACTTGAGGACTGGAGTTGCCTACCCCTCATATAAATGATTTAGCTGTTTACGTGGCCATAGTCGAAGTATTCACAGTATTTGTAATTTTTTAGCAGAGGTGGACCGGTATGCAGTGCTCCTAACGGCTAAGGAGAAGCTGATTCATTGCATTGATTCTGATTAGATAATAGATAACTCAAGCCAAAAGGCCCAACTTTAACCAGGAACAACCAACTTCATAACAAACAGAAGAATTCTAACGTAAAGAATCGCCTGTCACAGCGTTATCTGATGGGGAGGCATACTCACTTTTACAATCTGCACTCTCTGCTAACAAGGGGGGAGCTGTCTCAAGCTCCTCCATATTTTGTGGCAGCAAAAAGGTAAAAACAGGTAGTTGAATGTTTGAGGGAGCTGTTGAGAAGCACTACAAAGAAGTCTGCTGAGCTTTTACGCCACGAGGACAAATCTTCAGAGACACTTACTCTATAATTTCACAGGTAGACATGATGCAGTATTTTAGAGGTAAAACAGGGAAGTAGGCCTATACATAAGACATGCATGGATAATACATACACACCCCCCGCTCTCTTTATCCACTTTAGGGCTAAAAGCTATTGACTAAAAGGAATATAGCTAAATAATTATTTTAATTAAATATCAAAATTTAAATGTTCATCTCCAGACACAGTGACTGTGCAGCTTTTAACATAATATACATGCTGTTGCTGTGCTGGTTTGTTCCCTTGCTCTGTTTGTCCTTCGTACCATCCGACACTCCTGTCTTAGCCCTCTCTGCTTTAACTATTGTTCCCCACCTCTGAATTTCTGCCCACCCTGGCCGTCTGAGCAGAGTTGTCTATAGAATGCTAAAAGCCTCCAACACTGTGATGTCCCTGCAGGGCGCGCTGTCCTCAGAAGGGAGTCTGAGCTGAATGCTAAAAGGCCCTTGGCACAGTTGCTGACGTTTGCCACCACCGGGTCCTGTCTTACGCACAACCAGCGTCCGTACCAGTCGCGTGTGAAACTGATATAACAGATGTGAAAAGGGTATGCACGCGTTAAACTAAAAGACACAGCAACATGTGAGTGGAAGAGGCAATGTCTGGTGGTGAGTGTAAAGCTAAACAAGGTTACGGCGGGGGTGGTGAAAGAGGCTTCTTTCCTGTCTCTTCCTGTAAGCTACAGCTGTATCTGAAAGGGCAACAATGGAAAGAAAGAAATGCAGTTATTGTCCTCGTTTTTCATGCAGTGAATCCGCATGTGGGGGTGGATGTCTAGTTTAAACATTCATGCATTGCACTGATGCCACAAAGCAGATTGACTTGGGTTAAAAATAGTTAGTCCCCCATGTAATGGAGAGGCAAGTATTTGCTTTAAGGACTGGTGAAAGGTTGTGACTATAGTGCAGCTCTTTGCAAAGTTCCTGTCACTTGACATAATTAGAAAAATGACCAGAAAAATGACACACAGCTGATGACTTATATGAAGGATTTGGTTATTTTATCAAAAAATCTCAAATCTGAATTGGTTCAATTCACACAGAAACTAATGAACATTTTCTGATTTGTATTGTGATCTTTTCAAAGTTTCAATTCTTTGGATTCAGTTTGATGAAGAGTCGGTTCTTTTGACTCCCAAATGACTCATTTAGTTTCACACAAAGTTATTCTGAGTTTGTCATTTTGAGTGGTTTGTTGGTTGGAAAACAATTTTTATTGATCGATTTTATTTTGAATATAGAAGCCTTTTGTGCTTCTTTTCCTTAGATAACATATATAGCAGTGTCTCAATCATAGACTGTAAATAAAAAGATGGGCGGAGCCTCCGCAACGTCACCTGTAGGTTTCTGAAGAGCTGAATTGAAGCTTGGTGGGCGGTTCCTACCATCGCCATCTTGGGAGAAGCATGCGTGTCGTCTCGTCCAGAAAATGCAAATATGGGCAAAGAGGTGGAGCTGAGAGGGAGGCTGTGAGCGTCATGGTGGATGATTGACATCGAGCGAACGCCGAGCTTTCTCTAGCTAAGAGCTAACCTGGAGATAACAGGAGCTAACCAGCTAACGGAGGTAAGCGGGCTAAAGCTAAGTCACATTGTTAACCGGCTAAAAACCGTGGTTGTTCTACGTTCTTCTTACTTGAAGCGGGAGATGGGGTACCTGTCAATCAAAAGAACATTCCCTAAGTATGCCAAATTTGAGATTAAATTACTTTTAAACCTGCGAGTCAGAAAAAAATTCAAAATTCACCCCACAGTTGTCATGAAGGTAAATCTGACCTATTAAACTGAAAATGGATTTTTGAACCAGGCTGTAAATATGTTTATTTCTGCTGTGAAGTTGGTCTTTTTAACATGGGAGTCTATGGGGATTTGCTCTGTTTTGCAGCTCCTAGTGGATGAAGGGGGAACTGCAGCTTTATGCACTTCCGGATAGCCTTCACTTTTAACCGCCAGAGATTGCTGCTTGGTCCCAATTCAGAGTACAGACTACATAGGCTACAAAGTGTTCCATGTAGTCTGCACACTATGAGATGCACTTAGTATTAGTGAGATGAAACAGCCTACCTGGTGTACAAGAATTACCCATAGTGATCCAGTTCTTTGTTCCCTAGCAACTGCATATGCCATGTGTATCTAATTTCTAATCCCATTCTTTCACAAAAAAAACACAAAAACATCTCTTTTACAATGAGAGAAAATGGTGCCAGTATTTATTTAATTTCATGTTATGTACATTTCTCTGTGTGTCTAAATTACAAACAAGTGGAGGAGGCGACCCAGGCGAGCTTTCCACGGGCTGACTGTGCAGTGAAGCTCTCTCCTCTGGCTGATAGCTCATCCTGTCAAGCTGACGTTAACTTCAGTGAAAAATAATCCTGGTCAGACACATGTAATTAAATTAATCTGTGGTCATTGGACACAATGCTACTGCCATCCCAGCTAGTCTTTTAGGTCAATATGTATGTGTATAGAAATAAGAAATAACAAACACACAAAAAACACGTCCTTGCAGACTCTGTTCTATCTGGCGCGGAATGAATTCTCGGAGAAAATAGACATCGCTTGGAGCCCTAACTTCAAGCTAATCAGGAGGCAAACGAAGTGCAGATTTGAAAGGAGGATTTGAAGGAGCCCCAAAATTGGGAGAGTGCTTGGCGCGCCACAATGACATATGCTGACGAATCTGCACATTGACGTGTGCAGACCATGAACTTATGTTCCATGTTACATTCAACCCTTCAAATCAACAGCTGAACTCAGAACTACACCAAGCAAGTTCAGTAAATAAAGGCCCAGTTCTGAACATGATGAGCATTTTTTCACTTCATTTTTTTCCTGATACATTGATTACAATTAAAATCTGGCATACCTGGTCTATACCACTACACTTCCTGTCTTTAGGATTCCCTTCCCTCTTTACATAGAGGTAAAACCCTGGTCTTGCCTCATCTGGAATTGACTGCATGATGGTGTCAATCAAATCAAATCAAACTTTATTTGTATAGCACTTTTCATTCAAAAGCACATCAAAGTGCTTAACAGCATAAAAATAAAAACAGTTTCACACGCACACAACCCAACCCTTCTCCTGACCATTAATGCCAAAATAAAAACTAATAACTTCAGGATTCTGTCATTTGTAACTCGCTTGACACTGCTGCGAGGAAACGACATCTGGAGATGTCAGGGTCCACCCCAGGAGTGACCAACAGAGACACCGCCACAGGTAACGCCCAGGCTGGGGTCCACACCGCAGCCATATGGCTGCAGTGCAGAACCCCTACCAACACCCCCGACACGGAGGATCCCCATGAGGAAGAAGAAACACTGGAGCTAAAAAGGTTAAAAAGATAAAATAAAGACACACAAGATAAAATAACTAAATCAATAATTCTGTAAAACAATAAGATTAAACTGAAGTAATATGTAAATACATAAAAAATTACATAAAATATGTCATAAATTAGGTAAGACAAAGATATATACAAGGTTAAATGTGAATGAAAAATAAGTAAATAAATGTATTTATTTAAAACTAAATAAACAGACCAATAAATAAGAAAAAAGAAAAATTCAAGTAAAAACTAAACTAAAAAGGTCTTTAAAAACATTTCCAGTCTCTGCAGCCCTGAGGTCCTCTGGCAGGCTGGTCCAAAGGCGAGGACCATAAAACTAAAATGCAGTCTTACTGTATGTTTTAGTTCTGATTTTTGGCATATTTAAAAGGCCGGTACCAGAAGACCTCAGAGTCCACGAGGGCTCATAACTTAAAACAAGGTCTTATAAATATAAAGGCCCAAGACCATTAAGACATTTGAAGATGACTAGAAGAACCTTAAAATCAATCCTGAAATGCACGGGGAGTCAATGCAGCGAATTTAAAACAGGTGTAATGTGTTCCCCTCCCTGGTCTTCATCAGAACTTGTGGCGCCGAGTTCCAGAGGAACCACAAACTGGAGGTACTCTTCTTTGGAAGACCAGAGAGCAGGGAGGTACAATAATCTATTCTACTAGGAATAAAAGTATCAGCATCTCCGTACTGGCAAGAGAAACTGCCAAAATAAAACCCTAGCCCCTTCTAAAGATCGTCTCTCTTAGACAAGAGTGAGTTCTGGTTGACTACAGAAGATTTGGCTTGTTCATGAACGGCACATCAGTATGTTTGTGCCAGAAGTGGCGTGAAGAAGGCAGATGTCTCTTTTCATCTTATATTACAGATCCAACTTTGTTTCACCACACTGAGTCCACTAAACAGTTACTGTGAAGACAAATAACCCAAAGAAGCGAAACATTCTTGCAAACATGGAAGCTAATCAAGGCATAAATGTGTAAGCTGTGAAGGATGCAGACAATGCAGTAAGCAAGCGTAAATGCAAATCGACAGTTATGTTTGAGGAGGCTCCACGGGGCACCTGTAATTAACTGGAGACATGATTACAGATGAGACACCTGCTCCCACAGTAAGCACTTCACAGCTTCCAGGCTGCACCAACTTCAAGTTTGGGGAATTGACAGAACTTTTGTCATCAACTTTTTTGTCTCCTGCAAAGTGTTTCTTTCACAGTTAAATTTAAATAAGAGGACTTCCAGGATTTAACAGCTTCCATATATTTATGGCGTCTTTCCATTTCCTACTTTATGTTGGGTAATTTCCTGTATGATTACATTTTCTACTAAAGGAACATTTTGATCATACTTAGAAGAAATGAGCTCCTAAATCACTAAATATTTTTAAAAACACAATAGTTATTGATGAATAAACAAAGAGCACGATGAGAGTGGTGGCTACTGCAGGCCACATTAGGCCTTACTTTAGGCTGGCAAAGTGAGGCATGCCCAATGGGGTCCAAATATAGACCCCTGAGCAAGGCTTTAACATTAACTGCACCATAAGTGCCGGAGTCTGGCCTGGTTGCCCACTACTCCTCATGGAACTATGATGAGCAAATTATGTATAACACAAAATAAATGAACAAATCAGTAAAATGTGCATTTAATCAAACAGTTAAACTAATGAGGGTGTGGACATGATGCCCATGCACCAGGCTTGTATTCCAGCTTCAAGGCAACTGGCGTTAGAAAACTTACTCGTTATATATTTTTAAAGGGTTAGGGTTAACCCTAACCTGGCAAGTACATGGCAAGTGAATTGGGTGTATATTTTTTATGGATTTTTTTAAAGACAAACGTATGTTTACATTAGAACCCAAGTTTTTATCACTGGACATGATCAAACCAAATCAAACTTTATTTCTATAGCACCTAAAAAAAACAAAACAATACAAAGTGCTCCACATCAAAAAACAATTTACATCAAACACACAAAACATACACACACATCCCCTTACACCCACCCTCTCCCGTGCCCTTTTAGCCCCTATAACAGCTAAAAGAAGACGAATGGCCAGGTACATGTGCACCAGATAAGGAAACGACATTATGTGTCATGTAGCCCTCGTACATGCTGATCAGTGCATGTATGAAATTGTTATCGTGGCCATGCAATGTTATCCGTGATTGGAATAAAATTTAATTATTGTTATTATTATTATTATTATTATTATTATTATTATTATTATTATTATTATTATTAATTAAAATAAGTTTAGTCATTTCTAAGTAAATGGTAATCTAATAACTTTTTCCTGTTGTTACAACACTATTACTGATATAATAACAGCGTTACTATAAGCTGTGATTGGGGTTTAACAGAGAAAATATCCAAATAGTCTGTGATGACTGAGTGATCTTAAAGACTTAAAGTCTGCAATGTGTGCAGCTGAACACACGTGCAGACAGACACACAGAAATATCATCATACGCATAAAGCAATGGTGAGTCCAGAGAAAACTGGACTCCCCAACATTTTTCCTTCATGGGGATAAAAGACAAGAAAGTTATGTGAAATGTTCAATTTGACTAGAAACAAAGTCTTTCTTCATGTTGGATGGAAGCAGGTAGAATCATGTGGAGAATCTCTCCCGAGGAGGAGATAGAGCTATGACGACCAAGCAGCCTGACGTTCATGTCAATGAACTTTTTGTCAAAGTTCAAGGCAAGTTGGAAGCCACTTTTTACCATACCTCGCTTACAGTTAGGTGCACCCAAACTTGTAAATGCTTCTTCTCCTCTCCTCTGGACAGTTTATTTGCTTCACTGAATTAAAAAGAAAAACTCACAGATGAACATGAACATTTATTAAGTTATTCTATTTACATAATTTGTGAAAGAGTTTTATAAATATGTAAAAAAAAATCTATTTGGAGCCAGAGAAAATGTTCTCAAACTCATTTTAACTTTTTAAAATGAATAATATTAATTAAAAGATAAATGAAATAAATAAATCACCATTTCAGATCTATTACTTGCACAGCTAGTAAATATTCTATAAGTCTATATATAATTTGCTATAAACAAACCCAGTAAAACCACCATGTTTGCAGAAGACTTTAGAAATTTAATCTTTTCTGTTGTATTTTAGAAAATTTCTTATTTTTTTGTGGAACTGGGTTTTAATATTAATAATGATGTTCTGTTTCCTTCATTCTGATGCCAAAGTGTGAACGTTTAATGGTAACACAGCTGGTGTCAGCCTTCACCAAACAAGAAGGGGAAGAATGGGGGAATAAAGAAGCAAAGGACATTGAAAACACAGAATTTTACACAAGTCAGCTGTTTTATGAGGATTCTTCCACAAACACAAGTCATGACTTTTAAAAGCAGCAAAAAACTTTGACTAAACACGAAAAGCCACTGGTACAGGGTGGTACAGCCGAACTAAACTCCTGATGTTGGAGGCAAATTACCAACAAAGTTTATGGATATGGATCGTTCAGGCTCAGAATTCATGTTATTTTCTGGTGCTGATGCATTTTCATGTTCCGAATGGAAACTATGTTTTACTTCTATACATATCCTCTTTTACTCGGTTGATTTGTAGGACAAATGTTTGCATTTTATTTTATTTTTCTTAAATGACTCTATCTTAACCATCCATGTATGACCTTGGAGTTTCCAAAATATATGAATTAGACACATTAATAGGAGAAATAACCAACCATATGAATGAATAAATTGTGGTTTTGGAAGTTGATCTAAATGCAAAGTCTGGGAGTTGGGGATAAAATAAATTAACGGTAGCAAGGAGCATTTGGACGAGCCAGAGTTAGTAAACTGGTATACGAACAAACAGCCTTGCACACGCAAATCATTTCAATGCAGCCATACATTGGCCGTTTCCTCCGTGCACGCACTCTACTGTGCACAGATGCACGAACCTAAATGAGCAGCTGCTGTGTTGGGCAATATCTAAATGCAATCAGGATGCACTCACCACCGGCACAGTTTCAGATTCTCTCTCTCTCTCTCTGTCTCGGCATTTCGCCATGGCTCGTCAGCACTTTAGCTAAAGGGCTTTTCACGCACAAACACAATAAAGCCCCAACAGGCGTCTCAGGTGGGCAGGAGAGCTCTAATCCTCTTTCCATCTAAGCACCTTTTTTTTAGGTAAAGAGAGAAGCTGAAAGCTAGGATTTTTCACCCTGTTCCTTCCTTCAGCTGCAGGAGAAGTTGCAAAGCATCTGCAAGGTGCGAAGATTCCTTTAATTGGCTATCTTGTCTTTTCCACTTTGATAGGATGCTGTGGGTGGGGGAAAGAAACGATGTGACGTGACGCATTCTAGAAAAGAAATGAAGATTTCAAGCCTTCTTCTGGAAGAATTCATGTCAACCTGTGAATACATGTGTGCTCTCTGTCGGAGAATGTGGAGGCAGATTCATACGAGGCTCCATGTGAGTCGCTGACAGGAGCAAAAAGGCTTTTCAGAGGGAAGCGGTGAGTCCGAGACAGGAACACACACTCTGGAGCTGAGAACACAGGCCTCATTTAGGTTAGCACAGGATTAGCAATGCCGAGCTGCACAACTACAGGAGTTAGAATGCAAATGAGGACACGGATTGCACAAGAGGAGTGCAACAAGACGAGGATGGAGTCGCTGGTTAAAGACGGATGCGGCATGCGTTGGATTGGTTTTTAATTGCTGCTTTTATGCAGATGCAAAATTGACTTTGGATTAATGAAATATTATGTAAAGAGTTTATAATATTACATATTAAGATGCATTCTGAACACAAATACACAGATAATTAAAGTGTTTGTAGTGAACAAAAGGGTCAGTGAGAATTTTAAAAGCTCTGAAGGCAGCCTCCATATTCTGCATGACTCCGCTTCATCATGCAGGCACCTGGTTCCACATAATCCTGAGGTTTTTCTCAGTTAAAAGGAGACATGAAGTATAATAATGCACATTTTGAGATTAAGCTGTCAAAAATGTGAAGGTATCTTTTTTATTTTGTCTCCTATGTGAACAAAAAAAGTGTTGTTTTTTTTAAGTTGAGGCTATGAAGGAGGAAAGAAGATTTTACCTTTTATCTGTCAATCTGTCAAAGTCTTTAAACACACAATACACATAGTTTCGTCTTTTTATACGCCAGGAAGTTGATGGATGCAAGCAGATCAGGAGGGGGATGCAGAAGCCTCAGAACACTTTTTTTGGAGAAAAAAGAAAGGTGAGAAATTTGGCATAAAATCGCATAATCAGAAAATATTATAATTGATATGTTCAAATAATAAACCACTTAGTTGTTAAGGGATGTTTGAGAATGTTAAATAAAGTTTCATTAATGCTCTTTTATGTACAGATTTAAGTTTGACCATTGGAAACATCACCGCACACATATAATACTCATATACATGCTTTGAGTTGTCATGGCAACGCATCCACCAAAAGGAGGTACAGAGCTCAGAGTTTACTTCCGGGTCAGTTTCAGACAATATCCAAAAAAAGAAGTGTGTCATGAGAAGAAAAAGCAGCAGAAGGATCTGATCTGTGTGTCCATTAACCCTCTCAGCGCCAAAGTTGCAGAATTGTGGCAACTACTAAGTCACATCCAGAGAGCTTCAACCACTACATGATGTATATATATATATATATATATATATATATATATATATTAGGGGTGGGGAAATCTAATAGAAAATTTGAATGTTAAGAATTTTTGCTTCACAATTTTAAAATAGATTTTTTGAGTTAAAAAATCAATTTTTGTTTTAAATAAATAAAATAATCCATTATAACCATTTTTTTTTTTGGTCATTTTCATTGTTTTATTGATGTTTTTACTCGTCTTCTTAGGCATTACAGCAGTAAAATTATGGTCTACTGTATTGTTTTTTCCTAACTGAAATCAAGAACATATTTACCGAGTTAGTTCTTTTTTTATGATAATCTGTAACTGTTTGGGGGACTGAGGAGAGCACTTTACCTGCCATATATTATGTAAATATTCAGTCTATTATGAAATATTAAAAGCTAAAAAGTTTTTGTTTTGTATGTCTTCTGCAAAATGATGAAAAAATGAGAATCCATAACCTGGACAGTGACATTTAAATAAATAAATTAAAATCTAATCGTACTAAAGGAAATATTTACAAATGCAGGATAGTCAGTATATCAGTTTCCACGATTTCCATGGTGACATTTCTCCTCTTTTAGTCCGTCTCTCCCAACTTCCCAGTCTTTATAGAAGTGTACAGAAGAAGCTCCTTCTTTAGAAAGATTGAATACAAACAGCAAATAGGACCATCAGGTAAGAAACTCGGATAGCAAAAACCATCAAAACATGTCTGATGGAGGAGAATAGCTTCGTTCTAATGACCTCGCAATATTGTTTTTTATTTTTATTTTTTATTTTTAGCTGTATCAGTGTTCTTATTAAGGCCTTGCTAGATTAGGCATTATTGAATAGGTGCTTTCTATCATGGGCTTGACATTGGAGAAGGGTATGCAGTACTCAGGCAATTATAAGTTTTTTTCTACCTGCATCTACCCTCCGGCTAAAAACACAGGAGCAAATTAATCATCTTAAAATGGTCAAAACTAAAAGGTTAGCCGTAATCCTGCACATCATTGCCCATATGCAATCACACTGATGCGCACACACACACTCACACACACATGCTTCCCTCCTCCCTGTCACCTCTTGTGTCCTCTGACTGGACGTAATGAAAGTTAATGAATAAATCCATAACTTATATTTTAAAAATGAGACACCCTACTCAAACAGTAAAGGACAATTTTCTGAATGTGTTCAAGGATTCAGTAGGATAGAACCGCCTTGGGAGGATTCAGAGGAGCAACCGCATTCAAGGCCATGAAAACACAGATGAAAATAGCTGGAAAGAGCAAGAGCATGACCGCAAAGATGAAATCATCTGTCCATCTATGTGTATTGGTAAAAGCTGAAAAAGTTAGTAGGAAAGAAAATGAATCGTAGTTACCTGAAGCACAACTTTGTTTTCAATCAAGGGGAAATTTAACATCACATGGGAGATAAAACCCACCTGCGTGGATTTAGGTTATGGGTTCAGAACCAGATCGTCTGGCATCAACTGTGACTTCTATGTCTATCAAGGCAGTATAGATGGAAAACAATCTAAATCTGAACTTTGAATGTTGGGAGATCTTGTCATGAGCCTTGCCTCCCCGGTTTCTAAAGGTTGGAACTACCAAATCTATGCAAACAGCTACTTCACCTGAGCCCTTTCAGCTCTTTAACGGTGTATCAACGATACAAGTGGATTTACCCAACTGTTTGTTAGGTTTAGACTGCTGAGGGACATTTCCTGATACACTGAGCTTCTTTCTCTTTATCTCTCTCTTTTATCCCCCCCCAATAACAGTGTTGCATCATTAACATGTATGTCTCCTGTCTCAGCAGGTCTCCCTGGCCGGGAGTAGCAGTTCCTGTTGTCTGTTGTCTTTCTGTCCTCTTCCCCCCACACAGCAGAGGCAGATGGCTGCCTGTCCTGAGCCGGGTTCTGCCGGAGGTTTCCTTCCTGTTAAAAGGGAGTTTTTTTCTTCCCACTGTCGCCAGTGTGCTTGCTCAGGATGGGAGATTGAGTTGGACTCAACTCAATCTGTTGGTTTTCTTGTATAGGCGATTATGAATTGGCTTCCATTATGTTTTCCCCTCTGTCTGTAAAGCGTCTTGAGATGGCATTGCCATGATTTGATGCTATATAAATAAAGTTGAATTGAATTGTTAAAATGATAAAGACCATAAAAAAGATAAAGATAAAATGATCCCAAAGACCATGACAACAGGGCATTCCCAGAACCTGTGAAAGAGATTAAATGCTTGAAAAAAGCCACCAAATCATGCAAAAACGTTGAGATGCCTTTCACATTGGCACCAACAATAAATGCATGGGTGGTGTGGATTAGTTCGCAGCTTATAGATCGGGTAAAAACAGTCGTGTAGTGATCCCTCAAGAAGTAGTTATAGTCTCAATTTTTTTTACCCTTTTCTTTTTTTTTTCAAAAAACAACAAAAAACAACAAAAAGCGGTACAAGATTATGCTATAAATTTTCCCCCCAAGAAGTATATTATATATATACATATATATATATATATATATATATATATATATATATATATATATATATATATATATATGTATATATATAATGTAGGTATGTGTGGAGGGACGTTTGTACAGTATATCAGGGCCCTTAGAGCAACCACTGTTTATAATTAAGTCTAAGTACAATTGTCGCCTAAAAAGCATTAATAATAATAAATGTATAAAAACTGTCAGATGCGTTGTACCTCATTCTTTTGAAATAAATTAATAAATATAAGGATAAATAAAATTCGGCATCGCATTGCGGTACAGAGTATGGGATTCATATTAGAAAAAATGTTCCTAATCTGTACAAAATTGAGTACTTGCACTTAAGATTTTGCAACAGTTTATTGACAGCATGCTGTAATATGTTTTATCAGTACATACCACAAATATAGCACAGAGTTAGGAAACAGCCGTTATTTCAGAGGCTACTGCTACCAGTGTGGCTATAGCTAGCTTGTTGTGCTGTTTGGCTAGGTTTATGTTAACAACCGCATGTGAACACCTCATGAAATCCTCATAGAAGTATCCTTAAGATATCATACAGTTTTTTGGGTTTTAGTCATATTGAATTTCCCCTTGGGGATTAATAAAGTATTTTTCATTCATTCATTTCATTCCACATGGCCAAAGATGCCTGAATGCACAAGTTTACCAGGGCTAAAACCCAGGGGCCATCAGAGTTTAGCAGCCGTTCATTTTTGGAACAAAATGACCTAAAAAAATCCATTTATTATATACCTTGTAAGTTCTCCTGTCAAATTGGACACTGCTGAAAGGTCCAAATGAAGCCAAAGCTCAGCCCAGGGGCCCAACATTAGGTAAAGATGCCCTGCAGATAGCGATCGTACTTACCAGCTTTATGTCCCTACCTGAAGAGACAATAAAGTTACATCGACAGGAACAGCATTTCACACTGCTAAATATGAACTTAGCTTAAAGCTGCTGTTGTTCTGCTGCTAAATATTTTTCATGGCTTTGATTTGATATTTAACAGATCCATCATTAATTTTAGTCATGTTTTCTTCACTTTTCTGCTAATTTCTTCCTTTCCCGTTGAGCCACTAAGGTTTTGCAACAGGATCCTGCTTTGAGTGATAACCTCAGTGTGTGAGAGTCTTGCAATGAGTGTGTTGGTCGAAACTACTGTGGGAAGAGTTCAAGTGAGCAACAGATGTGGTGCTTACACACTTAATTAGGCTAGCAGCATCAAGCCGCATCGACAATATGTTTGTCAGAACACGCTATAAAGCCTGAAGTGCCATCAAATCATCAAGTTTGTCGCAATAGAAAGTGACTGTGGAAAAATGTGACTCAATGTTGTTCTTTAAGCACAGTGAATGGGATGTTTGAGTCTCTTCAAGCACACCTGCTATTTAGGTCCATGCTTGTGCAGAGTATGAGAGAGCTGGCAGAAAGTTGATGAAAACTGAAGGGTTGGTGAATAAATTCATGCTAACCATCGACATCTTTAGGTTTTGAAGCTCTGCAAGTGTCATCACATGATGTGCAAATGAAGAAGCTAGCTCCACAAATTGAAAGAAAGAGGCTTTCTCCAGGAAGTTAAACTTTTCAGAGCCGCTCCGAATGAACACACACCTCAGTTCTTAAGCCAAAGGCAGATGGTCTGCTTTATCTGTTGGTTTTCTTTACCTCCCAACATATACAAAGATGACGGAAATTATTTGTATTATATGATGACAAAGCATAAATGACCAGATTTCTCAGCACTTGTGCTGCTGCTTTCATTGGACAACTACGGATATAATTTACTTTAAAGACTATTCTAAATTATAATGCAATGCAGAACATTCACCTGTCATTTATGGCATCCAAACACAATATCTCTGGAAAGTTGATGCAGTTGGCTCTGCCTTGATCTGTTAACTTATATTAAAATGATAGCAGTGTGTTTCTGTCGGTTGTGGCTCTACCCTGCTGAGTGGGCCATGTGGTGACTGATCCTCAGATTGTTTTATATGAGTCCCTTTTAACACAACTCTTGGAAAGGGCTTTTCTTAAACTGAACATTTTCATAAAAACGATAAACATTGAATTATATGTGACACTGTTAACATGTTAGTATTTCTGTTTAAAATACACACCTGCTGGTGTAAAACGTTGCTTTTTCATGTCCAGAGATGCAATCATTGATACTAAATATATAATCATGTTTTAGCTACTAAAACCTTTACTATTATTGGTGCAGTGCTTTATTTTTAAAGGCTTAATTTTCCACAAAACACAATCGATATGTGAATCTAACCAGTCTGCCATAAAACATTCATTCATTTATTGTACTGCTAAGTCCTATTCAAGGTCACGGGGAAGCTGGAGCCTATCCCAGCAATTAGCAGGCGAGAGACAGGTTGCCAGTCCTGTGCAGGACATTAAGCACAATTATGCAAATATTTTTTGTATGCTGTAAAATATCTCTCGAGCACCTCCTATAATATTTTGATATTCAGCCCCACCCAGAAAGTTGACCCAGAGATGAAATTTAGCACATACATATTACATGTCCTGACATTTTTTTTTTTTTTTTATCTACACAATTGATTTTGTTAAATCGGTTTTAGCTGACAATTTTACTTTCATTTTCTGTTTCAATGGTGCCTCTTCGAGTGCCTCACCACTTTGTAGCTTTGATGTAAGTGATCTCTGTATCGGTCTGCCGTGGAGAAGAATGAGCTGTGCCAAAAGGTGAGGCAATAAATCTATCAGTAGATATAAATTCATACCCTTACCCGTGGGAACAGGCAGTGTTTATTGAACGAAAGGACAAAAAAGTGAAAACTAGTAGCCACAATGAGTTTTCTCCACTCGGTGGCTGGGCTCTCCATGATGGATATGGGAAGAATATTTGTCATTTGGGACAGGCACAGAGTACAGCTGCCTCTCATCAGCATGACGGGTCCCAGATGAGGTGGCGAAGGCATCTGGTTAGGATACCTCCTGGGCACCTCCCTGGGGAAGGATTCAGGACATGCTCCGCTGAGTGAAAAACCAGGACATGCTGGAGGGTCTGTGTCTCTTAGATAGCCTGGGAATGCTTTAGAATGCCCCCAAGATGAGCTGAAAGAAGTGGCCAGGGAAAAGGAAGTTTTGGTTTCCCCACTGAGGTTTCTAGCCCCATGACCTGACCTCAGATGAGCAGTAGAAAATGGATGGATAAAAGTATGGATGGTAACAAGTCAGAATCGCATTCACACCGTTGTCTTGCAATGAATCGCATTCACACTGATAATAAATTGGCAGCCCTATGATTACTAACAACTTCCATTTTATTACTTATTATACTCTTATTCAGAAGGGACAAACAATTTTGAATTTTTGAACATCAGTATTTTTATTTTATGACAATGCATATTCATAAATGTAGTAAACATTTTCACTTTCTTCTATTTATTTATTTGTCCCATTTTGGACACAAGGTTGAAAAGATTGCTGAGGTTTTTTTTTAATTTCACTAAGTTCGGAACTGTGGTTCTGACTAACGTGGAGTGGAACTACGGTGTCATTTCAAAACGATTGGTAACGTAATGGATTGTGATATGGAACAGTCACGGGACATTTACATCTCGATTCAGATCGTGAAACGGTGTTTTCCATCGCACGTTCAATAGTAGTTTCAGGATGGACTGGAACACCGTTTCGATCTCGCCATCACTAGTGTCCGGTACATTGCGGTCCTAACTCTGTTTTTTTTTCTGAAAACTTCTGGTTTTGTATCACCTTGACAGTATCTCACAACAGCCATGTTCACATAGAGATGCTCCTACATGTAACCAATTGCTGTTTAGAAACCAGCAAGTTTTACATAAATTCATGATACAACTTGTTTAATTGACTTTGTATATTTTCATTAAAACTACAGAGAACACACTTATTG
Organism: Telmatherina bonti; assembly: GCF_933228915.1. Classification (NCBI taxonomy): domain Eukaryota; kingdom Metazoa; phylum Chordata; class Actinopteri; order Atheriniformes; family Telmatherinidae; genus Telmatherina; species Telmatherina bonti. The sequence goes on along the minus strand of NC_136633.1, from coordinate 26,200,220 downwards.
CACTGCAACTATTAAACCACAGACAAAATTGCAAATTAATCGACTAATGTAGCCTGTTAGGCATTGGTGGGTGGAGCTTCGCAGCATACCTTGCTAGATCTCTTGCTGTTTGCACCAGTTTCCAGTGTCTGGTACATTGCAGCCTTATTAATACTGAAAACTTTCCATGTTGTACCACTTTGGTATTGTCTCACAACAGGCATGTACACACACAGAGATGCTCCTACATGTAACTCTGACCTGTTTAAAAGGTATTGAGCTTCACATGAATTTATTGTGGAACTTTACATCTTATTGTAGCTGCTTCCATTCATACTGTGTAATTACTTGATTTAATGCATTGCTTCCAGCTGTGTGGTGCAACCAGCAACGTCTGTTTGTTACTAACTAAATCAGCATAGTTAGTATCAGCTAAGGCTTTTTTATTTATTTATTTATTCATTTTATTTATTTATACGGAGGGCCTGTTATATCAAGTCAGCTCAGTATCTCTTAATAGTACCTATTAATAGCACCTAAAATGAAAAGTGCTCAATTTCATCGTCACTGGATGGCAAACTAAGACCAGAAATTGAAAGAAACTTCCTGCTTTTCAGTCTATGGTGCTTTTCAGTTGACCAACAGGTTGACGGCAAAAAAAAAAAAAAAAAAAAAAAAAAATGCTGCCAGGGTGCTGCTAAGTCTTCTGGTAGTGTCGTAGTTTGTTAAAAGGGCTGGGGTTTGGAGGGTTACAGGATTAAATTCTGGTTCCGCATCATGTAAAATAGCAGTGCTTGTTCTCCTAATGGTTACACTTATGCTCGGAAAGCAGATAGAGCACTTTTCATGCCACAGGCAACACAAAGTGCTTTACAAGATGAAATTAAGTCATAAGGATAAAAAAAAAAAAAAAAAAAAAAAAAAAAAGCAGTAGATAACAAGACATTTAAAAACAATAAAGATGCAAGCTCTTTCCACACACTCATACACACCCAAGAACAGACAGTAACCACACCGCCCACCCCTCCGCATTCCCCGAATAACATCATTCCCTGTGTACTGTCTCTTTAAAGGGGGAGTATGTAAGATTTTCAGTATTTTCAAAATAAATTAACTAAAAAATAACTACAATCATAATTAGAGAGTTTTTTTTTCAACATGTAGGTTTCAGTCTGTCCATATTTGATGCGTTATTCAATTACAAGTTTAATTGATGACAAAGACCCTTCTTAAATGTTTGCCGACCAGTAAAAGAAAAAAAGTGCTTTTTGTCATTTGTCATTAATTAAACTTGTGATTTAATTACGCATCAAATATGGACAGACTGGAACCTACATGTTTAAAAAAAAAAATCTATTTATGATTGTAGTTATTTTATTAGTTAATTTATTTAGAAAATAATGAAAATCTTACAGACTTCACCTTTAACCCGATGCAGGTATAATTAATGAAATAGATAAAACATTAATTATGTGATAAAATTCTGACTTGATGCTGATGTGAGGAAACAATACCTAGGGATCCATCCACACCAGGAGTCAGTCCCCCCATGCTCATAGGGGCTGCCGCAGCAGCAACCGCACAAGTCCCAGGCAGCCACGGGCCCACCCCGCAGCCATGAAGCTGCAGTGCTGGACCCCGCGCCACCAAAACAGTAGCTGTTGCCATGACAACAGCCCCCAGACCAAACAGGCAGCACCCCCAGTGTGCAGGATCTCCATAAGGAAAACACTGGAGTTAAAAACAGAAGTTAAATAACCTAAAGAAAATGTAAGAAGAAATAAGAGCAACAATAATAAAAAATCATATAAAATGACTTCACAATAATGTGCTTAAAAGAAGAAGTCAAATAAAATTAAAATTATTTAAAACTAAAGCAAAATAAAATAAGTATAAATAAAATAAAGTAAAATTCAGTTAAATGCTAAGCTAAAAAGGTGGGTCTTAAGCCTCTTCTTAAAAACATCAACAACATCTGTGGCCCTGAGGCTCTCTGGCAGGCTCTTCCACAGTTGAGGACCATAATAATGATTTTTGTGCTTTTGCACCATTTATAACTATCTTTAGCTTCTTCACAGTAGTTTAGTTCAACCTTTCCCTTTTAGCAATCCTGCTGATTACACACTGATGGAAGTTCTAAAAAGGCACTTCAATGCCAATAGCAAAACTCTTCAATAGTTTTGCCAATACCTTGAACTTTTCACAATATAAAAGTTTAGCCTTTTTCTACACATGTATATGTGGGCAGAATGGTGACCTGGTGGTTATAACAACGGGCCTTCATGCTGGAAATTGTAGATTTGAATCCAACAAGTAACTTTTCACTTAATGTTTTTAGCACAATCCAACTCATTAACTCCTTCCACATTTTATTCTTCAAGAGGTTATTCCTCTCTCAGTTTTCATCACTTCAAAAATCTTTTTCTTTCGACTTCTTATATAATTTATCAGATTGGAAAAAATGCTGCACATTTTCGTTACGGATTGACATCCATAATAACCTTAACAGTGAGTGCAAGCGGGAACTATGAAGTGTGTCTTATGCAGAGATGTTTTATGGGCTTCACTGTTTAATGAGGGCTTCAATTGCAGATTCTAATGAAATTATTTTCAGTTCTTCTCTGAACTTCAAACATTTTGCGTAAGGTAGTAAGTACATTGTATATACTTATCGGAAAAAAACAAAACAAAAAAACAAATAGATCCTTTTCTGTTTCTGAAATGACCCAAAAGACTCAGAGTTTCCAGATAGACAGAACACATTGCAGATTTTCATTGGTATTCAGCGCCACATTGCGATCGAAGTATTTGCTGTCCTGGTGTAAGCAACAGAGATTTACAACGGTGTATTTGTTGGTTCGGCCTAATCCTTAGGCTTTCCTCAGAATGGGAGCACGTCAGATAGTCCGACAATCAGGCAGACTTTTCTCAGGAAGACACACAATCAGGGATTTGCACATTCGCTCACATCCGTTCCCTAGCAAGGGGTCACATACCCAATCAGGTACACACAAATACATACACACACATAGCAATGTACGAGTGTGATATGGCGCTCAGCGTCTGATGACAGTATCAGCCCCTTGTGTGATTGAGGTGACGGATGGTAGAGACAGGATGGGGGTTGTCATCAGCACTGAATGACAGGAAGATGGGGTGGGGAAGGTGGTGGCGGGGGGATGACAGCTGAGTTCAGGGTGTGCAGTCTATCCTTCTGTCTGTCTTTGTGTTTGCCTCATCTTCTCCCTCTTACTCTTTGTATCCCTTCTGTATCTTTCATATGCCTGCAAGGCTGTTTCAACCTTTTTGTCTTTTTTGTCCCTTCTGTCCATCTCTGTCTCTCTCTTGGTTTCAAATGCATTTTTTCCCCCTCCCCCGATGATAGGTGGGTGAATTTTGCCCTTTCTTCCCCATGTCAGACAATACATCAAGAAAAACAATGGGAGACTCATAAATAGGGTTTAGAGAACATGCACCCATTTACTCTGCGGTGGGGGAGGTGGGGGAGGTGTGCTCTTGTGCGCGTGTGTGTATGTATGTGCGTGCGCGGGTGTAAGTCACTTTGACAGGTACTGCAGATGAGGCAGTATTGCAGGTATTGACTGACATGGCAGAGTGGTCATCATAAATCACAAGTTGTATTAGAAACCAATGCACAGGAGGAATATGCTGACTTAAATTCTCATAACATTACTCTGAATGTCACAGCTTGGAAATGCTTTCTGCACGCGGCTAAGAATCTTTCAGTTCTTGTGGGTTTATGCCAGTTATTACGACAAAAGGCTTTTAGCTCTCCTACAGGCAGGTTCACAATGACATTCTGTTCTGTTTTTGCTTCACGACTCGCAGAATTTATTCCCACTGCCAACACAACATTCCCTGCAAGACATCAAAATCATGATCCAACTACCACCGTGTTTTACATTTGGAGAGTGATGTTTGTTTTGTTCTACCTTTAGTAACATTATAGTCAATCTTTAACCTTCCTTCACAGGTTTTTTTTCCCTGTATTTTGCAAGTGCATAAACCAAGTTTAACCCATGGAGAGAAACTAGAAGCATCATGGTCTCCAGGATACTTGACAAGTTGCAATGGTGTGGGCACTGACTCAAAGTGGGTAGTTGTTTGAGGTGGTCTGGGCCACGTAGGTGCCTGGCGGGGCTTCTCCTGGGAGGTGAAGGTGGTTTTGGGGCTTGTGAGTACTGGGTGTCACACGTCCTTCATACTGACATGCTTTTACTACCCTTTGAATTGTCTTGTACATGAAATATGCTTTACAAATGAGCTTGCCTTGCTCATGGGGCTGGGGTTTGCCACTGACCTCTGATTGTAACCTTTCTCTGCCTTCTGGGTGGGCATTAGTATCCTTGCAGTTGGCTGACTTGGTTCCATGCTCCCAAGTGGCTGCTGTCATGAAGTTTAGCCAGGACAAAGTCTGAATTCAAAAAGGAAGACAATGTTTATGTACAAGGCTTATGAACAACCTTAATTTAGTAGTTTAAACAATGCTCAAGTGATACTAAAAGGCCCAAAATGTACCAAGAAATACACACCAAACCTTTATACCATTAGCAGCTTCAACCTTTGATGCAAATAAAGATGGATCCTTGCTTTTATGTCTTTCTTCATTCAAATTCTGACCCTACAATGCTGCAGCTGAAACAGAGATTTATTTGCCAGGCAACATTGTTCTATCTTCGGTAATCAAGTATAGGTGAGGAAGTATGAACGTCCTGTCACACAGAAAAGGCATTTTGCATGCCTCCGTTGTAGCCAGTGGTCATTTAATTTCCTGTTGTCTATCATCTACAACCACTCTGCTCATTCTCCTCTGACAACTTTGCATCTTGGTCCAGAAAGCTGCTGCTCACTGGATCGCAGTAGATGAAACACTCAGACAATTCTGTCTGCTACAAACAACCATGCCATGTTCAAAATCACTTAAATCATTTTTCTTCCTCATTCGAATGCTCACTTTGAATTTTAGGAAGTCATTTTGGCCACATCAGCAGGACTAGATGCTTTGAAATGCAGCCTTGTGACTAACTGGTGATCTTATTAAGACACTAGACAGGTGTGCCTGATGAAGTGGTTGGTGAGTGTATGTGGTCATCTGAAGAAGAAAATTCTAAAGTTTTACAAATTAGCCCATTAAAAAATAATTTGATTCTCTGTCGGTCATAAAAATGACAACAGCAAAAGACACATATTTAAATACTGAACAAAACCGATGCTAAAATGCCAGTGAAGAAAAACATTAGCAGTGTTTCAACATCAATAGTTTCTGCCAATTAACCAGTGAAGTGTGACAAGGCCAATTCCAAACAAGCTGGGGACCATCAGGGTGTGATGGGAGAGATTATTAACAAGAAGAAAACCTTTAACACAACTGACAAGCTTCCCAGGATCAGATGTTCCACAAAGTTCTCCCCTAAGTCAGACTGTCTAATGCTAAGCGAAAGTTCAAAATAAGTAAATATATATATATATATATATATATATATATATATATATATGTATATATGTGTATATATATATATATATATGTATATATCTATATAAAAAATGACAGAACAAATAGAAAGAGGCTAATGAAGTACAGTTTGTCTGTTTTTCAGCCATAAGACCTGGACAGCTTTAAGTTATAGAGTCAACAGCCAACTACTGCACATCAAAGCATTCTTGGCTGAAATTTGTCAATGATGAGGTTCAGATCAATTCTAATGTTTTCTGGAAAAATAAAAATGATTTTTCTGCTTTTTTGTGAAATATTGAACAAAAATAGTTATGCTAATCTTGCTCATGACATTGACTTTCATACTTTTATGAATCCCTCTAAGACTTTTTAGAAGTTAGGAGGAACCTGGATTTGAGAAAGAACAATGCTTTATTTGTGGTGCAATCACGATTCCAGACTGTCACGAACCTTGCTGCACAGGCACCATGTGAAACCTCTTCATGAGCATGACAATGACACTTTACAACATTTTACTTTTAGCAGAATTCATTAACTGATCCCCTGCGAACCCGCAGGGAAACCCACAGAAAATTCATGCTAAGCACATCACATCAGCTACTTTCTACTGTTCTTTGATTCCACTGTAATTTTTTTGTCTCTGCTTCCCTTCGTGTTTGGAGCAAAGACTGTGAGATGAGAGTCATCTTTTCTGACAGCAAGGCTGGTCAGCCCCCGGAGGATGTCGTACTCCACCGGCTTGAACAGCGCACTGCTTAGACTGACCTCTTTGCTCTAGCGTGGGTTTCAGTGTGTTGTCTGTCTGCATGCATTAGGAAGAAGGTTATTAAAACCCTGATGTCTTAGCAACACCCAGCTTCAACTTCTGCTGAGCTCGTGCAGATGTGATATTGTAACAGTCCTATCATTTGTACATCAATATGCCTTTATTTTCTTCATATCCTATGCACCTGCATTGTAAACATATTAGTAGATCTGAAATCTTTACAAGGAGGAACCTGACCTCTGGATATAAATAATACCCTCTATTTGACTCATGATTGGAACAAACGTTCGGTTCTCCAAGCGAATGTTGGTGGCTGTGCTAATTGCTTTAGTGTGCTCATCTTGTCGCCTGCCAAGCTGCACTCTGCTGAGCCACAGACTTGGCCTTCACATGAGAGAGAGTTGGACAACAGGGCTTTTAAATATGCCAACATCCATTTGACTGCTTGGCAGTAATACAAAGAGGATGGAGAGAATGAGAGAGAAAGAGAGTCAGAGCAAGAAAAGAGGAGTGCCGGTGAATGAGAGCAGTCAGGGCAAAGACTAAGGAATAATAGTGAAGGATATTAGGAAGAGTTAGAAGTAGATAATAACTCCTGATCTGTTTCAGCCTTAGTTTGGATCCCGATAACCGATGAACGAGCATGCGCTCTGATGCGTCTTGAAATTTACATAAAAATCAATACTTATTGACTTGCCATTAAATTTATTCCCCTTTCCCCTGAACTATTTTCCCTGTTCTTTCTCCTTTTTCTAATTCCTGATGATTGCCTTTCTGCTCAGCAGGGAATCCACCAAAGCCCTGAAAACCCCTCCCCTCCATGTTTGGTTTGTATCAACTCCACGACAGCTCATGAAGCTGCCTGTCATCCAAATCAGGGAGGAGATGAGTGACAGCATCTCAAATCCCAATCTTTGAACCGCTTCTGTTAGGAAGAAAGAAAGGGAAATCTTATGAAAAGGGAAATCTCCCCAAAGGCCCCTCGGTGGAGTCAAGAACCTTGGCACGCTGGGAGAAGTTGATTTGTGTGTGTACTTTTTCAGCAGCTTGTATAATGGATTTGACACTGAGCCTTCTCATTGTGACCATCAGCGGTAAGCCTCTGTGTTGGGTCATCTACCATATTTCGTCTCTGGCAGAAGCATTAAAAGTGTCAGCGTGCAAGCGCCAGCCAAGGAGCGCTGATGCTCAGGAGTACTGTAAATATACCCTGTTTTGCATTCACACTTCAAAGTTTCAGGTTTTATCATCAAAGATGGAATAAAAAGTCTCCAAAACCATGGAATGCTCAATATAGCATCTGTTATGAAAACACTTTGGATCGCTTGAAGTGACAAACGGAACTGTAAATCACAAGACTGTGCTGTTAATGGCAACTCAAGTTATTCTTTGATGATCAGCGATTGACTGCAGCGCAATGTGTCTTCCTCTGAGCTGCTTCTCATCTATCTGCTCTTTTGATTGTGATGTTGCTGAGAAGCATCTTTGAATCCATCCCAACTATCGCGGCTGTGCATTTTAGAACAACTGACAAGCTGTCAGCTGATTAAAAAAGAAAAAAAAGTTTATTCCATTAAATATTACGAGTGCACTTGCAGCCCAATATAATTCCTGGAGCTTTCAGAGATGCCCCAAGTATCTTTGATTCAATACATCCTTCAGGAGGTTGATATGTGTTCATATTGTCCAGTGAACTATTTGCCAGAAGCAAGGGTCAGCATGAGAGAGCGATGTCAGTTACTAAGAGGTCACCTTTGAAAAGATATTGCTTGGCCATAGAGTCAAGTGATTTTCATCTTTTGCTAAATATGTAATGCATATACGTGTGGCAACTTGTGCTTGCTCAGCTGAAAGTTTATAGACGACACCAAAGTGATGAGCCAGTTCACAAACTATGAGTCAGCCTGCAGGGTATTTGTGATGAGGTCAGCCATGGTGTGCGGAGAACAATCTGTCACTTCTGACAAGGCGATGGAGTGACCACCCTTTGGGTTTGATAATGAGTATGTGGAAGATATACGACCTGTTTAAACCAAGACACCATCATTTGAACATTAACCTATGACGGCCAAAGAAGTCATTGCACAACAGACAGGAAAATCTTGCCTTTGTTGCATCGCAGTCTCGTGTTGGTGTCGCTTTGGCCTGGGATTCCACTGCCTTTCGAAAAGATGGCCTGCCATATTAATGTTGCTTGATTCCCATCTGTACAGAAGATTTACAACATGCAATGTGGGAGGAAGGCTTAAAGCAACACCAGCAATCAAACACTCCCAAACCACAGAGTGTTTTGTCCCTTGCTGTCGAAGAAATAGCACTGCAGCATTTCAACAGTGGAGCAGATTCCCCCTAAAGCCAGCAGAATGCTGAAAGAGACTCACTGATACATCCGGGTGAACTCTACTAAACTAAGCAACAGCTACTTCAGCTTATGCACACTTCCACATATCCAGACTAAAACTTTTTAGTCAAATTAATGTGATAATAGTCCAATGATAAAGAGATGCTCTGCTACCAGTCTCCATTGAGGGTCAGTGTTGTGGTAGACAACACTTTCTGGGACTCTACTTGGACAATGAACTGGACTGGACTTATTATCGATGCACTCTGTGGTAAGGGTCCGATGGTAAACTAGTGATGGTTTAACACTCTGTGTCTTTTTTATCGGCATTTCTCTGCTATCAAGTTGGGATTACGAAGATGGATGACGGACAACTGGAAAGACTGGTAAAAAGGTCCGTTCTGCTTTTCAGACTGAGCCAGAGTTACTTATATCAGTGTCTGAGAAAAGAATCCTGAACAATCTGCTGTCAGTCATGGGTAACAAGTGCAGAGGAGCATGCTCACTGGAAGACTTCGGTCAATGTCATACTCAGACAGCCTGAGGAGGTCCTTAATCCCAGCTGTTCAGATGCACCCAGAAGGATTAGTCTGATGTATTCAACACCCAGCACACCACCCAGGTGGTCTCTTCTCTGTTGCCCACATTAACTCTTGTACAAACTACCTTTTTTTCCTCCAACACAAAATACTGACTTCAGTACCCTTTTATGTTTATTTTCTAAGTAGAATTCTGGGATGCACAGGCACTTCATCTACGTAATTTCTTCTGATTACTGCACTTTATGAAGAATATTACAACAGATGCTCTCATTTCCCTTAGGGGTGAATAAAACAACTGTTTACTAATGTATACTGGTGTGTGTATAATTTGTCATATTTATACTGTTTTGTACTTTGTATTTTTTATGAATTTTACTTGCATTTTTATTTTATTGTTTTTTTTATAAGTAGGTTTTATCGTTTTAACATCTTAGGTTTATATATTTCTATTTTTCACCTATTTGTGATCATGTAAACTGTATTTTCTGTTTTGTGAAGCACTTTATTCACCGGGGGCTGTTTTTAAATGTGCTATATAAATAAATCTGAATTGAATTGAATATGTAAAGAAACAAATAGTGATCTTGTGTTGTTCATAACACTTATTTCACTTCAGCTAAATCAAGTCAAAGAAATACTGAATGCAGATTGGAGAAAAAGAAATGTTCTTGTATAAGTGTAACTTAGTTACCAAAAAAAAGATACAAAAAATGATCTACTCAAGCATTTTTAAAACAATTTACAATTTAACTGTATTGTTATCTTGCTGTTGGTCATGATAGCTGTATCATAAATATCCGATATTATGACCACTTTAAACCAGTAAAACCAAAAAGACGGCATGAAGGGTTTGTGTACTTTGAGGTCCATATGTTTTTTCTATTTTTGCTTCCCAACTGCATATCAGGAACATGGGAAAACACATAGTAGAAGGGTATATTTTATCAAGAGTTTTTTTGTTTGTTTTGTTTTGTTTTTAATCCTCTGACATTGGTAATGTGACCCACAGTTATCTATGCTCTGTGTATGTTATATTGGCTAAACATCCAAAACTGTGTTGAAATCAGGAGGTCAACACCATAAATAAATACTGAATTTATATGTATTTATATAATTTATATATTCCCTTAATGGGACACATACATTTAACATCAATCTATTTAAACAAACAAATAAAACTAACAAGTCACCAAACAGGAATCTGATGACATTTAGTAAACTAACAAACATTCAACCAGTGAAGACAGTGACATGCATATAATAACTAGACTTGTTATGTAATAACAATAATATTACAATGATAATAATTGTAATAATACTTTCATTGATGATTATTGATGGATGAAGGCAAAGCTCTCCATTTACCAGTCGATCTACGTTCCTACCCTCACCTATGGTCATGAGCTGTGGGTCGTGACCGAAAGATCGAGATCTCGTATACAGGCGGCTGAAATGAGTTTCCTCCGCAGGGTGGCCGGGCTCTCCCTTAGAGATAGGGTGAGGAGCTCGGTCATCCGGGAGGGGCTCAGAGTAGAGCCGCTGCTCCTCCGCATCGAGAGGAACCAGTTGAGGTGGCTCGGGCATCTGGTCAGGATGCCTCCTGGACCTCCCTGGTGAGGTGTTCCAGGCACGTCCCTCGGGGAGGAGACCCCGGGGAAGATCCAGGACACGCTGGAGGGATTACATCTCTCGGCTGGCCTGAGAACGCCTCGGGATCCCCCCCGCAGAGTCTGCAGATGTGGCTGGGGAGAGGGAAGTCTGGGCTTCCCTGCTTAGTCTGCTGCCCCCGCGACCCGACCCCGGATAAGCGGCGGAGAATGGATGGATGGATGGTGTTGTGATCCATTAATGGATGAGAGTGGAAAGACAATAAAATGAGTTATAAATTTTTTATTGTAGAAGCAGGAATGGTTGTCACTTCAACAAGTTTAGTTTCACATTTCCTAAACCATCAGTTTCAATTTAAAAACTTAATTAGTTCTGCAAAATGGTTATATTTTTTACCATCTTTATGCCTAAATCATATTTCTGTAAATTAGGCCCATTTTTTTATCAATATTTTTACATTTCTTTTGATTTTGTATTTTTGTCTTAATCAATACAAAGTCTTCCAGAACTTTCATTGCTGGTGTTTAACAACAACAGTTTATGATGACTATCAAAGCAACACAACATGCTTCTTCATGAGAAATGTAAATCACTGGGAAACGATGGACTTGAGGGGGAAAATCTCTGTAGAAATGCAGTTTATCATGGCATGTAATTGCACATATCATATTCTACAAACATGACATGTTTCACAATTAAAAAATGAGCCAGAAGCAGTATTCTTTGTGATTCAGAGTGGGTTTACCCTTTAACTCAGAAGCTGCAGCTTTAATAAATGCCATATGACCCAATCCATCTTGGTTACATGACATTTCAGCACTTTACAATTGTTAACAAGGCTTACTATAGATCATGCCAAGGACTGAAATAATGCCATCCCAGTATGACATGATAGGAATCAGCAAAATAAGACAATGTTTTTATGGCCTCCTGCTTAGTTTGTGGAATTCTAAAGAATACTGGACCATCAGAGATTCTTCGTTTATTGAGCGTGCTTTTAAAGGCCTGGCTGTATACGCTGCCTCCCACGCATGCACGCACACACACACACACACACACACACACACACACACACACACACACACACACACACCTACTCACACAAGCCCCTCTTTCCCCTGCAGAATCTGCTTCGACAAGATAAGTGTAGGACTTGTAATTGTGCGAGGGCCCTCATCTCTCCGCGCTGGTTGATAATGGTGCTGTGAAAGCCTTGTGCTCATTACGCTCGCCTTTGTTGTTTTTTATTGCACAACTCGGTTGATTATTTTTTCAAGAGAATTCAGAGGGTTTAATGCTCTCCCTTGTTCCATAAACAGAGCTGCCACTGTGGGGCAGAAAATAAATAAATGCACGATAATGTTTTATATATATATATATATATATATATATATATATATATATATATATATATATATATATATATATATATGTAAAGGAAAATCCAACTCTTTAGAAGTCTGGGAACGTTCTTTGAGGTTTCTGTGTAACATCTTCCATATTTGCACTCAGCCAACTGGCATAAAACCCTGATGATTGCCATCCAGATAGTGGAAACATCCAGGCTGCATTCAAACTTGAGAGAACACTCAAAGTGATGCTCACAGTATTAATGGCAAGGACTGATGCGGCTGCAGGAGTGTATGGGAGCATAAAAACACTGATAAACTCTCCACATCCATTTTCCTTGCATGGCAAAGACTCCAGTCAATAGTTTATGCTGGAGCTGTGTGTGCTTCGGCTTCACATTATCTTTTTGAAAAATATTAGATTAAACACGACCTCGGCTTTAGCGGGCTATCATCCCAGAGAAGCAGAAACCGTGCCAAGTTATAATTTAAAAGTCAACCTTCCCAGAGGAATTTGAGATTGCTGAAGCAGTGAACTGAAAAACATTTTAGCGTTATTCGTAGACAAAAGATTAGCCTTGCTCGCTGCTTCTCATTTACCAGATAAGAACAGCTATCCAGCATGTATCTGCGTCTTTCCGAGCGGTACTTAATTGCACTTTGAGCAACCGTGGGAAAACCGGCAACAAGTCGGCCTGATAGTAAAAGATGTTTAGATGTTTTGCAACATTGTTGACTGTAAAAAATAAACAGTAAACTTTGTACTTTCACGGGAAAATCTGAAAGGGAACCACTTCCTTCTTTCAGATTGGGGAAACCACAGCTGACTGATATTTCGGCTTTCTTTACAAATGGTTCGTCTTTCTTTCGGCCAATCAGCAGCACAGTAAAGCGGAATCACGTAGCTGCAATCTGAAAAACGGAAACTTCCTTCTTGTTTTTAAGGCTGCAAGGAGCAAAAGAAAATATTTTTCGTCATCCAAGCGGAACAATTTTATTTTGTGTTGTTTGTAGAAGTTATGGTTACTTTTAAAGAAAAGGTTAATTTTCACTTCACCAGTGTTGCAGAAGTTTGAACAAAGTTGAATAAATGGCAATAGTTTTAATCCAACCAATGTCAAGTCAACTGGAACGTTCACAGCCACTAAACTCCATCCAGTGACTTTTGTTAGTTTTATGTGTTCAAACGGAGGTCAATTTTTCTTATTATTCACATCAACCAGTCAGAAATGGTCCATTGAAATGCTGGTACTTCTTTTGAACTTTGTATCACCATGTTTGACTATTTTTTCTGCTTCTTCAAGCTTCTCAATCGTCCCATGAACGTCCAAAGTAGTTCCTGAAGTGGTTATGAGACCGCTTCAGCTCCTAAATGAAACAAACTCCTTAAGTTCTCTTCTATTTTCCTAGAATAGAAAGTAACCAGAATGTTTTTTATTCTTCTGTGGCATCAGTACAGCACTGTCATGTGGAAACCATTTTTGTTTTTGCCTCCTTGCAAGTTTGTTTTAGAATCTCTTTAATTCTGAAACTTCACTTCAGAATTATTCACAACTTTGTGTCATTTATTCGCATCTGTCCTGGTGTATAAAGGCCTTTATCCTCAAGTAATGTGGCATATTGTATTGTAGTTTTATTACTTAAAAAAAAGCAAAAATTCATGTTAAATAAGCCATTACATGTATGTGATGAATATGAGATTTGATAGCTTTGAATTTCCTACATTTTAATGACAATAAAACTGATTTATTGATCTCTGGACGGAGTAGTGTACAAAGTGTTTCTTATATGGATCCAACTAGCCTGACAAACTGCGTTTAAACATTCAGGATGCAGATTTTTTTTAAAAAGAAACAGCTGAGCTCTGTGCTGGAAGACATATTGTTTCTAAGGTCAAATCCTTTTTTATCAGTTAATGACTGCAAGGGTCAGAGAAGCTTTATCTCATCCTAAGAGGACTATTGTAATGGCCTTCTCATCGTCAGCCTGGCCTTCCTCTGTCAGCAGCTGTCAGTCAAGACGACTGCAGCTTATGCATATGGAAGTGTGAATGCATCTCTTTAATAGTGGCATTTCAACAGTTTTTAGCTTGAAGGTTTTACTTCTGATTTATTTTCTTCATTTGAAAGAGAATCCTTTTTCGGTCAATTTTACCAAATGCTTGGTTTTTTCTTTTTTCTTTTTTTGTTTAGTCTTATTGATATTCAGTCTCAATATACCTAGTGCATGAATCAATACATTTCAAATGGTCTCAAAACCTGTCAACAAGCGCTTTCAGGATTCATGGTGGCCACAGCGAGAAGAGACGGGGTACACCTTGTTTTAATGATGGCTTCTGTAGTAATTCCAGAGAAATTTGTCCCTCAGACATGACGTTAGTAGACTGTGCCTCATCATGTTTAAACCAACAAGATTCACACACATTATTGAGATTGACTGTTGCTGCTCTGAGGCTGTTGGCCTTCATTAGCAGATGACAAAGTGGAAAGTGGAAGGCAATAAAGATGATATTTATGGCTTCCCCTCTGTCCGTGTTCACAACTGTGACACTGAGTTGCCTGTTCTTGTTTCAGACCTCATACAGCTGGAAAGTACTCACGCATTTTACAGTGTTTACTGTTTCAACGCTGTGTGATCAAAGTATTTGATTTTTATATACATTGTGTTTCCTTCTTATGACTGGAAGAGATAATAGACATTTAAGCAAAAATACAAAACACATGCTATATAAGCAGAAAAGCAGACAAAGAGCGCAGACAAGCAGCTCGCCCCCCCCCCCCCCCCCCCCCATCTTGTGAAGAACCCTGACCATAATGCCTTCCAGATCACTCCCAAAATTCAGTGGAATCTAAATTATACCAAGACGCTTTTTCAGACAAGAAATCATAAAACCCGGTGCAGTATTTCTGGAGTAAAGCTGAACAGACAGACAAACGTGGGCTAAAACACAACGTCCATGGTGGATGTAATCAGGGACGGTTTAAAGCTTTTTGCATAGTACTAAATACATATCTCATTGCAATGTAACAAATGAAATAATTATCTGGATTTAATTCAGGGGGAAAAAGGAAGAAAAACCCTCCTTGCTGTGTCAGAATTGCCAAGTGGTTCAGTCTGATGGTGTGTGGAAACTGCAGGTACATCTTTGGTACATCATAAATACCAGCATAACCAGCAGCTTTCCTGCCCGGAGTGCTGCAGTAAAATCTGGGAAGGGTTTTACACAGATAATACATTACCTCCTGTTCTAAGAAATGAAATAGTAAAGATTTTTGGTATTTCTCACTACAGGATATAGTAAATTCAAAGCAATTGAAATTCAGAATTTACTAACCCTAACCCTGACCTCTAACCCGATTCAAACAATACATGACATACAGTAAGTACACTGACAGAAATATTTGTACTTTTAAGACTAACAGTTATCTTTTTTTCTATTTTTGTGTGAAGGAAATGTTGTCAAAGCAATGGATGTAGTTGAAGTCCCAACTGAAGCCACATGAGGCTTTAGGCTTTAAACAGGGGGGCATGCAGGAATTGAAATTCAGGTTGTTAGCCACAGTTTTAAGGCCGAAAATGTTTGATTATATGACTATATCATGTGGAAATTTCGCTAAGTGTGCCAACTACATCAGAGAAGGATGTTAAAAACTAAAAGCAGTGCACTGAATCCTGAAATTCACAGCTTTTAGCTTGTTTTGATGGCAGCAAAGCTACCGTGTTATGCTTTATTGTCAAGGTAGAACTGGGAATACAGAAAGAAACAGACTGCAGAAATCCACTGGTTTTGTTTTGTTGTTCCCCCTGTACTCTAACTTCGAACCTGCACCAACCCACAAACATAAATCTCAGCAATTTATCAACCGTTTTCTGCTTTCCAATTCCCTCATCTTCCACTTCCCAACGGAATGAGACATACCAACAAGTAAAATAAGCCCCGGAATACCTAAACGATTGGATTACCTGAGGAAAGAAAGTGCCAAAAGGTGAGTACACGAAGCACCTAAGTATTATCCTAACTCCATAAACGCTGAAAGAAATCTCCTATTATGAGTTTCTTGCGATGCACAGGAGAATAATAAGGCTGTCTCTTCTCAATGCCGAGAACAATAATGAGATTGCAATGAAATACTTGTGGTTCAACAACTGCACCTCTGACTCTGATAAAGCCCTTTTTCTTTCTTTTTTCCCTTCTTCTCACTATACATCAATCCCCCATACGATTTAGGGATTGAGGCATCATTTGACCCAGACGATGTTGTGACCAAAGCAGGCTTCTTATGTGTCTGTCTGTCTGTCTGTCTGAAGGCTGCAGAAGTATATCCGTGGAGGACTCTGCAACAAAATGGGAAATCCCTTTTTGGCTCATCTCTCTCGTTTCTTTGCGACTCAGTTTGCAGCGGAAAGTGTGACTGTTCCCCCTCAGATATCCTCATCTCTCCAACCCTTCCTCCCATGCCGTCTCCCTCTCCAAAGCACTCAAAGAGAGATGTTGGCTGCTTTTTGCAGACCCTTACAGAGAAAGTATTGAGGTGTTTCTCTGATGTCATTTTTTTGTGCACAAGGCTGCATTAAAACAGAAGATTGGACGGGAGTAGAGACACAAAGTAAGAGGCTGCAGATGGAGACTGAGGGTCTAAAGGTTGCTTAATGTGTTCCAGAATGTCAAGTTGAATTTCCTGGGTTGCAAGGGGAAATAAAAGGCTTCGGCATGGAAATAATGGCAATCACAGGTCACTTCCACCTCAAAAGAAGTCCTTTTGTACTTTAGAAGTACTTAAATGTGGAAGTTCTGCAGTCTGTCAAATGGACAGGAGGAAACGTCATTACAATTGGCAGCACTGGAATTCCTCTTTCTTTGATTACTAAGATCAGGGAAGTGAGAAGCAGGCAGCTTTGTGTTTGCTGCAATATTCAGTGACAAGCTTGTCACAATGCTCCAATCAGTGAATAAATGCACAGTAATGGTGACAAGTCATTTTATTTCACTTTGGCCGCAGCTAAACACTAAACAATAGACATCCATGGCTTGCTGTCATCGAAAAGAGAGAGAGATAATTTATAGTCTGGTTTCAGCCATGTTTGTTTTCATAGTTAGCACGGCATATTCCCAGGTGTGAAATATTATCCAGTGTACATTTACCTTAATACTGGGCTTGCATGAAATGAAATGAACAATATTATGAAATAGTGACCAGACTTGAATGGATAAGCAAATACCTAAATATGCTCCTTACATTCTTTGTTTCTGCAGCGGCACGTTAACCTTTGAGTGAATGCAACCCTAACAATAGTCAGCTTGTTCTTTCTTACTTTGTGATATTAACATAACACAAATTATTATCACAATAACAATACAGTTTCAATATGTTGTGCAGTCCAAACTCTGAAATTCAAACAATTTCAATATTAACAAACCAGAACAGCCTGTTGTCTCTGTCATACACTAAAGATGATGTCTTATCCAAAACCAAACCTTGTAGTTTATGTGCCTAAACCTAACCAATAATCTTTCAGCAGTTAGTCTGAAAACTAAGTAAGCATAGTTTTCAGAAAATTCTTTCTGCAAAGAATGACTGAATAACTTGGTTTTCAAGCAGTCGATGATGACCCAATGGTCAGTCTAAAGAATGTTACTTTAGAAGGCTAAAGCAACTGCGTGTACAGTTGTTGAACTGATGTCTATTAAGGGGATGGTAACTCTTTAAACTAAGCATATTTGGAAATGCAATATAAACCACCAGACTGTATGAATTTGTTGACTTGCAGTGAGCTAATGGAAGAGGAAATATATTGTCTTTTTTTGTTTTGTCCCACTCAATTAGTGAGATGGGTTTCCCGCTCCCTCCTTGTTTTATTCCTCGCCAGAGGTTATTTCAGGTAATACCTCCCCAAGCAAACAATTAGTTTTAACTGTATGGTGTTATCCTGGCATTTTCTGCCCAATCGAACCAACTCTCCTGAGTGTGTGTTGCTGGTGTGTATGCACCCTGAGGGGACAGTGATGTTGTAAAGAGAATGTAACCATCGTTTCCTAAGTCTAGCCAAGCATTGCTCAGAGTCAACTGGGAGAGACAAAAAAACAGGAAGGATCTTATCCAGAATGTTTTTTTCTTTCTAAAGAAGATGCTGCAATATCTGAGTCAAACTCATGTCCAGTGGTGAAAAAGTAATCCATTCTACTTTCCGAAGATGATCTTGAAGGGAACATTTGAGAAATTTAATGATTCTGATGTGTAAATGATCACATGAGTAGAGTTCTATGTTACTCCTGCAATGGCAGGACCAGTGCTTTGGAGGACAATCGTCACTGGTGGTTCTGCAAAACTAAATCTAATGTAGGTTTCCTAGATAGTTTTGCTTTTTCATGCACACAAATATTAGTTAATAGCCTTGAAAATTAGGCAAATAAAGCAAGTATTTGATCTGTTAGTATATTATGATTCAAAATTTCTCCTAAAATTTAGGGTTGGAAACTCATTCTTACTAGAGTAAGAGTCTTCGTAGAGTTTATTTTCCTGCGTATATTTTGATCTGAATCATTCCAATTACAGGTGACACTTGTTTCTCCATCTTTTTAAATGCATCAAAGTTTATTCCATAGTGTAATGGCTGTACATACATAAGGGAAATACACCATATAAGTGTTCTATGTTTGCAGACTTGTTTAATGAAAAGGAGGAAGAATGGATGGCAGAATGGGCCAGCCAAGCACAAATTATTATACCATGGGCCTTTATGGGTTACAAGCCTAATGCCAACAAACATTCCTTCAGTGTCACTTTTTCTGGTTGGGTTCAGACAAAAACATTATACCTTGATAAAATCATAAATCCACTGTGGTTTGAGTTAAAATCCAACGATGCTGCAACTTGACCATTCTTTGTACACTGTGATTGAAATTTTCAATGGCTCTTCACGTGCCATTGCTCTAACAACCACTAGACATTGCATATTCTTTATATCTATCTACAATTATTGACACTACATGGGGAGGTTTTAGTAAGATGACAAGGTCTTCTATCTATATGCCATGACTCCTACAACCAGAGTGTTGTACTTGCTGACGAGCACAGCACAAGCCATATCCTATGTTGTAAGGTCACTTTTCCATTACCACCCCACTAGCCTTTATGTATGAGCTGTTTGATAGATCACTTACTTGTGCATATCTGCAATGAGTATTAATCAAGATAATATATATCTATAATCTCTGTAAAAGCAAAATGGCAGTGTTTTACTCTGGTGACTGGGTTGCGTAACACAAAAAGCTGGTGTCATGCAAAGGCACATTAAAATGCATGCACAAATTCAAACAGATGTATTTTTCTAAGATTGGAGGAAGGAATTTTATCTGCTTCATGCAAAACATTCAGATGTTTGGCTTTGCATTCTTTTGTACTGTTATGTGACTTCTAAGAACCCTCACTTTCTATAAATATCTTCCAACTTTCTATATATTCATATGTTTGCTTCACCCTACACATGATAAGTTTATATGCATCAAATGTTGATCTTGCCCTGCCAATCACCCATAAGTAGATGCATGAAAGTTTCCGAACTTTGCATTTAAATTATTCACCAAACACCTCAGCCCAATGTCTTGTTTTGTTCTTTTCTCTGGAAGACATGGTGATAATAGATTAAGTCAGCCTGCAAAGCTGCAAAGGAGTCAAGGAGATTTGGCCTGCTGGGCTGTAGCCAGAACTCCTGTAGCTGAACTCATCTTTTTTGTATGTTTTAATTATGAATGACATTTGCTGAGTAGTGGAGCTGCTCAATAACTGTCAGTAAAAGAGAGAGGCTGTTCTTAGCGGGCAAAATCAATCAGCCTCACAATCAATCAATCTTCCATTAATCCCCGTCATGTTTGAACTGAGGGAAAATAAAAGTCATTTTCTTGAGACTGCTTGAAATCTTTCTTTGAGAACATTTGGTTTTGAATGAGAGCAATCGCATCCCATGACCTGATTTTCAGATTGCATACAAACACGGTCCCTTCCTCATAATCCTAGTTGCAAACCTGCATATAAACACACTTGGCACAACTCCTGGGCCGTCGTCCCTGCCAGACGCTGGGGGACACAAAGCCAGCCAGTGACGATTAGACAAAGTGACATGTTATGTAAATATATATTTATAGAAGCTGGGCAAAAGTAGAACGTATCAATAATGCATATATAATTCATTAAGGCAATCAACTCTTTTACCCTCCATCAGGAGCCAAATCCTCCGAGATAGCATCTCTATTGGCTGATCCCTGCTTAACTGATGGGTGATGTGACCACTGAGATTGAAGGAGGAAGGAAGCAGGAAACAGGAGGAGACAGAGATAAAGAGATGTGTGTGAGCGATTGTGTGCTGACTCAAGCTCAGTTTTAGTGTGACATTAAGATTTTATGGATTTTACAGCTGTACTGTACAACAATCTGTACAGCTAACATCACAAATGGCGCCGGAGCAGTGAAATCTGTGTTGTCTTGAAAGCTTGGATGGTTATTCTGAATGAATTCGTCAGCATTGACACACAAACACACACGCACACACACGCTTTAGGAACTTCGACCTGACAGCTTTAAACTATGGAATGAATTATAACTCATCTGTTGATGAGATAATGAGACAGCTACAGAGATTTAACTTGATATTTCCACTTGTTTTTTGTATGAAAAGGTCTTGATGTAAAAACTTAATTCATTGTCCTTACCGCTTCATCCGAGGAAGGGTTGCAGGGAAGCTGGAGCCTATCCCAGCCGTCTTTGGGCAAAAGGCAGGGTACAGCCTGGACAGCTCGCCAGTCCATCACAGATATAAAACTTCATTAAAGTTAAGTCACCAACATTTAAAGGTCAGCCTCATTTGTCGTCTGCGCCTTTCTTGTGGGATTAGATAACATTGTCATGAAACATTAGTGTAATCCTTTATGGTCTGACACGCCTCAAACATAGATAAGGAGCTAATTTGCATCTTGTCTTCTTTAGCCAATCAGCTGACAAGTAGGAGCAGACTGGACCTTAAAGAGACGACGGCTAAAACTAAATGTTTTAGACAAAAGGTGCTGTTGCTACGTGCATCTTGGCTAAATATGACATATTTCTTGATCCTTAAAGTAAAATATAATTACATTTATGCTGAGATTTCATGTGATATTTTATATTTTTCTAGTTTTTAAAATATCTGTTTCTTCAAACAAGTCCAAACTTCATAAAAAGTTTTGAAATTCAATTAAATTGATTGGATTAAAAAGACTGTTTCCTTGATTGGAGATTTTAATGTTTGTTCGTCCGTCTGTCCATCCTGTCCAGCATCAAAGCAAGGAGAATGGTGATCTGGCGCTTGTGCTGTGCCCAACAAATTTGCTTTGCCAAGAAGGGCTTTATACAAAGTACTGGACAAAAGGGTTGGAGGACAAAGAAAGACAAAAGTAATTGTAAAAAAAAAACAAAAGTAGAAGAAGAAAAAACAAGAAGCAGAAATGTCTTTTCTCTTTCTGTGCTGACTGAACATACAATTTATATACATAATACTTATATCTGGTTTTATATGAATTTCATCAGAAAAAAATTAGAAAGAAGAAGAAAGGCTTCACAGAATGTTAACATTTCTGTGAAGAGTTTTATCTAACAAAATGATCTGGTTTTAAGTTTTAGCTCTGTCTTTCAGTGAACAAAAAGCATTTTCCCCTGCAGCATCTAGTTTTTTAAACCAAACTAAACTAAGACGACACAGTTCAGCATCTCGGGATGGTTTTATCAATATTGCTCAAACTACATATCAAGACAAAGCATGCTAACATATAGCTTAGCATAAAAGCTAATAAGAGGAAATAAGCTAATCTGCCGCAGCTAAACTTCACAAAAAACAGCTTTCTTATTTCTTTCCTTGGTTCTGTAACTTCTAACATAGTAAAGGGAACAAACCAAAAGAGTTGTGAATTCTTTGATAGAAAACATTTTCTTTGCTAACAGGTTTATTTTGTTATGAGAGAGCATCTCTTTTCCCAAGTGGTCTTTCTCCTGTTAGCAGTTTTCTAGTTAGCTCACAGGTTTTTGGATGGTGTAAAACTTTCTCAGTATCAAAGCAATCCTTTAAGAAAGTCAGTGTCCAAAATTTCAAGCGAATCTATTGACAGCTCAACGGGGAGTCGATGCAACTTGTTAAATCGTCCATTATTTGATCTCTTTCTATATTCAGCTTGGTCTCAGAGCTCACTGTTATTTTTATGTATGAAGTCAACCATACCGACAGTTTCCCTCAGCAGTAGAGGCCACTCAAACTGTTTGCTGTGTATGTTTTTTTTAAGACCTTTTCATATTTTAGAAGAACAAGCACTCGAGAAAACCACCTTTGCTCTAAATCCCTGCTTTGCTTTTAAATACCAAGACAGGAGTTTATTACTTGAAGATTGCAGCAGATCCCCCAAGGGCCTAATTACACCTATCAAAGCAAAGCTAATGAGTAAAGTATCAAAGTAAAAATGTTCAGCCAAGGATGCGATCGTGTGAAGGTCAGAATGTACTGTCATAGAGCATCTCATCATTTCTGGTGCCACGGCATAAAGTGTATGACCCCGGAGCTGGTGTGTATGTCCCAGTGTAATGTTTCCTTTTTTTTTAAAAAAAATAAACCTAGCAATTGTCATTCATGCGTACACACCACAACATCCCAGTCCACCCACCTGCAGCTGTCTCCACCCCACTGCATCTAGAGCAGGACAATTAGTAATCCATCACCGCTGTTTACAGTCTGGGTGGTTGCGTGCTGGAAAAAAGGGATGAAGGGGAAAAGATAAAGAGAGGCGAAGGCTGTGCTGAAGGGATGAGGGGAACGATGGGAGAGAAACACAATGTGAGGGGAGCTGAATAGAGAAGTAAACAAGGGTGAAAGGACAGCAGGGACAAACAAGTGTTTTAGCCTTGCTAACAACTTCTTCACTCTGTGTGTAAATATGTATATGTGTGTGTGTGTGTAGGTGTGCTGGGAGATTACAAGTCATGTCTGTTTTAGCATGCTGAATCAGTGCAAAGAGCCTCCCTCTATGCATATTAATGGCAGCAGCACACATGTAGGTGTTTGTTATTTGTAAGCCTGCACGTCTAGGAAAAACATGTTAGCGTGAGTCATGGGATATGGAGGGATCTGTGGCAGGGAGAAGGAAGGAATAATGGAACAAGTAAAAGGAGAGAGATGGAGGATGCATGAAAATAAAGCCCACTAGATGACACTGTTGTGTGGCAAATTTAATTCTCTCTCTTCTTTTCCTCTCTTTCCTTTTCTAGGTCTGTGTTTCTATCTCATGTAGTCTATTCCTCCCTACAACCTCAATTTCCCTCCATCCATCTTTTCTTCTTACACCCTTCCCTGATCTCCCTTTCAGTTTCCCTCCCTTTTCTGTGCACAGCATGTATCATGGCGCTGGTTATACAGCTGGGAATTAAACACAGAACTGTAGCG
The DNA here is from genome assembly GCF_933228915.1 of Telmatherina bonti. Lineage (NCBI taxonomy): Eukaryota > Metazoa > Chordata > Actinopteri > Atheriniformes > Telmatherinidae > Telmatherina > Telmatherina bonti. The sequence goes on along the minus strand of NC_136633.1, from coordinate 26,176,705 downwards.
CTCCCTGAGTCGCAGTTAGGTGCTTGAGTGACACAGAAAGCATGTCCAAGAACATTGTCTGTTTGTTTAATTGACTGGCATAAACACACACAAACACGCATACACACAAAGACATCTGGATGCACATTCATGATCCTAAATTTATTCTATTCTACAGTCATTTAGCAGACGCTTTTATCCAAAGCGACTTACATATGAGTGAGAACAACACAAGCACAAAATCAAACAGTAGAGGACATCGTAGGAAGATGCTAGTGGACTGTCCAGTTGGACGCAGGTCCTTACAAGAAGTGCAACAAGCTTCTTTTTTTTTTTTCTCCCTTCCCACCCCACAATAGCATCTATGTTAAAATACAAAGAATTAATACCATGATGTTTGTTGCAAATAACTGGGCTAAGTTCTCCAACTTTTCCAACAAATGTAGCTAAACTAAGTGTGAAAATGCTCATTGAAGAGCTGAGTCTTCGGCTTGCACTTAAAAGTAGACAGGGACAGGGAGTTGGGGAGATCATTCCACCATCGTGGCACAACAGAGGAAAAGAGTCTGGCTCGTGATTTAGTCCCACGTATTGGTGGTAACACTTGGCGTCTTTCACTGGTGGAACGTAGCTGTCGAGAGGGAGTGTAGGTCTGGATTAGGGAATGAAGGTAGACGGGAGCCGTTTCAGTTATCTTTTTGTAAGCCAGAAGCAAAGCTTTAAATTTGATGCGTGCTGCGACCGGAAGCTAGTGAAGTGAGATTAGCAGCAGAGTGACATGAGCTCGTTTGGGTTGGTTGAAAACCAAACACACTGCTGCGTTCTGGCGAGGTTTAACCGAGCATGCAGGCAGACCTGCCAGATGGGAACTGCAGAAATTGATGCGTGAGATGACCAGAGCCTGAACCAAAAGCTGAGTCATGTGTTCTGTCTGGTACGGTCTGATTCTCTTGATGTTGTAGAGAGCACATTGGCAAGTACGGGCAACCGAGGCAACATGGACCTTAAAGGTCAACTGGTCATCCACCATGACCCCAAGATTCCGGGCAGCAGGCGTAGGAACAGCTATGAGAGAGTGGAGCTTCACACTTAATTGCGGATGTAAGGAAGGATTGGCTGGACAGACAATAAGCTCTGTGTTGGACAGATGGAGCTGAAGTTTGGCGAGCTTTCATCCATGAGCTGATTTTCTCATTAAGACAGTTGTGTCATTCAGAGGGAAGGAGAGGAAAAGCTGAGTGTCATCAGCGTAACAGTGGTAGGAGAAGCCGTGAGAGCTTATGACCGCACCAAGTGAGGAGGTGTATAGTGAGAAGAGAAGAGGGCCGAGCACCGACCCTTGAGGCAGCACTGTTTTCAACTCATGTGTTTCCAACTCTCCTCACCAGGATACTCTGAAGAGTCTTCCTGAGAGGTAGGACGTGAACCACAAGAGGACAAATCCAAAGATGCCAAGCTCAGAGAGTCTCGAGAGGAGAATCTGATGATTCACTGTGTCAAAAGTAGCAGAAAGGTCCAGAAGTATCAGGACTGAGGATTGACCAGTGGATCTGGCAAGACGGAGGGAATCGGTAACAGACAGGAGAGCAGTTTCAGTGGAATGGCCTTGCCCAAGTCCAGACTGATAAGGATCAAAACGGTTTCTATCATGGAGGAACATGCTAGACTTGGCTGAAGACTGCAAGCTCTAGCAGTTTAAATAAGAACGGCACCCAAACCAAGCAGAGCTCTTCAATCCAAAGATTCAACTAGTTCAGACCAGAGTCCAGACCAGAGTCCAGACTAAACATGGAGAAGCAGCATTTAGCTGTTCTGCTGGAAACAATTGGAACAAACAACCAGTGGAGATTAAACTCACCACATGAAGAAACTTTCATTTGCAGGCTAAAATAATTTCTTTTCTCATGCACCTATGCATGAAATCTGCATTCCAACTTTGAACTTATATTACGTTTTATTGTATAGTGTGATTTTATTGTGAATTTTGCTATTTGTTGCTTTCTTTTACAACAATTTAATGTTTTTTTTTGCCCCTGTTCTTAAAATACTATAAGAAAAGAAAAATGACAACAAATAAAAGATGAAAAAGAAACAAAGAAAACAATTTACAGAAAAGAAAAGTTGGGAAGCAACAAAATATTAAAGCTAAATCAATACAGCAGCTGAATTGATGTTGTTTGAAACTTTCTCGTTTTGAAACACAGAATCCTTTAAACACCAAATAAAAACACGTTAACATTCTTTAAATGTGCAAGGCCTATACGTGGTGATGCAACGCTGCAGCAGAAATACACCAAAATCATGTCACGGATCATATACAGGTGCAGCGTAAGCACACATACAAAGCTAAAGTATTAGATGTGTCTCAAACTCGGATTTGTTTTTCTACAAATTTTCCAGTAAATATCATGCACACCGCTTCAGCAGAACGATCCCTGGGATCTGGCATTTCCTGTAGATGTTAGTGGGGTTTGCACATTATTGTTCAGGGAAAAGTGGGTTGTAAACACAGAACTAAAACAGTGGCATTTTCAGATTTGTTCACTTTGTGACCCAATTTGAAGATTTACCCTCCTCTCGCTCCAAAAATGCCAGTTTGGTCAAAAGTCCAAATGATCAATAAAAACATATTTGCAGATGCACCAATATTCTTCTCCATGTGAATGTGTCTTCATTTGGGAAAACGGCAACCATACACAAAGGATAAAACCATTTAAAAGTAAAAAGAAAAAAAAAAAAAATACACATTTAATTTTCTTTCAAATGGTGTGTTTATTAAATTTAGTTTGTTGTTGATTTTTGTCCATTTTTCCTCAAAACATCTGCTGTGCAACATGAGATAAGTCACTCATCAAGCATTTATTATGTTAGGTTTAATTAGGTTTTATTATTTTTAATTAAATCAAATTTAATTTAAATATTGAGCTGCACTTGACATAAAAGATTATCAAGTTTTATGATATATTATCTGTGTATTCCATTTAATCCTACAATTACAAAAGAAAAATCCTAAAAAAAAGAGATAAATTATTAGATATTAGATTTATTATTAACAAGTAATAAATAAAATAAATATATCATATAAAAATAAATACATGCACACATAAGAGTGAATCAAACCAATTAAATAAATACATAAAATAATCAGTTTGATCAAAATAACTAGAACAAGCAAAGATGTGGATTGTTGCAAACACCAAAGGGGTCAGTCATGGCATTTAAAATACTTATAATCTACCACAATCCAAAACTTTCATTTAAAAAAAAAAAAAAAAAAGAGAAAAAAGGAAAAAAGTCGCATCAGATTAATTTTCATCTCAAGTCCTGAACATGCAGCGTGATGAGCCACAATGGAAGAGCTCCCTTCAGCATTGAACATGCGGTTCATTCCAAACATGACAAATGGTCTGAATAAGGAGATAAACCGCATCCCTCCACATTATTGGTGCTGCTTCGTCAAACCAACGTTATCACTGCATAACATCTTAATTCTGCAGCATCTTACGGACACCATCTTCCCTGCCAGAGAAGCAGACTTTACCTCACATCTGCCACCCACTCCCAGGAAACCCCTGCAGATATCATCCATTTACACTCACATTTATTTCCAGCCATGGAATCGTTCCCGGGACTTCATCGTTTTTGATAGAGGATAAGGGCTGTGTGGATACCCCCGACGACAAAGCCGAGTAGCTCTTTGGCAAACTCTCTGTCTAGACATCTAATTCAAATATGACTGGGTGAGTGATGGCTTTGCCGGTGGATAAGATTGAGTGAAGGAGAGTTTTTTCTTCTTCTGCTTGGATTCAGGAGATCTAAAATTGAGGAATAAGCTTTGTGGCAGATTCAGATAGCCAGAAGAGATACAGTCAGCAGGCTTCTCCAGGCGAGCATCCATCACTCAACATTGCTTTCTTTTTGGTCAGTCCCCGTCGATTTTCATTCTTTTCTCCTTTGACTATAATCATCACTGAATTGGCATTTGTCATAATGCCTTTTCAGCACCGCTGTATTACTATTTCCATCTTCTTTTTCTATACACAGTGAAAAGCAGACTGTTTACCAAGTGCATCAGAACCCAAAGTCACCTACAGCTCTTAACTACCATCATGCAAGGGTTCAGCTGAGTCATGACTGTTTGAGGGAAACAACCAGCAACCCCTCTCCACTCCCCGCCTGCACAGATCCAAATGAGTCTCAAGCCATCGTCACTCTGATCTCCAAAAACTCGCCACAAAATTTCATATTTTACACTCAACTGCTGCAATTCTGGCCCTAAAGGCAAAAACCTGTGCTGAAAACTAGTGCTGCATATTTAAACAGTAACATATCTGCTGTGAGATTTCCAGTGCTTGCAACGATGCGAGCGCAGCGTTGAGGGAGCAGAAATGTGAAGAAAATCTGAAATATCAGCATGAGCTCTTCTGATTAACAGGTAACACATTTAGAATATGAATACTGATAATCTGGCATTAGTTTTTCAGGTCAGCGTTGTTCAAGGGAAACTTTTTAAAGGTGTTTTTTCTGGATTAAGAAAGTCCCAGTTTCAGTGCAATGTGAGAAAAGAGACGGATCTTTCTGCAAATGGAAAGCATGGCGTGCAATACCATGAGACTGGAACGAAAACATTTGGCATTTTGCAGAATATTAAAAGGATCAAATGGGTTTGTTAAGATTAAGAAAACCGCGTCAGAAAAATGAGTCATATTAAGAGTGGAGCTGTGGAAACAACGAAGACAGAAAGGCAAAACAAGGTATTTAAAACTGCTGGTCTCTATGGATTCCCCAAAAGCCTCTCAGTGCAGGATACTCCAGAGGCTTGCTATTGTGCATAAAGCTGAAACTGGGCCACCTTTAACCAAAGCTCACATGGAGACATGTTCGCTCGACTTCACCAAGACTAAATCTCAAGCAGTTATACTGGAGCATGGACACATGACCACCATGGTCCAACGAGGTTTTAACCTTTAGCTAGGTGGTGATGTAGGGATGTTTTAGGCTAGAATGAGGCGATAAGCCTATTTAAAGTGCTCAAGAGTGTTAAAATGCCTCTGGCAGTTTGTAACTCATTTCTTGTCATGGTTTAAAAGGAAAATGTCTACTTTCTGCAGAACATACAAAACACCACAGCCGTGCTGTAAAACATCCCATTTATTCGTTAACTATGGATGGGTAATACCAAACTTAGCCTGTTGATATGATACCATAAGTTTATAATGCTTCTTTCATTGGTATTGATACCAATATTGATTCTTTCGGCCCCTAAAAAGGAAAATTATGATGGTACAATGTGCAATAACATATTTATTGAGAGGGCATTATGGAATATAAACATAACTAAAGAACACAAATACTTGAAAGAAATGTTATTTAACAACAATAAATTATAATGATGAGTAAATGAAACAGATAAAAAATAAAACGATTTAAAAGAACATAATTCAACTACAGAAAATAGATTATTCACATTCATGAGACTGAAAATAATGAAATACATAAAAATATAACTATAATAAAGTATATCTTTAATAGAAGTAGCATCATCATGACATCTGATTGGCTACTGTAATCATGTGACCCAGAAGGGATACATTGTTGCTGGGTTTCACATGCTAATTTATTGGTTAAATATTGGTATCTTGAAAATAAAAAAGCATCCAATCAGATATTTTGATGGACAGATGTCAATTATCACTTCCAGAATATTGATACATCCATTTCCATGTTTAGTTGCTATGGGTATAAGGGGATAAAAGTCACGGTGTGGCCATCATCATCATCCCTCCAGTGTGACCCCATGGACCTGTGGAGTCGTAGAATAGCAGTATCACCCCAAACATCATTGGGAGGAAGTTTTGGTTCCCCTGAACTGTGATAATTACAGAAACTATCCATGGACTTCAAACTTTGGTGGATGAGTTGTTGATGTGATATCAAAAAAGTTATGTAACTGAATTTGTAGAAATGTTTTATGTTTTTGTTTTTTCATTTGTTGATCTACAGAATGCAAAACATACAACAGGTGGAGGTATTTAGGTTTCTGCAAGTTACTTAACGGTTTTATACGGATATGCTGAATAATTTGAGTAATTGGCACAAAATGTTCTTTTCATTAAATTTCTTTTCTAATAAAATCCAAATTATAATATAACATTATTTAATTATTTGCAGTATTTGTATTTGTATTTATTTTGATCTCCATTAGCTGTTGCAATACAGCTATTCTTCCTGGAGTCACAGTAAAGGTAGTAAAGGAGACAGTATTCAACAACAAAGTATTAGGGCCACAATAAGAAAAAAATGATCATTTTTTCCCCCTGATTCACTAGAGAATAAAGTCAAATACAGTTTTGTAATTAAAGTTAAAATGTTGAGAATAAATGTAAAATGAGAAAAAAGTTCAAACTAAAAAAAAGAAAACGTACAGGGCGACTGCATGCCAGGTATAACGTGTGTGCAACTTTTTGATGTGAAAGTCAGGAGTGTGTCTTCTCAGTATAAATACTTCTTATAATCCTGTGTTTGTGTGTTAAAAGGGAAAGAATGTCCTTGTTGCTAAAAACCCACTCTGAAGTCCAAGGTCACGAGCTCATTGACACAAGTTATTGTGTTTTATACCGTCAAGCTGTTCACATTCAGATTGAAGATTTTATATTAATGTCCGTATTTCGACTATTTTCTCATTATTTCTACTTAAATCTTGTCGTTTCGACTTTATTCTTTAGTGAAGCAAGGGGAGAAAATAATAATCCAACACTTAATGCTCTGTCGTAGTATTCACCATCATTCAGACTGATTATTTAGGAAAAATACACAATGAGTGTATTTGGGGAATAAACCGGAACGAAGCATATCTGTACTTTTGCAGGGATTCCGCGTTATCCTGACAAATCCAAACATAATCTCACCTGTTAGGTGCATATTCATATGGCAGCAAATAGAACTGCCAGCAAACTGTTGTTCTAGTTGCTGAAAAGCATCATAGTTTTATTCCTATTTAATATTTTGCATTAAATTACTTTATTTAATTGTTTGAATCTAATTTAACTGGTGACAAAAGGAATTTTTGTTCATTCATCTTTTTTGTTTAATCCATTGATCCCGTCTCTTAAGTGACTTCTGTAATCTGCAGAAGCAAAAAGCCCTTTCAGGTTTTGACAAATGGCTGTTGGCTTGCAGCCCAGGCCACATTTGGACTCTCTGAGAACAGAAGTGTGTAAAACCTGCTTCCCTCGTGAGGTTGCAGAGACGTCCATTCTGCTTGTTCTCTTTACATTAACACAGCTAAAAAGGAAGAAAACGTCGGACAAATCTCGCACCAGGCATCTTAAGATGCAGTTTCACCGGTCGATGCTGTACTATCAAAAGGTCAATTTTAATCTATAATTCTGAGTCTTATCTAGCAGGAGCAAGCCGGAAGCAGCCCTAGATCTTTAAATATTTGCGTTTATGAGATATTTATTCTTATTAAAGCTTCTCTGCTTCTGATGCAGCTGGAGAGGTGGGACTTTCTGGAATTGTAGCTGTCAAACCGAGCAGCTGAAAACACAGAGATAGAGGCTGCCCATCAGCTCATAGCACTCGTACTCTTCCACCAGCTTATTGCTAATTCATTTTTATCTACTGCTACCGTGAATCATCACAGATATGCTGGAAGTGACTGCTCCCTGAACCTTTTTGCAAGGCTGTCCCCTTGAATGCGCATCCTTCATTCAGTCGTTTATCCCACCTCCTCTCTCGTGCTTCTTTCCCTCCACAACAGCCTGAATACTTCTCTCTCCACAGAGCTGTAAGTAGCCTGCCTGGTCACGCAGGGTCAGCCTGGTTTGTTGATTTAATCCTTGTCTGATGTTGTCTCAGCCCATGGCCAGACTCAAATGACTGCAGAAGCGGCTGAGCGGTCCTCTCCGCTCTGCTGTCTGATAACGCCTCTCCTCAGAGCCTGCCTTTCCCATCTGATCGGAAACCTGATGAGAAGCGGCCGCTGCATGTTACCGCTGTTTACATGAGAAGGTTTACAATCCTGTTTGATGAAGTGGGATGGACTGACTGGAGCAAAGGTTCAGGAAGAGTGTAGCTGAATTGTTAAAGCTGTATCTAATGGATCTTATCCAGATGTATAAAAAGTTGATGATGGTGCTCTCAGGAAATCCAGCAGGAGATGAGACACGTCACAGCACACGATTTGTTTTCTAAAACAGTCAATGCAACACTTTACATATGCATTTTTTTTTACTCTAGAAGGCAAATTTTTTCCTGAACCTTCCCTAACAATCTGAGCAAAAGTTCACTAAAGTTCTTTTTTGGACATGATTGGTGGTGATGGGGACTTTTTCAATCCAGCTCTTGCACTGAAGCCACTTCACACAGGCCTTTGAATCAGTCAGGAAAC